>NW_020884877.1:18117486-18336362 GCF_003945725.1 Corapipo altera | reverse complement strand
GCGGGGCTGGCGAGCCGTGCCCGCCCGGCCGCGGCGATGCGGCGCTGAGAGCGGCGGCAGCGCTCCCGCGGGCGGCACCGCCGATGGACGCCTCTCTGCGCCAGGTGGGCAGCGGCGGGACGCGGACAGCGGCCGGGCTGGTCCCTGCTCGGGGCTGGGAGAGGGGGGTCCGGCTGGAGGCCGGGCGGCAGGATCGGGTCCCGGGGCGAGTCGGGCACCGGGGTGCCGCGCCCCGGGCCAGGAGCGTCCCCGAGGCCGTGGGACGCTGCGCTCCCCGCGGGCCTCGCCGCGCCCCCGCTGCCCCCTCGCCGAGGTGGTCCCGGTTGCACTTTCTCTAGAGCGCTAGGATGCGGCAGGTTTTGTCCCCGAGCGCTCCCCAGCCCGCCGTGGCACCGGGCAAGTCCGTGCGAGGGGCTGAAGGGGTTGCGGGAGCCGGAGCCCGAGCGATGCGTGGTCCCGGCAAAGCCGGCCGAGGGCTGCTTGCGGGAGGAGAGGGTTTGTCGCATGATAGTCATGGCTGCCCAGAGCCGGCTCTTTAATCCTCGGGAGCGACTTCAGGGTCCGGAGCCTGCTCCTGCCTGCGTGTGCGTGTCACGGCGCGGCTGTCGGCCCGGGCACCGGGCCGGTGAGGGGCCGGACAGCATACGATGGGAGTCCCCTGCCCCTCTGTGCTCCTGCCCAGTCACCGTCACGCCGGCGGGCAGAACGGCTGCTCAGCAGCCGGACTAGTACCTGTTAGTCGCGGGCTCTGGTCCCCGCCTGTCCGCGATGCCCTCGCCGCTGTGCACACAGCCGTGCGGGGCACTGTGATGACGGGGGGAGTGAGTGACTGAACGGGAGGGGCCAGGTGCCGTGCACAGCCCGGACGCCCCGAAATTCTCTCTTGCCCTTTTCCTTGACTGAGCGTGCACAGGCTTCCAGCCCAGCCTGGTGATTCCTTTGGTTGTGAGGGGCAGGTGGGTGCAAGGCCGGGGCAGCCCTTTCTGGCCCCGTGGGTGACAGCGGGTACCAGTGGCACTGGCAGTGGGCACGGCAGGCACTGTGGGGTGACAGGGCCATCCTAAGGTCTGCGTCTGAGGTTTGAAAGCCTCCTGTTTGGGGCAACAGACATCTGCCCCCTCTAACCCCCGGATGGTTTCCAGGCTATTAACCCCAGTGTCTGGCCTTGCGAGTCACGGGTGCGGTGGGGAGCTAGCAGCCCCTCCCGAGCAGCCCGTAGTCAGTGGGTTGGAGCAGCTAATGGTCTCAGCCTGCCCCCTCCCTGGTGAAGTACTTTCTTTATCAGAACAGATGTTTTCCCAGATCTGGCCCCAGAGAGGAAGGAGTGGCTGCCCTGGGGCTGTGAGGCTGGTGCTGCCCCGCAGCATGCGCAGCAGCACATCGCCCAGCATCCTTCAGCCATTAACTGATTAACCTGCTGCTCCTGGAAGCCTGGGCCATCTGTATCCAATCAGATGAAGGCCAGGGTTTCCCAAAGGGCCATTTCACCAGAGCATTTTTGCCCACCCCTCTGTCAGGAGGAACCTCCTGGCCTCTTGCAACAGGAGTAACCACAGAGGAGCCTGAAGCACCTGATGGGAGTGGGAGCTGGAAAGGGGATGCCCAGAAGTGCATGTCTCTGCAAGTAGCACCCATCAGAGAACTGTCTGCTATGTCCAGCTCTACTTGTCCAGGCATGATTCTGCCATTATCTAGAGAAACAGAGATTTCCAGGGAAAGACTTAGGGACAGTCCTGAAGCCAAAGTCTCTCTAAGAGTCCCACATCTATTGTAAATCACAGGCTGGAGAGCTGGAGTGAGCATGCATGGGAAAGCATCAAGCTTTGTTTTGCAGGAAAGGCCGTGGGGGTGGGAAAGAGGGAATGCTTCCCCAGAGCGGGAATGTTTGGCATTTGCTGCACCCCAGCCACTCTTCCTCTTTCTCAACGATGGGGAGGGGTGGGGGGGGGGTGGTTCTTGGTGGGAGGGAAAGCCTGAATAGAAGGGAGTTGCTTCACCTCTTTCTGCAGCAGCAGCAAATGAGCTTGTCCCAGGGGATGCATGTCGTCTCTTACAAGGAATAGGTTAAACCCCAGCATGCCATTGGTCTTGCCTTAGCAGGCTCCCATGGTGTGCTTGCAGCATTTAGATACCATGCTCAGCAATGTGAGGGGTAGGTGGGGATGCCATGGGTCTTCACAGCTCTCCTGGTTCCCCCTTCAGCAAGCTGGAGACCAAAGGAGTTCCTATTCTTTGAAATTTATCTATGATAAGTGGCTTAGTGATGGGTTCAACCTACTTATCATCCAGGCTCTGCCGAAGGGGGAATAGTTTTGGGCGGTTATGCCAACTTGACACTACTGAAGGGATTCCCATGTGCCGTGCCCTCCTCTGCCTGCAGACCCCAGGGACAAGCGAGCTGGCAAGCTGTGTGCTGCCACCACTGTTCCCCTGCAGTGTCCCAGGTGGGCCAGATTAGAAAGACTTCATCCTCAGCAAGTGGTACAGCACAAAGATGTGCACCTCTGCCATCTGAGGTCTGCTGTGCAGCATGTCTCAGAGATGTGATGAATGACGCCTTTGCTCCAGACGGGTCTGAGTGGAGGAGCCGAGACAGTGTGTGTGCTCCACCATCTCCTTTCTTGGCTGCTGCAGCAAGTCCTGTGCCCAGGCAGGGAGGAGGGGCCCTGGAGGCCAGGGCTGTGGCATGGTGACAGATGATGGTTTCCCTGTGTGTCTGGAGTGTGGGCAGGATGTGGGGTGACACAGAGGATATGACTCGCTCTCCAGTTCTCCCCCAGGGAGCAGGAATGTCATGGCCAGAGTTAAAGGAGACACTTCTCCCATCTTGTCCTTCTGTACTCCAGTTGGAGTGACCAGCCAGCATAGTCCCATTGTCAGCCTGCACTGACCAGCAGTATCCAGTGGAGTCACAGATGCTGTTCTCCTTCTCACGTGCCACTGGCTTAGAAATGCTGACATTTTAAGCATTTTCCTCATTGCTCTTGCAACACGAAAGACAGTTTTCCTCGTTGCTCTTTTGGTGAAATCCAAAGCTTTTCTTCTGTGTTGTAAAATAAATCCCCTGAAGTTCTTAAACTTTCTCACATGCAGAGAGAAAGGCAGGGGGATTCTGTGCTCATGTCCTGCATGGCTGTGATGGTCAGAATTGTCCTCTCTACAGCTGTCATGGTCTTCACTTATTGTTCCTCATCCTTCCCATCTTTCTCTGACTATAGCCCTTCTCTTCTTTTGGCCTAGGACATCTGCCATGGAGGTAGGGAGAGGAGCCATCTCCCCCAGGGACACACACAGACCAGGGGGAAGTCTCAGAGTCAAGTCTGTGGAGGAGCACAAAGGTTGCCCAAGTTGCCACCATGTGTGCATCTGAGCTGCTTTCTTGGCCCCAAACTGAGGTGGGAAGCAATCAACTCTGCCAGGTTTCATTTGGTCTGGCAGCTTTGCCCCAACTGCTGACTACCTGATGCAAGTGGGAAGTGCCTGGCTACTTCACAAAGCTATCAGCAAGTCTGAAAATTATGGCCCTTTGTCAACCACATGACACTCGACTGTATTCACTGTCCTTCAGGTGTCTAATGGCTCCTTAGTCCCAGTGTAAACTCATGTGTGTAAACATTTGCAGGCAGGGTACATGGGTAAGGAGAAGAACTGAAGGGACTTGACAGTGAAAGCATCTTTGCAGTATAGAGCCTGCCTGATCCATGAGTGCAGCAGGTACAGGACTGGTCTGATTTTTGGTTGCACATGCGATTCTCACCAGCTCTTGGTTGAAGCTGTGTGGCTACATCATTCAGAGACCAGTGTCTGAGGGAGCCCAGATTGTGCTGAGTGGGAAGAGTTTATACATGGCATTCTGGATTAGGTTTCTCAACATCTTGGTTTGCCCTTCCCATGCTCCCTGCAGTTGGGAGAAGGTGGAGTTCCTGTGAGAGAGGAGCCTGGCCGGATGTCCTGGAGAATCTATCTAGAGACTCTTGTCTGAGATGAGGGAAATGGTTCAGCTGACTCAGATGACACTGACCATGAGTGATGTGCTGTCTTCACAGATAAAAGAGAGCTGAGTCCCCATGTGTTAACAACCATTGGCTTAGGAAAATGCCGTCTTGGAAAGAAAAGGTACATAGAGCATCATCTTCTTTATCAGTGAGGCTGCTCTTTAAAGGGGTATTCCAGCAAAGCCTCTCTTCTCTCCCCAGGAACACGTGCTTTGTCAACTTTTCCTGACTCTTAGTCTACTCAGAGTATTGTGATCTCTTAGAAAAGAAGACCAAAGAGATTGGGAAGAGACAGAAATTCTGACTATTACATCCATCCTGTGTATGTAATGCTCTCTGTGTCAATATAAAAGAGAGCAATTCCTCTCTGTTTGATTAATCACTGTAGTTCAGCTAAAAAGAAGTACCACTGTCCTTGAAGATATCCATGGGGCTAGTGTAGCATGGATATTCTGAGATGCAGAATCATCTATCCCAGCTGCATCTCCCCCAAACCATTCGGAGTGATAAAGAAGCAGATGTAGGACACAAGGTTTCGACTGACGTGTTCTGGAGCAGAAATTGTAGGGAAGAAAGCTCTTGTGCCAAAGGTGACATGAAGAAGTGTGTGGTGGAAGAGAGAGAGTCCTGCTAGCTCCCTCCTTAGGGCATTCATCTGGAGCCAGGCTGCATGAGCTGCGACCTTGTCAGATCCCATCAGCAGCAAGAGGGTGGGCTGGCGCAGGCTCTTGATGAGAGTCTCCACGTGAAGCATGCCAGGTTGCCCTGGGCCAGCCTACAGCTGCCCCATCATGGTCTCCAAAACCACCTTATTCTGCGCTGGTTTCACTTTTTGCCACACTTTTATTTAACATAATAATCACAAATGTTTCTCAATTTCTTGTTTCCCATTTTGCTTTAAGGAGAATCTGCAAACTATTTAAATGTGATCATTAAGACTGAAACTTGTGAGAGTCTGGGTTTCCTGGTTATCCTCCAGTTACCCCAAAATCTGCAGTTCTGCCTCCTCATTTCCCTCTGAGATTGCCCACAGTTCAGCAGTGCTCTAGAGCCAAGTCCCAGGAAAAACACCTACGGATGGCCTGTCTGCCATACAGCACTTGGCACGGTGTCCAGGGTACTCTGAGGTCCTGCCGTTAGAAATGCAATAATTATCACAGCAACTGAACTGGTGGCAGGGCCTCTCATAGGTACAGTGACCAGCATATTCAGTGAGAAGGTGGAAATTAGGGTTAGGACCAGGGTGGTGTATTAGTCCTGTTTATTCCTGTTATCTGCATCTTGAGCCAATGATGAAGATTTGGCTGAATCACACTTTCTGGAAAGGCTTCTTATTTCTGGAGGATACCCCGCTTTTTGCAGTTTCTTCAAGTGGTTATGCAACCTTGTTTTAAAATAAATCCTGCTTCATTTCTAAAGTGTCTGGCAGATTCATCCGGTTTTGGGTCCTACTTTTCTTTGCTTCATGAGAGTTGTTTTGTCCCAAATAACTTCTCTGTCTGTAAAAAATTATTCTCTGTCACTAAGTTGGCTCTGGGTTGCTGGCAAAGGTGAGCCAGGAGGTAGCAGAGCAGGCGTCTCAGTGCTGCTGACATTCCTGTCCTCTCAGCAGGGTGTGGTTAGTTGAAGAGGAGAGGTTTGCAGCCCATGCTGGGCCGCACACTGCTCCCCCATATCAGTGTCTGGGCTAGATAGGGCAGCCCTAGCCCTGGCAAATCTACATAATGACATTAACATTTTCACAAGTACTTTTGCACTACAAGGGATCTTTCCGAATAGTAAAAATGACTGAGCCTTTTATGTTGTATCTGCAAGGCTTCTTTCTCACTCAAAGGATAAGTAAGCAGTAAACTTCCTTACTCCTGCTTATACATCCCAGACATGCATCAGCTCTTGTTTCAACCAAATGTCCTGGGAGTTTCTGCTGAGCAATTCACAATCCTCTTTGGGTCTGTGACTTTCCAGAAGACATTCCTCTGTTTGAAGTGCTCCTTGCATTCCTTCTCTCCTGATGATGACCTTTCTGTTTGGCTGTACTTTAATCCCTTTTTTTTCAAACAAGTGGGCTGTGGAATCCACACTGCTCTGATGGTCTCATCCTTGTGGGTACTTACTTATCTACCAGATGTTGGCATCTGCTAGTACTGTCAGTGCTAGTTTTGATTTTAGGTCCCTGATGAGAATACGAAATAGTACTGACCCTGTCACTGCAGATATTTGTTAGAAACTCCCTCAATTAGTTGTGATTTTCCCTGTGCATAAGAACAGTTTTGAGATCCCTTTGCTGCTGTTTGCTCAAGAACTGACTTTTACTAGAATACTGTGTTCTGCATGAGCAATGCTGGGAGAGTCAATCACTGTCCTATTTATCTCTTATGCTTGGATGCTGAGGAAGGACTCTTTTTGACTACACTTCTTTCTACATGTTGATTGGCACTGGACAGCGATTAAAGCCAGAGTATCCTTAAGATGAAACAGCTGAGAGCAAAACCTCTGTATTTTCCCTGGGGTCCTCAGACTAAGCAACCCATGGTTACTTGGGATAATCCTGCTATCACTCCCATTTAGGCTCTGACCCTTTCAATCCCTTGGAATTTCCTCAGCATTACCAGATTTATAAAAGATTAATATCAGTTGGTGAGAAACTTTATTGGACAGATCTCTGGGAACTCTTGGACCTGTTGATTTCTAAAATGTTTTATGTCCTTTTCATTTACTAATAGATGGGAAAGCACGTCAGCATTGCAATGTGATGCAAGAGGGGTGCTTTCCAGGGATATTTGTTAAGAACTTTTGCATACCTGCATCATTACTCATAATACTGCCATCCACATCTAGTAGTTGGATGCTGCTACTAGCACACGTATGATTTTAGCTAGTAGCACCCAGTGATTTTAGAAAACAGTGAAATATGGACTCTTCTGTCTTCACTGTCTCCCACCTTCTTTCTTACATGGCTTGTTTCCCCAGTTTTTCCCCACATTCACTCTTATTTCAGATGGACTGACAGTGTATTACAGTTCAGAGGCACTCCACTTGCTGTTTGTGTGGTGTTTGAGGGAAGGACACTCAGGACGATCAAACACCGAGAAATGTCTCACATGAAGAGTTTAAAGAACCTGAGATTAGTTTATTAGTGAAATGACAAATAGGGGGAGACATGGCAAAAGAGCAGAAAATAATGGATGAGACAGAGAAGGTGGATTGAACTCCTCTGTTCCTCTACCTCTGACCGCAAGAAAAATGGATTTTCTGCTTCACAGTGATGAGACTGGTTTAAAAGCGTACGTTTCTGTATAATGTGTGAGTAGGTGGTGGAACTCCACAAGGCAAGGAATTATTGAAATAAAGGTTGTAGCAAGATACAAAAAGGTGTTGGACATAATCCCAAATTATGCATAAACATTGTGGAAGAAATACTGTTTCAGGGCTCTCATCCGAGATTTTTACAAAAGGCATTGCACTGTGGCTTCTTGAGGCACCATGTTGGAGCTGGTGTCTCTGTGACAGGCTGCTGTATCCTCATGGCTTCCTGAAGGCCTGAGCTCTAGTCTGTGAACCTTGAAGATTTCTTGACTGCTCATCAGCCCAGCCTCACCCTTGAAGCCATAGGCTGAATTTGAGAGAGGGAGGGAACCGCAAGCAAGCTGTGTCACTGTGTATTTGGTGGCAAGAGGGAGAGGAGACCCAAAGCAATGTTCCTGTTGAGAGCAGGGCAGGAATACCTTTTCACTTGCTATGTTTGGAGCTGCACGCTGGTCAGTAACAGTTTTACTAGGGCCAGGCTGGGCTTTAGCACATGCCATGTTGCCTCCTTTCTTTCAGGGCTACAGAGAAGATGTGAGAAAGCTACTGTTGCTGTGATGTGACAGGGAATACACCTCTGTAGATATACATGTGAGTAACATGCCTAGGGAACAACATTGTTTTAATTCAACTTTTAGGTGGGGTAGAGCTTATTGAGAAGGCAATATGAACTTAACTAAATTTAGTTAAGTTTTATGAACTAAATTTAGTATGCGTTTTCAAGGCTGGTGAAAAGTTCTCAGGCAGTTGCAAAACCCTGTAGGACTGTTGCTTCAGCTGAGAAGGGGAGTGGCTCCACTGCCCCAGTGGAATTGCAGGGGGCAGCTCATCTTAAACTGAGCCTTGAGAGAGCATACAGTGAAGTCACACCTGCTTCCTCTCTGTGCACCTTATGCTCATGGCAAAGGGCAGCCCTGAAGTATGTAGAAACAGTTGGGGATTCACTCCTTCCACTCCCATGAAGAGGAGTTGATGTGGTTGCTATAGCTGGGTAGTTGCTTCTTTGAGAAGATCAAGAATTACCTCCAAGGACCAGGCACTTCCTGGGAGATATTTGAAGTTGGGAGATGTGCTGGAGAGTGAGAAGCTGTGCAGCAGCCAAACTGGGGGAGGAGAGAGGAACAGAACAGATGGGAGGGGGAGGCGAAAGGGGAGTGGGAAGCAGTGCACATACATCAGTGACCAGAAGTGACAAACTGCTCTTAGATGATTTAAAATGCACAGACCTTTTCCTGATATTGCTATTCTGCAAAGCTGCTGACAGACTGAGGGCTTTGCTCCTTAATTAGTGAGGAATGGGGTTGCTAATTGGCAAAACTAGAATGAGTCATGGGCTCACTCTAGGCTGCAGCTCTGGAGCAGCAGGACCCATGGCTGCAGTCTGTGCTCAGCTCTACGAGTTGTGCTGGCTTGCAGAGGCTGCCTAGGCTCAGTGGGCTGCTGTGTGGGAACCATGGAACTGGACAGGTGCAATCCAGTCCCTTTTTGCTCTACAGTGTGTCATCTTTGTGCCTTACAAGAAGTAGACTTCTGTTTCTGTTACCCCTACTGCTGTTGAGGTTTTGTCCTTCTTCCCAGCTACTCCCCATTGGCTTCTGCCAACTGAGCTGTTGTTGCTTCTGTCTCTCTTACCTGTGGCCTCCTGGGCTGCCCCTCCCTTTCAGCAGCTGGTCCAGGTTTTGCTGATCAGATATAACCCAGGAACTGACTGTATGGCTTCATTTCAGCCTGACATCAGAAAAACAGCAAGGTTGCATTCCTTACCATATGGGTCTAGGGTGTCAGGGACTCCCCCTCCCCACCAATATTATATCCATTAGCTAAGGCTCTTTATATCTGTTCTATCACTTATTCATGATCATCCAGATCAATCTGTTGAAAAGTGCATTTGTTGAAACCTGATTCCAGCTTTGTCTGGATTGCAAGGGCCTTTCAAGCCCAGTCTCTGCCTCATGGTTTACAACCGCAAAGCCCACTGAGGAAAGAGAACTGGCATAACGCAGTGCTGCAAGGAGAGTCTTTTCCAAGCCTAGGAGCATATGGATCCATTGCCAGGAAAAACACAAGGCTTGGATGCCCAATACCCACTGAACAGCCTCAGTGTGCTAGAAGGACAAAGGTATGTTATGTATATAGTACTTACAGTTGAAAACTTCTAGTACCCATGTAGATTTTTGTCTCAGACTCTCAGTGCAGGGGTGTACATTTTTGAGACATCTCTGCCCCTTGCAGAATGGCTGATTGGGGATAGTTACCTAAATCAAGGGACTACAAGAGCCTCTCATAGTATTGTGTTTGTAGGTACATCTGGAGGCTGAGACAGCCATGCTCATGCACAAATAAAACATTAAAAACATCCCGTAATGGAAATAGCAGACAATTGTATGCTTGTTTCATACACTGAAAGACGTCTTCCTACCAAAAGTGCTTTTCCTCTCTGAATAACCCCTGGAAATTGATGCAGCCATTCTGGTTGTAGCCCCTGCTGAGCATGTTACTCCTGGGAGTTGTGTAGGTTTGTGCACAAGGAGGAATGGGATGTCTGAGTGCACTCAGAGAGAGGCAGCACTGCTTTCTCATCAAATTCAGCTGGGGCAGCTCATTCCTGCTTGTGTATGGGAAGAAGCCGTTTCCAGAAGAGAGAGGACATCCTGGGAGAACATGAAGATTCAAGGGTAGTCCAGAATACACAAATAAGAACAGAATATGATAACTTGTTTCTGAAGAGTGGTACAGTTGTGGAGTAGGGGCTTTCTCATGTCAATCTCTGAATGTACCTCCTGCTGAGTTGGGAGGCTCTGGAGAGGCCAAGGCATCTGCAGGTACAGAGTTCTGTATCTTGTACTCTGGAGCTTACCTTGCTGCCTTCAGTAGCTGAATAACTGATGAGGAGGATGTACACACTCTAATGTCTACTGCAGTAAGAGTTGTGCACTGCCATCTACCTCTATGCCCATTCCCTGGGTACAGCATGCAAGATCTCCCTTATTCTTTCCCTGCCAACACAGCATACTGCATCTGCTAAGATACAGACATGTGAGTGTAAGAGAGAACTTCTGGTTTCAGACTTGTAAAAAAAGGCATAGAAGGCCAAATAAATCTGTGGCTTCGATTGATTTCTTGATATCACAAATACCAGGAAACGTTATTTATTTCTGACTCTAGGATCATATTATATGAACAGAGAAAAATGACATTGTAGAGTTTACTGTCCATAGTGGAAGGCATCATGGTGCGACAGTGAGCCAGTACTGATGAAACACTGCTCCTTGTATGCAGCAACTTTATTTTCTAAATTATAACCCCATGGTGTGGGATCAGTTTTCAGGGTTGTGCTTTGCTACACACTTTGTGGCAAGGCCAGTTCATGGACAGATTGTCACTGAGGATAGGAATGAGGATGCTGGTCTCAGAGTTTGTTTAACATCCAAGTGACCTACCCTTGATATAGGAACTCTAATGTTACTACTTTATTTGTCCTTTCAGTTCCTGTTGTTGTTGTTGCCTGTAAAAAGCAAAGCAAGACCCCTAATAAACTCCTGGTAAAAGAAGAATTGGGAGGGGATGAGCTATTCTCATTATATAACGGGCTTGGGTTGACTGTATGATCACTATTCAGCCAGATGTATTTGATTGAAATGGTTACACAAAATCATCACTGGTTGATGTTCCTACACTGTCTATTAAGGTGTTCTTTTCAAATTAGTGATTGCTTGTTTCACTTTGTTAAACTGTTTTGTCTCTGGATGAGGGTGAGACCTTCTATATCCCTAACTGAAAGCTGAAGGATTTTTACTCTTGTACTAGAAGAGCAGAGTGTTCCCATCCTCTATGTTGCCTGCTGGGATCCCCCCGAGCCGGCAGGTCGCTGCTCTGCAGTGCTGAGCAGTGCTCTGTGCAACTGCCCATGCTTCTCCCATGGAAGTTCAGCCTTGCTGACTGGCAGTTCATGGAAGTTTTCTGCTCAATTTAATCCTTTCAACTGATCAATGAGATGTGTGGTATTGGGGAAGAGGGGAGTGAAGAGAGGGCAGTCTTTTTGGTGTTGCCATCTGTTTCTGTATTTAGACAAGGTTCCTTGGGGAATTTGATTTTTAGAAAAAAAGAGTGATGGAAGGAGATGCACAAAAACAAACTTGGCCTTCCAGGAAATGGGAGCTATGCTGGGCAGAAGTTACAATAATTATTTGTTTTGTGGTTCCTTTTCTGGCTGTATCAGCATGATGTTCCTTTTGGAAACAACATAACTGTTGAATTTATTCTGCTAGGCAGAGGCAATTGCTGTTGTAAAAACAGCTACAACATCAAAGTAAACTGAAGTAAGTAGTTCTGGGCAGCTGAAATGCCACAGTTCCTGGTAGCTTCAGCATGTTGCCTTCTAGTCCTTAACAGCACACATAAGGATCTGCCATAAGCTTGTGGAGTATTGTATAAAAGAACTACATCTCCTTTTTAGGAGTATTTGTCAGTGCTTTTGCACATGGACTTCTGCTGGGAAAGGGGTCTGGACTTTCAGATAATTTCTATGTGTTGAAGATACCAGAATGATCCCATTGTCCATCTCCCTTCTTTTCCCCTTTAAATGGTATCTAATCAATAACAGTGCCCATACCCATGGAGTGTCACTTACTTGTGTGTCAGGTTAGCAACTGCATCTAGCTCCAAATTTATTTCCAAGCTCAGGGAGTGGAAAGTCTGTCTAACCCGGACCCCTCTTGTCTTCAGGGACCGACCATATAAGGTGCTGTAATAATGACACACTCCTAATGGTGGGGGGTGCATGCCATGGCATCGGGGTGCAGCGTGCATGGGAGGGTGCAAGCTTGTCTCATTAAATTGCACTTGCTTCAGGCTCTCATCTGTGCAATCCTGGGTTACTGGTTACTGGTGAAGGCACTGAAATGCACTGTTGGGGATGTTTACGCTAAGTCTCCTAGAAAATGTTTTCTTTCATCCTGCTTTCCCAGTTGGGAACTCCAGACACAACCTTGCTGTTTTCTGACTCTTTGCTCTGTACTGTGGTGCTAGTAGGACTCTTTGGTGAAACCAGCAAAAATATTATCTTTTAACACATGTTGCTGTTCATATGTTTATGCAGAATAGTCAGAATGTGATTTGGGAAATGGATGATCTCTCAACAGCAATGTCTTGCCTAGATGCCTCAGGACACTTTGTCTCAAGCATCAAGAGTTTCAGAAAATGTAAGAGGATGTCACAAAGACCTCTATATAGTTCCTCAGAATCTGTATTCAATACATGGTTTATAACAGCTCTCTGGGATCTTAACACTTGAATCTGTAACATAAGATTAAATTTTTTCTGTTGCTATTGGTCACTGGCAATGGTGGAGCGATCTTTGCACAGTACCTGTGAGTTTAGGTGCTGATCAGATGCACTGGTGCTTTTCATTCACTTGGTGAGGGGAAATTAATTTGCTTGATGTGGAAACTCTAGACCAGAACACAACAGTAAAGCTAGAATTATGTAGGCCTTTTTTAATGCTATTAAACCCAGTTCCTGTATTGGGAGGACTGAAGGTTGGCCAATAGATGTATCTTCTACAATAAGGTACTAAGGTGTTTAAAGTGACTCAAGTAGTTTTAAAAAAACCCACCTAAACTAAAAACAAATCATTAAAAATAGAATTAGCATTCCACATTCTGTATAATGTAATATAGAAATACTATTCCATCTCTTCAAACATGATAAGCCTACAAGCAAAGAGCTAATGGTGCTGATGGGATTAAGAGGGTAGGAAGGGCTTTTATAATCAATAACTTAGGGGCAGAAAAAAAAATTAGGAAGAAAGTAGGTCTGTGAATCGATGAAAGGCAGGATGGCCTTAATATAGCTCAACAGTTGAGCACTTCAGATTTTTCGCAGTACTTATCTAAGCATTGTTTATGTGATTTCTATGGGAAGACATGGAATGGATTAGTTTGCAATAACTGAAATGTGATGTGACATTTTGCCTAATTCTGCGTAATTGCAGGTCATGCTCACCCTGATTTGCATTCATGCTCCTGCTCTTTCCCTTGTACCAGATCCCACAGGCAGACAGGGCAGAAAAGGCCAATCCAGCAAACTTACTTTCCCTACTGTTTTGGTAGGCAAGCTGTGAGATTTACCTGTCCTGCAGATCCCTGCCTATATGTTACCAGAAATCTGCCTTTTGCTTAGGCTTGTCTTGAGAGACATTGAGCAGTTTAAGATGTTGTAGTGTATGTGAAACCATATAAACATCAGTGCATATACACATCAGACATCAGGGCCATCATATATACATCAGTATATGTATACATTAGAGAAACACTCAAGTAATTTCGTTTACCAAAGGAAACTTTTGCCAGAGCTTGTAAACATATCTACTTAGCTGTGCCCTGATGATTTCTGAAAGCATTTTGACTTACAATGATGTGTGGGTGCATGAAATTGTAAACATGCTTTATTTATATTTTCTATTATTATTATTGTAGCATGACTTTTAATGACCGGATATTCCAAGTTTGAAAATATTTAGACAGTCAAACCCACTATTCTGTGTGTCTGTGTCTTTCCATGACACTTTCTATAAAAACTGGTGTTTCCTTACTTTGGTTACCACATGAAGCTGAGTAAAACTGCTTTTTTTTCTGCTCATGTTAAATTAAAAAAATCAAAACTGATTTCTCTGAAAATGTAAGTAGAACTTACTTAAAAATTTTAAGCATCTGTTGCTTAGAAGCAGCCTCTGAATAATGCAGTTTCCCCCAGCTTTCCTTAGGTGTTTGGACTCCATGTGCAGATCTCACAGGCTCCAGCTCTTTGTAATAGGAGGTCTTCTGGTTTTTGCAGGGTGCCAGGGTATGGCTGCGGGAGCAGGACCAGCTGCAGCCATGCACTGTTGGCTTGTGTGCTGATGGAAACGTGCTTTTCACCTCAGATTATGGCTCGGTAAGTGAAGTTTGCACAAGGCTGTAGCCTATGCCAAGTTGCAAGATGGACTTCTTGGTTTTGCATGACCATCATGTTGAAATGTATCAATTGAAATGTTGTGATTCTGTCTGAAAAGTGACCAGGCTCTGTTACAAACTATGCCAAAAGTGTAACGAAGGTTAAAAAGAGAAGATTGTTCTTCATTTGACTGCCCACCTCACTTTTCTTGGTTTTCTTTGTGTCATCTTTGAAGGAGTTGCATTCACAGCCTAGCAAAAGTATTATATTGGCTAAATGGTCCTGAGAAGGAGGCAGCTCCACCAACTAAGCAGCCCTTCCCGCCAGGATGTACTTGTTGCAAGCTGTGCCATTGTAAGAGCTGTTGTGTTCACCACCATCTGCTTCAGCAGCTTTTACCATCAGCCCTTTGGGTCAGGGACACATGGCAGTGGCCTCCCTGTGTCAGTCAGTGGTGTAAATGCAGCAGTGATGCCCAGGACTGTTCAGCAAGGCAGCCAAGCTCTGAGAGCAGAGCTCTCTGACAGTGATAGGAACAAGCCTCTTTCTTGCCTGATTTCCAGCCCTGTGCTCCTTGTGGTTCCCTGGTGCATCTGCTGTAGCGCTCGTGGAATAATATTGGTAGGAAAGGATCTCTGGGGATCGTCCAAGTCTTCAGTGAGTCAGCTGGACTGGCTAACCCTGGGAAAACTATCCATTGCCTTCAGGGAGGTTCTTGGTGAGTCAGACTGGTGCCTGGTCCCTGAGGAGGATGGGGAAACAGGCAGGACTGTGCCCTCCAGCAGTGAGCAATCAGATCTGCTCAGCTGTGCTGGTGAATGGGGCTCTGCAGGTTGTTGCTTTGTTACAGGAAAATGGACAGGTTTTCTTCAGCCTCTTACCTGGCAAACAAAGGAGGGTGCAGGAGGAAAGGGGATTTAGGACTCCAGTTAGTGGAGAGTCAGTGGTAGGACCGTCATATTTTTCAGTCTTCCTTTGAAAGGGCTGGATTTCAAGTCATCATTCCTTTTTAAAGATCCTGTTTTGTTTCTCAGAGATGGAAACTCACCTAGCAAACACAAATTTTTCATCTGGTTACTGTAGTCTCTCAAATTCCTTCTTGGGGATCCTTGTTTTGGAAGTGCTGGATAGTCAGTAACACATTTTAAGGGATCACAGGCACTGCAGCAGCCTCTGGAGGGACAGCAAACAATGAGCGTTTCTGTTACTCTCCCAGTCCTGTCTCTTCTGATATGCTGCTGTGGCCTTGTAAAATCCTCCAAACCCACCTGGCACCTCTGAAATCTACCTTAGAGCCATCTAAGGGGGTACACCCACTGCCAGCCTGTGTCTTGTATATAGACAGGCAGAAGATAGACACAGGATGATGCTTGATGACTCACAGGTGTAAAAAAAAGCTGAAATTTGGGGGTTTCTTCTCCCATGAAACAAGAAACCACTATGCTGAAGGACCATGTGCTTCACGGCTTATGCAGCAAAAGCACATGGTGATCATTAAAGGGCTTTCTTTGTTCAGTGCCCCCCACAATAGTTGTCCTATGTGCTTCCCTTGCCTGCCACCTTCATTGATTCATACCTGTAGGAGGGACGGGAAGTCCTACCCCAGGTGAAAACTCAGATAAAAACTTCTTCACTTTGGGTTGAATGGACTGCTTGATCCCTCTGATTTTTAGAACCCCTAAATCTAGTTGTCCTCATCTTTGCTGTGGCCCAGCATACCTGCAGCTCTTGCAGCTCTAAGTTAAGAAGTCCAGTCCTTCAAAGCTTTTGTAATTCGTTTTCACTTCTTTTAAAACAACTCGAGCAATAAATCTTTCAGAAATGTGTCTTCCTGGGAGGAAAGGAGGAGCCAATGCCTACAAAACACAAGATTTGAAACCATGATATAGATAAAGCAGTCAAATGCTTTATGGATAAATGTAATTTGGATGTCAGGTGGGAGCTTTGCTTATGTGCTCAGGGTGGCACTGATGGATGGAATTGAGTTTGAGAAGGAATCATTTCTTCCTTGCTGAGCCTGGTGAGCAGGGCTGGCAGTCTCATCTTGGCTTGTTTGCTGGCCAGGTTTTGCTTTATTCCTAACCATTGCAGGGGCTTGGAGAGAGTCATGGTCGTTTTGTTCTGACTATGGGCTAAACCTGAGGCAAAATCAGTTTCTTATGGGGAAGAGAGTAGAAATCTTTGGCTGTGTTGTGAGGTGCCTGTTAGACTGAAAGCTGATTGTTTTCCTTCCCAAATAATAAAGATCTCCTTATTGACACCTATAACTTTGTGTTTTACATATTACCTTGTTGGAAAAGGGAAACTCCAGGGACAACTTTGCTGAGAGATCAGTTTGTCTGAGCTCTCGCTTGCTTCAGGAAAAATCAGCTATCATATTCAGCTCAGTAGTGCTGAATGACATTCTAGCATACCTTGCCTGGAACAGGATGGTGGAGAGGATCTTCCAACTGCTCTTCTGCTGCATTTCTAGAAGGGTCCAGAAGTGAGCAGTAGGGTAACAAAAGCTTCCTTACTGGGACTCTAAGGGTGGAGCATCATCCTGTTTGTGTCTCAAATCTCTGAACTCCTTGAAGAAAGCCACTTTGACACAGCCTTGGGAACAAAAAACCACTATGTATCTGTCTCCAGGACGGTGGATGATCCCTGCAGCCTGTTGGTGATACAGAGACTGGAAACTACTCTCTACCTCGGAGGGCAGAGAGTAAATTAATTGTCAGCTTTCTCCTGGTGCAGGGAAGATCTGAAAACTCTCCCGCATGTCACAAATGCCTTGCAGAGGCACAGAGACATCACCTCCCAAACCTCAGTGGGGCTGGAGGCCCCAGCCTCTGCCTGAGAAAGGGTGAGCTGCTAGAGGTGCAGTGATGTGCAAGGGCATTATGTGAACCTCTGCAGCCTCAGGGACAGACAGGTGACATCTTGGCCTCGGCTAGGATGTCAACCTGGCATCAGATTGCTCCTCCAGGGAGTATATTTCACCTTTGCAGTGCTTCTGTCCAGAAGGTACCAGAATCAATGCTCCTAATACAGCATTATTGCAGTCCTGCCAGAGCACCTGCTTAACTCTTTATGGATATTGGACCAGACTGTTTTTAGAGAGGTATGGCTGCATAACACCAACCAAGTGGCTCAAAACAGGTTTAAGAGGTGATTAGCTAACCCCTACTAATTATTTACTTGTGTATTTAGGACTCCTGTTGCTCTTCAAGGTTCCATTTTCTGCCACACTGTCCACAGGACTAAGGAAACAAGCTCTGACCCATCACTTTTCATGCACAGCAGCCTCTTGGCATAGGGGCTGCCAGCTGCCTGATATCTTTTAGGACACTTGTCCACTCAGCTTTTTCTCTAAATGTTTTCTTAATGTTTCTCTTCTGGCCCAAATGGCCACAAGGGCTGACAAAGCAGTGGTAAATCAGTAAGTACCAGGCAGATGTAAGGAAAGATCACGTCATGCCGTTTTTTACTTATCCCCTTCCAAAATTTGTCCAAGTCAGCAGAGAAGAGAGAACCAGGGTTGTTTGCTGCCTCATGGTTTGGAAGTGATTTTGTTCCTGACAGGCTCCAGTTCATGTTATGCATCTGAAGCTTGTACTCTCTCCTGAATTTAGTTGTCCCATTATCCCTTCCCACTCCTTCAGTTTTCTTGTGAAAGTGCCTGAGGTCTCTGCTCTGAATAGGGAAAAAAACAATGTGTTTTTTTTCAGGCTATGCTAGCAGAGTGTCCTGCTGCTAGCAGTCATACCCCTCTGATACTCAAGTGCAGAATTGGTGTGGCAATGACCAGAGAGGCCTGGAGAGAGAGCCTGTCTTCTGGACTGGGCTTTGTTCTACACTGTTCATGAACATGAACTATGTATTTTTGAAAGTCTCCTGGCTGGTGAAAAAAATTGGGCTGTGGTACAGTCTGCCAGTGGAAGATACCAAGCCCTTGCCACATTAGATGTGACTGGGCAGACCTGGGATGAACACACCTGGAGGAGCTAGCCTACTTCTCCCCAGCTCCCTCCAGGACCAGAGCTGCTTTTCGGTTGTGCAGGCATCATGGCAATCTCATAAAGGGATGCTGTGCTGGATTATTCTTGCCCTGCACTGGCTCAGAGCCCAGAAGGGGTGTTTGCTGGGCACCTGCAGTGTGCTGCAGTGTGAGCGCCCTGCAAGGGACTCGCAAGGGTGGCTTGCTGGAGGGGGCAGGGTGACCTCATTCTGTCTGCAGCCTGCAGCTGCAGAGATGGCCTCTCCTTAGCAGTTACAGCAGCCTGAGCACACCAGAAAAGCAGGCAGGAGAAACCAGTTAGATCAATGCTATAGATCATGGTTCGTTCTCTGTGGAGCCTGTCAGTTTCTTGCTGGCACCCAGGAGGGCTGACAAGCAGGGATGGAAATGAGGTAGAGACCAGAGCCCCAGAAGGGAAGGAAAAGCCCAAGTTTCTTTGGAAGGGTTACCGTGGACCAGTTTCCTTCTCTAGGCTGCCTGTATGAAGTCTCCCATCTGTCTATCTTGGGTCTTACAATCTAGAACAGCTTCGGATGCTGGGTGGGAGATGGCACATGGTTGAATCCAAGAGTGGGAAGCAACTGAAATAACATTTTGTGAAATGCCAGCATCGTGCTTGAGGAGGAGGAAAGGAGGGCTGGGATGTGCCTGTGGTGGAGGGGAACAGTCACATAATCTCAGCTGTGTTGAAAGGGAATGAAGAAGATGACCTGATAAATGAAGAGTGGGTTATTGAGGAGGAGGAAGGTCTAACAGGAAGAAGGGTGCAGCAATTGAGGCAAGAAGAGTGCAACTGCACAGAGAGAGAAGTGGGTACTTCCCAGAGCAGTGATAGAATTTAATAGGTGTTACTGTACAAATATTTTGAAAGCTGTATCATATACGTACATGCCAGCACACACAGAGGATGTCACTACTTTATTTGGCTTCTCATCTGCTTTCTTTTCTTTGCTCTTGACATGATAACCTCTCCCACATGCTCTCTGGCTGCCTCTACAGTGAATGCAGGGCCAAACCTGGAATGTAAATAAGCTTTGCCTCTACTTCCCCACAGTCAGAGACATGATCCCATCTGTGTTTTTTGTGAAAGACTGCTCCTGGTCTCATGGGAGCAGCTGCCATCGATATTCACAGTCATGAGTGGGGTATGTAATACCTGTCCAGCCTAGTGCAGCTGGAGGCTGGTGTCCTGTTCCTGTTCAGGAGATTTCAGTGGAAATCAAGTAACCTTGCACTGATTTGTCCTCATCAACAGTGAAGGTGAGAGATTGACTCTTTGGCAAAAGAAGGGAGTATGCTGTATGGTTTCTGGCCAAAGTGCTCAAATAGGTAGGGACAGGAATGGAAGGATGCCAATAAGAGGAAGGATCCCTAAAAATAGGGAGCAGATCTGGGCCTTACTCATTTCATTTTCCAGTGCCAAAGTATAAAGGTGCATGTTTCTGTTAAGAGATCAGACCATGTGCCCAGGTATCACGACCTTATTTGTCCTTGTCCCCATTCTTCCAGGTGTTCCAGTACCCCAAGGCCTCCCTTTCCAGGGAAAAGGTCTTGCCAATGCACCAGACCAGCACTGAAGGCGTAGAAGACATGTCCATGCTGGGAGATCTGCATGAAGCTGCCATCCTGCTTAACCTGCACCAGCGCTACCAACAGGGTAACATCTATGTAAGTGCGCAGGCTGGGCCACATCCCTTCTGGCTAATGGTTTTTGTTTAGCTTCAGGGCTGCCACTTTGCATGTGAAATATTGATGTTAGCCTTGTTTCTTGAGTATTGTTTCGTGTGGATAGGAATTGGAGGGGGTTTTCTGCCTTGCCAGCTCCATCATCCCTGTGAGATACTACCCCTACCACAAGGGCCTCTTTGCATCTATGGAAGATCTTCCAAAACATGAATGCAAACCTGTTGCCTAATTCTTCTGCTTTTACATGCAGTTGTGCCTTTTTTTAATTGCTCTGCTCTCCTTGCACATATGAATACTCAAGGCATCTCCTGATTTCCCTCTCAGGCCCTCAGGAAGGAGACAGGTGTCAGGAAAGGGACTTGTGAGGAAAAGCACACCTGGGATGAGGCATCCCTGGAGTGCTGGGACAGCACACTGCTCCATGAGACTTGGAGAGGACAAGAAGAATATATTACAAAGACTGCCTTACCTTGCTTTATTCTTACCTTCTTTGTCCATGCTATGTGCACACAGAATTTTTCAGATTATGACAGAAAAAATGTAAATCTCTTTCTGTGTTGCATAGCAACTGTTATCAAGACAACCAGACCATGTGCACCTGTATTACAGGAAATTATCAGTAAAGTGACCCTGTTTCTGAACCATCTTCTGCACTGGATGCAGAAATTCTCTTTTTTTTTTTTTTTTTTGCTGTAGGCCCCCTTGCCTGTTATCTATCAACACAGCCTTGTGACCCTGTTACAGTACCCACATGCACACACTGTTTTGATGTCCCATGTCCTTGCTGCTCTTCTTATCCTGTGTTTGACACATGCTATGTGTCTGTGTAGCTCCTGGCCCGTTTGAGTATATCCCTCCTGTTTCCTCTTCCTCACATCTTAAAATGCAGGGCAGGATTCTCTTCCTTTTCTATCTCCACCTTGTCCCAGAAATGCCACAACACCAGCACTGGGACAGTGTCACAGCAGCTATATCTCCTTAAGCCTTTCCTCTAGCTCTGATGTGTCATTCCTTCTCTTATTCAGCATTAGTTCTGTGCCTTCTCCATCCCTGCATAAAGGTGTTAAAGTTTAACACCTTTACACTGCATTTTTTGCCTTTGCATAGTGCATGAATGTCAGCTGTGCACTTCACGTCTGCAATTTTTGGAGATGTATGAAGGGGCCTGACCTCTGCAACATGTTCAGCACTCGGAAGAGCCCCACAGTGAAGCACTGTAAGCCCCACCTCAGAGTGGGACTGTATTTGGGTATATGTTTGAGCACTCTCTGACCTAGAGGACACCAAACCATACCAGTGCTGTTTTGCATTTCTACAGCACAGACATTAATATTGCACTTACCTTATCACTCTTTTTGGCATAGCCCAGCTGCATATAGTTTTCATGCAAGCAGAAATTGAGAATGTCAGCTGTAGTGCCACCTAATGACTTGCAATGCTCTGTGAATACCATGAATGGTGCAGGGCTGCAGTTTATTTAATATCATCCTCAGCAGTCTCCACAGATAGAACATAGTAAGCTGAAGTTGCAGCTGAAGCTGTGCTGAGAGGAGTTATGCCTATAAGTCAGGGACAAAAATATTTGGAAGAAAATTGGAGAGATCAGAAGTAGGTGAGAAATATAATTTTCTGGAAAACAAAGATCACCTGTAGGAATGGGCAACCTGGAATACTGATAACTAGTATTAAAAATAAGTACATAATAATAAAAATAATTAATGAGAGGATGGACAACTGAGAACAGGAAGTGGACAGCTGCTATGAAAAAGTGCAGCTCTGAGCTGTATGCCTAAAGGCATCCTACCATGAGCTCCTAAAGGTGATTCTTTCTGATAGGGAGTGTAAGTAGCAGTATATCTAGACTAGTGTGATATCCATAATTGATTTACTACAGCAGTAGCTTTTATTTTCCAGATAAATACTATTCAAGCTCTACCCAATTGTTTAAGGAAATTATGTGAGCACAGCAACAGCCTGCAATTTTTAGGTGTGCATCTTCCCCCTTCATTCTTGCAATTCCTGTATTCTTTAGTAAAAGTAGACCCAACATAATGTGAGTGATGTAGAAATAAGCCAGGGGCCGTACTGCCCCATTTTGTGCTGTCCTGAGCAATCCATGCCTAATGATCCAAGTAGGATTTATTGTCTTGAGAAGTAGACATGCCACATGCAGTTTGTCCTTCTTTGGAGACTTCTTTACTAATAGAGTAGCTGGTATGTACATAGTTGATGCAAAATGCTACTGCTGTTAAAAACTGTGGATAGAAATTGTTGATAAGGGAATGCAGGTGATGAGGAGACTGCAACTGGAGATGGAGGAGTTTCCTAGAAACACCTTTGAAAGAGATGGCTATACTGGAAGAAGTTCTGGAAAGGACTTTCCAGAAGTTCTCTGGAAAGGAGCTCTGTTCCTTGGGGGAGTTGAAACTAGACTGGGAAATGCAAAATGAAACATCTGAGAGGAGGAGATGCTCTGAAGATCTGGGAGAAGAGTTAGAATGAACATCTCTGTCTCATAGTCTCCGGACAATGTCTGTTCCTCAACTGCTTGTACAATGCTTTGTCCCCAGTCCATGTTTTCTCACTCGATGCTTTCCTCTTTCCCTCTACCTGTCTGGCCAAAGATCATCTGCTTGCTTATTGCTTTTATCACCAATTAATTATATTTCTACCCACAGAGGTCCATGTCAGAGGGTCCTCAGGACTTAGTTCTATGATAGCCTGTTCATACTGATAATGCAATTTGGCCTAGGAGATATTTTTTTTCCCTGATGATCTCTGATTGCTGCTTTAATAAACGAGTTTTAAATATTTTGGTGACTACAGCATCTTATCCGTCTGGCTTCTGGCTTCAAAGCTTGGCATCGCTGTGGCCCCAGATTTCATTTGGCAGGATGCATCTTTCTTGTCACCAAGTGTTTCATTTACAGTTTCTCCAGTGGATGCATTCAAATTCTTTTATATGTATGTGGTGACTCATAGTTCATGATTTGGAAATAATACTAGATGTTGTGCCTTACCACAAAGCTTGGAACCTACCGCAGCAATCTAAGCATTTCCTGCATCAGAGTGGGTATTCTTGTAATAGAGCAGTCCAAGATGTCCCTGTGAGGGAGGCCACTTCTCCAGCAGCAGGATTTCAGATGGATGTTGACCATATTACAGAGCCATTGTTAGCAGAGAGGTGGCACCAATGCTCTGAACTGCAGCTCTGAGAATAACTGGATTTGAGCTGGTTGGCTGAACTGAAAAAGTCATGCCCCAAAAAACAAAATTAATTTCCTTCTGACTTCACAATATAATACATTTGAAATTCAATGTTGGGCTCTGGGTACTTTATTTTAAATCTTACTACCTCTTTTTTGAACTGTGAGATTTTCAAAATAAATATTTTCAGAATAAAATGTTTAGAAAATGTAGAAATGTTTTGACTTGAAATCCAGAGCTTCATCTTCAGCTGTCAATTTTGATTTGGTTTACAAAATGATTTAAGCTGCTCCAAACAGCATTTTTCAGCAGAAGAAAAATTATATGCTGTCGTGGTTCTTTGCACATGTATGTGCATGTGTGTGTGTGTCTGTGTTGCACCTCTTTGTTGAGGTGGTTCTTGAACCCTCCTAAACCCCCTGCACTTAAGACTGTGTATAGGGGCATTGAAGGTGTCTCCTGAGACTCCTTCAGTCCTGGCTATGCTGTTCAGCTTCAAGCACAGCAAGGTAGATGGGTATGAAGATGGCTTCATGTTCTTAAATTGTGTAAGCCTAATTTAGCAAAGATAACAGGATAAGAATTTTATATTGTAAAGCAGCAAAATTCAGAGTGCCCCATCCCTACCCAATTGTGCAGCCCCTTCCCTGTGGTTTGACATTTTTTGCCAAACTGGGGAGCTCTCTGCCGAAGCTCAACATCCTTATATAGGCTTTCTCCCTTCGCCATGAGTTATTTCAGGGTCTGGGTTTGTCATGATCTTTTTATTTTTTTCCAGAAGCTTTATTTCCTTGCTGTGTTTTGTTTTCTCCCCCTAGACAAACATTGGTTCCATCTTGGCATCAGTAAATCCCTACAAACCCATCCCTGGTCTGTACAGTGTGGATGCCATAGACCTGTACAGACAGCACCGGCTGGGTGAGCTGCCTCCCCATATCTTCGCCACAGCTAACGAGTGCTACTGCTGCTTGTGGAAGCGTCATGACAGCCAGTGTGTTCTGATAAGGTTAGAAATGAAGAACCGGCTACTCCCTCGCTGCATCACACGCCTTGCTCCTGCTGTTCCATTTTCATTGGCACCTGCCTAAATATCCACACCATCCTTCCTACCTTTGACTGATCCCTGCTTGTCACAGCAGAGATGGCACATGTTTATTCCTAGAGATCTCTTCTGTGCTGTGGGTGGGATGGTCATCAGCTCTGTCTGTCCTGGATTTGTAAATGAAATGTATGTTTTTTCCTAACAGTGGAGAAAGTGGAGCTGGAAAGACTGAGAGCACCAAGTTGCTGCTGAAATTCTTGTCAGCCATGAGCCAGACGTCTCTTGGGGCCCCTGTGTGTGAGAAGAGCACTCGCGTGGAAGAAGCCATCCTGGAAAGCAGGTACAGTCCACCCTCATGGGCACCCAATGTGCTGAGTCAGCCTGCCTTTGGGGGCCCCTGCCTTTGGAGGGGTCCTGCCTTTGGGGGGGTCCTGCCTTCTGAGCAGCCAAGCCATGGATGGAGCCAGACCTGAGCAGTGAGGATCACAGAGCTGAACGGTGTCACGTCAGGGAAATGCAAAGGTTGCGGTCTTGCCGGGATGCCTCACCTGGCTGCTCTCCCAGCTGTCCACGGATGGATTAGGCTTCTTTCCAACAGCAACATAGGGTGTGCATGGCAGCCAGAGAATTAATGCTCTACCTCTCGGCTGTGGATGTCCTCACAGTGAGTGTCTGTCATGCTCTGATTCCTGGTCTCCTTCATTTGCCCCTGCTCTCCCCTGGCCTCCATGTGTTTCAGGCTGCTGGAATGCCTTGCCCCCAGGGGTCCCATGGGCCTCCTTGCAGCTCTCCTGCTCTCCAGGCAACTGATATCATGGAGAACATCCATGGAAGCTGTAAGGGGCCCCCGGTGATCACAGCTGGTCTCGACTGGGGCTGTCACCAGGGAACAACCAACACCCACCTAAACCTTGGCAGGGCATCAGGCAGGCGGGGAAGCACACGGCAGCTAGATCAAACATGTTTGGGAGAGAAGTCAGCAGCCATGACGGGATGGAGACATGCTTTGGGGGAAATCCTTCATGCTGAAAAAGGTCCTGACACCCCTGAGGGACAGGTGACCCACACTGGAACGTGAGGTACACGAAGGAAAAAAGTGTCAGAAAAACCTGAAGAAGCAAACACAGCTGAGGAAAAGCATTAAGAGACAAAAAGAAGCAGAGAAAACAAGGAAGCAGAGTGACAGAGAGAAGTAGTCCTGTGTGTGTGTCCCCAGGTTCCTGTGCTGCCTTGGGGGAATTTTGAGGGACTGAGTGTAACCTGAGGTAAAAATGAAAGCTGAGGCTAAGAAAAGGAGGTCAGTAGTGTTTGACTTTAGGTAAGCCTGGGGAAGAGGGAAGAAGAATGTTTACTTCAGTGTCTGTCTTATTGTTTGTGTCCTCCTTTTCTTTAATACCTGAATTCTATTTAATAAATTAAATTAAACAAAATTTCTCAGCACAAGACTGTCTTACCTATGACTGGAGAAGCTTGCTGGGGGTCCTGCAGTTTGGTATTGCCAAGGTTGAGATTGTAGGTTGGTCCTAGCTGGAGCCTGTCATAGTTGCAGAAACCTCCACAGGAGTAAATCAGTCATCTGTAACAGGATCTAATAAGAATAAGTTGGAATCATTTGAACTCTCTGTGTGAAAGTGACTTGCATGCAAGTGGCATATTTCAGGGCTCAGAGTGTAGAGAGAAGGAATGTTTCATGGAAGATGATGATGCAGAAAAGCTAGAGGTAACTGTGGTGAAAATAGCCTAAGCAGACCTGCAGTGTGTAGTATGGCAGCTGTGAGAGCATTGTGGGTTTTAGGATCCTTATAAGCAGAGCAACATTGAACAGAAGGGCTGTTGCCCTTGGACTTGCTGCTTGAGAGACTGTTGTTGGATGATTTATACTTTTCAGGTGTGCAGATTTTATCAAGGATGTAAGCAAATTGCAAAAAGCTCTGAAGTGCAGTACAGTCATGACTCAAGATCTGCAAAATCTGCTTTAAGGCAAGCAGCTTAGAAGGCTCAAGCATGCTTAGCAGTTAAGTGGTAACTTGACAGCGATCCAGAGAGCTTAGGATGGTGGATAGGTGATTCCTGAGTCTGTAAGATGACACAGCTGTGAGCTGGAGTGAAGTAAGAGCTTATGACCTGTTCTGTGTACGTCTCTAGTGCTATGTGAGCTATTGCAATGAGAGTGCAAGAGAATTTGATTTGTCACCTTTTCCCTGAAGATGAGAAGCTGAAGGCCTGTCCCAGACCCAGAAGCTGCTCCCACTCCTATGAAGCCTACTTTGTGTTTAGGGTTCAGCTTCACTTGCTCTGCAACTGGTCCTCCTGCGGTTGGCTTATGGCAGATTTCCATGCTTGCAGCCCAGCACATACCAAGGAACAATGCTGGATTCTTTCTCAATTTCAGACAGCATTGCAAACAAAGTGTTCCATCAGCTTTCTATCACTTGCTTGTGTTGTAACATTCAGGCTTGGTGTATTTCTCATAAATCAGGCTCTGAAAACTCCTTTGGCACTTTTTTTCTTTCTTGAAAATCTCCATTAGTGTATTAAAAATTCTGCTAACTTTCAGCTTTTTTTCTTGCTTGCTTCACTCTGAAGTTCCCTTCTCCGTGTTGGGTGCCACTGTTGACAGCATAGCCACCTTTCCTGTTATTCATCCCCTCAAGTCTTCAAATCTTCTTTTTTGTCGTCAACTATGCATCTGAATACTGAAGCTGCATATGGTGCAGTATTTCTAAATTCCAGCCTTTGCTTTCTGCTGCTCCACTGAAACTGGTCCCCATCATTTTGAATCCTGGAGCACACCCTGCCCACATCCAGCTGAGCAGCCAGCATCATCTTCCTGATGTGCTGCTCCTCCTCACAGTTCACTGCTGCATCAAGTGCCACATTGTGATGTGCTGCTGGTGTGGGCATATTGCTCAGCCCAGGCATCTGCCCTCATTCCCAACTGAACCAGCTCACCCTCACTGCTCTGCCTTGCAACTGCTGCCAGCCTCAGACACGCATCTGCTTATTTTCTCCTCTATGTCTGAAAGACTTCAGCACTCACTGCCAAACTAAATTGTAAAGATATTTCCTTGTGTTTTTCGTATCTATTTTAACATGATTTACAGCCATAAAGATTGGCGGGCTGGTTCCTGCACTCTCACTGCAACTGTGGTGGTCACATAACATAACTCTGTCCTCCCTTTTTCTGGCTCTCCCCATTAAACTGGTTGATTCATGACATTGGTTTGCTCAGTGGGATATTCCTGTGCAATGTCCTTATTTACATGCTTGTTTTGGAGTTGTGGGTCTTGGAGTTCAGATTCTCCAGGGCAAGGAACTTACCTCCTTACAAATTTCTCTAACTGGCATTTCTATAATTGCAATGTG
Organism: Corapipo altera; assembly: GCF_003945725.1. NCBI lineage: Eukaryota > Metazoa > Chordata > Aves > Passeriformes > Pipridae > Corapipo > Corapipo altera. The sequence continues at coordinate 18,308,827 of NW_020884877.1, read as the reverse complement.
TTATAACAGAGCAATTTTCATTTTTATGCTTGTTTCTTGGAGGTGATTGTTTCAAGAGGTAAGTTACGAAAATATTCCCTGAATTTTCCTGAAGGTTGTTGAGTGTTTCCCCCAATCACAGCCCTCCCTTAGCAAACACTTGCAAGACCTGAAGCTTTCTGCAAGCTCCAGTGGTGTCTTTTGATGCTATGTTTATACACTTGTAAATAATCCCATATACGCCCCAGTCTCCAGTGGAACTGCACAGTAGATCGATGGGGATATTTAAATGCCAATACTTCTCAGGGTAATAACAGTAATAATTTTTGTTTAAACTATATATGTTTTAAAATTAGACATGACAACGTGCAGGCTGTTCTAGTAGCATCTCTATGACCCCTTGCTTGTCAGGCCTCCAGATTATTTTAGAATTGGCCAAATTGCAGAAATGAATATTTTTAAACCTGAATTCAGCATGTCAATTTGAGTGGCTTAGGCTTTTCCCTTTAACTGTTCTGTGAAGCAAGAACCAAGCTGCATTTCAACTCACTGTTTTCCACGTTGTATGAACCTCCTGAAGACAGGAAGGTGACAGGAGACAATTTATCTTCAATTTATCACCTGTCTGATGTTTGGTGATAGATTTTTTTCAACTTTTTTTTTCCTGAAGTGGATGATGTGGCTCTCTTAGAATGTAGCTTTCAAATCTATTGTGTGTGTACAGTCCCTCTACTTGGAAACTATGTGGCTTGAATCAGCCTAAGCAAGATTTAGGTAATAAGGGCTTGTGTGTTCCAGTATCAAATTTCAGTACTAAACAGATCGTTTTATTACTGTTTGTTAGTTTGAAGATGTTTGCCTGTAATTTTAATAAATGTCTTATACTGTTTTCTCTTTCAAAGGCAGAAATAAAAAAGGCAGAACAAATATAGAAGTATGTGGTTTAAAGCTACAGAGTGTTTGCCCTATACAGGGTATATGTCTGATGATTCTGAAAATCCTGAAAATAATACAGTCCCATTCACAGGATGCTGCTGTGTTAAGGACACAACCTGGCTGGGTCTTGCCACCTTTCATTTCCTGAAGCCACATTGGTGGGGAGTGCCCTTGACAGTGTGAGCACCAGCTGCCCATGTGGACTGGGGACTGATTTAATTAACTCCAATCCCAAAGGTTTAAAATTTATCTAGCAGCATGTTAAATTGCTCCTGCCATTCTTCCTTGCCCTTGAGCTCTCCCGGCTTGTCCAGGCTGGTGCTGTAACAAATTAATCTCTCGTGGCAGAGCGCTCTGTGCAAATGTCAAAAGACTGGGCACATGCTTTGTTTTAATGATATCCCACCACTAATCATATCTTCATTGCCTCATTTCTGCAGCCCCATTCTGGAGGCCTTTGGAAATGCCAAGACAGTTTATAACAACAACTCCAGCCGCTTTGGCAAGTTCATCCAGTTGCACTTCTCTCAACATGGACACATCCAGGGAGGCCGAGTAACTGATTGTATCCTTTTCTTCAGTGGACCAGGAATGGATGGAGTAAGTGAAGATGAGGAGATGCTCAGTGCGGGTCAGGAAATCTCTTATCACAGTTTCTCAAAGCCAGTTTATAACTGTGGGAAATTTGCAACTTAAAGAGAGAATAAGTATTTGTTTTGTGGCTTGGCAGCACCTAACTCTGGAAACCTTTCGTCTAGGTACTGCATTAGGTAGGGACATAGTTTGACTTTTCACTTTGGCAATCTCAACACATGTTACTTAAAACCCTGGAATTTGCTGCCACATTGATTGCATCCTGTCTGTTCCCCATAAAATTATTGCCTTATGTTAGTTGTGCCAATGAATTTGTGAGACCAAACTAAGAATCACTATATTCTGCAGAATATTTGGATGCAGAAGAGAATTATGACTCCCTGTTTTGGGCTGCCATCTCCAGTGGACCTTGTAACCCTAATCCTAGAATCAAAGAATATCTCAAGTTGGAAGGGACACATAAGGATCATTGAGTCCAACTCCCTGCTCCTCTCAAGACTACCTGAAATGAAATTGTATGCCTTAAGAGCATCATCCAGATGCTCCTTGCAGTCTGACAGGCTTGGTGCCATGACCACTTCCATGAGGAGCTTGTTCTGGTGACAAGGACAGTGAAGACTGGATATAGTCAAATTATGTTGTGCCGTGATGACTTTCTTCCCTGTATGCCCATGGAGCTCTCTCCCAAAGGATTAGACCTATCTTTTGTCTACATGAGGCAGGTAAAGCTGCCTTGGCTACATTTCTTGATGGTGATGTTCAAAGCTGCTGATGACTGCAAACCACACCAATTTCCACTGGAGTAGCAGCCAGATGAATTTACTACCATTGTAAATAACAGGCTTGCATTGTTTAGTCTCTGCTCTCTGTGCTGTCAGTAGATTAAAGATAGTGGTCTCTTGCAGAAGCAATGAGAACTGATGCAAGACCTGCTGTGAGCAATACAGACTTTCAGATTAGAGTAGCCTCTAATCTTTCTAGGTGTTCCTAATGTGGCTCATCCTTTGTTAGGTCGCCTATGCTCTATCTGACTCTGCCCTTTTAAATATTTCTTTGGCACATCATACCTCCTTGGAAAATGAGTAGAGAGGATGATCTGAGATGATGTTTAGGACCACTCTTCTCCTATTTCCCAAAGTGTCAGTTATTTAATGATTTGCTGCTTGTTACAGGGTTCATCCCAATGTGTCTAGAAGATTCTTTGTCAATCATCAAGAAATATGTGCATATGTCATTTAAATGTTTTTTCCTTAACTTGCTGTTCAGATTTACTGGAAAAGGTAAGTATCCCCTCTACTGACTGCTGGGTGAGCCCTCTTCCCATAGTATGGTGTGGCAGTGCCAGATCACCTCCTGAATGATGCTGTCTTCATCACAGCGTGTAGGCCTTAGATCCTTATGTGTTACAGCTGCAACTGTCCCAAATGAGGAAGAGGCAGAGGAAAAATGTTTGTTCTGTATCTATCAGAGCCTCTTCTCCTATCTTTGATAAACTCTGTTCATTACAGAGAGACCCCAAGAAAAAGCTGTTTACCAAGGAGAAAGAGAAAGAGAACAAGTACCTGGAAACTCAGTTCCACAGAGAATAATATGGAGTACAACTCCAAATGCAGGCATCTGTGCTCTGATGTAGTTTCCTTTGGACTCAGGGACTCACTGAGGAGCAGTGTCAGAACTGACAGGTTCGGTTTGTCCAGGTGCGTGCTCTTGAGTACAGAGAAGTCAGCAGATGGTCAGTTGCACAGCCACATGTGACAAGACCTTGATATCGAATTTATTTAGACAAAACCATCACTAAACTGGAAGAAGACCCTCTTGTACTTTGGCCCTGGAGATTTACCTCTATCCTCGTCCTCTCTTTGCCTTTGCAACCAGAAGTCTAATCTCCTTCTACTTGCTACTCTTGTATTCTTTGTTTCAGAACAGAGTGGTACACCAGAACCCTGGAGAGAGGAATTATCACATCTTTTATGCTCTACTAGCTGGTGTGAGCGGGGAGCAGAAAGGTAATTGCATTTTATAGGATATGGCTTTGTCCTCTTTCCAGTCCAACATGTGAAGCAGGTGTAAGTCAGTTAGAGCATGGATATTTCAGGTACTTGATATGTAGCTTTTTCTTGAAGGCCATATGGTGATTTTGTAGGAAGCAGAAAGGGGAGTTGAGATAAAGAGGCTGAGGATGACAGAAATGCTATATGAGAAAAGACACTTCAGGCATTCTGAGCTGGAGGGAAAAGTCTGTGGAAAGTGATGGAGTAATGAAACTGTCTAGAGGTGAAGGAAGGGTAGAGAGTCTTGATACAGTTGCTGGTGGGACCTGTTCCAGGAGTTCAAAGGTTGGATGACAGACATAATTTTACAACAAACCTTCAGTATAGATAATATTAGAGAGAAGAATTAGGAAGACCAATGATGTAGTGGAAGGACTAGAACCAAAACATGTATAGTGTCTGAACAAAGGCTTTATAGCTCAGTACATGGGGAAGGGAGAGGTGGATCTAAAAGAGGGCACACAGAGAAAGTGGCAGCTGCAGGCTGTAGATGAATCCGCTTTGTAGTGCAGGATCCCCTTAACAGCATTTGTGTGTACCTGTCCCAAGCGCTGCTGAGCACTGATGGTCTTGCTGAAGAGGTCAGATAGGCAGGCAGGAATATGTTACGTTGCACTCTGGTTTTGTGGGACTGGGGAATTTCTTGTTCTCTGTGTGTTAGGGTAATCAGGTGGAAGATTTGGGCCTGACAGAGTGGAAGGAGTAGGGCTTCAATTTTAGGGAGTATTTACAGGAATGGCCACATGGGTCAATTCAGAGATCAATCTAAAGCAAAGGAAAATAGTGGGGACCATGGTTATCAGCAAGTACTTAGGGAAACCATACAACACATTCTTTTCTTCAGCAGATTTGCAATTCTTCCCCATCTTCCTCTCAAAGCTGGTGTCCCAGGCTGCTTCATTTCCCGATCTGTAATGTTGTTTTCGGTCTTGATCACCCTTGTCTCCTTTCTCCTTGATTTTTTAGTTCTCCTCTGTTCTTTTCAAAATGGGGGATCAAACCTGCAGAAAGTATTTAAGATGTGGTTGGACTACTGATACATACAGAGATCAAATTCTGGTTTTGTAGTTAGTTTTGTGTTCCTACTAAAACTAAAGGAACTGAACTATGTTCAGTTTTTTACTACTGCTCAGCACTGAGATGCCTTCAGAAATCTGACTGACTCTCTGAGCTCTGTCTCGTGATAATACCTAATTTAGAGGTCATTACTGCATGTGTATAGTTAAGACTATTTTTCTGTATACTCTTTGAGATAGATTTTTTTTTTCTGAGTCAATTCTGTATTGATAAATTCTGCAACTCTGCAGCTTGGGATTTGACTGTTCTAAATAATTTTGCATAGCCTCTGCAAGCCTTTTTACAGCATACCCTCCTCCTTCCCCCTCCCCAGTGTATTCACTGTCGAGGTGTAGCTTTTGAGGGATGTGGAATCAGTTCAGATGAACTCTCCCTGTGGTAAACATACACACTTTTGGGGGGACCAAGATCATAGAATTAAAAGGTTCATTGCTAAATAAATTGTTGTCTTTCTCCTGCCTATTTTTCTTCTGTTGCAGAGAGCCTCTCCCTCTCTGAGCCAGAGACTTATCGTTACTTGAACCAGTCTGGCTGTGTGACTGATGAGAACCTGAATGATGTAGAGATGTTCAGTAAGGTCATGGTGAGTTCAGTCCTAACTCCTGCTGAACTTTTGTGCATAATCTCATGGACTAAACATGCTGCATGGTCTAGATCTCACAGGCAGAATATATTTGCCCTAAGCCAAAACTGGGTGTTCAACAAGTCCGAAACTCAGCTCTCCCTGTTTATGGTAAAAATAAGGCTCAAAAAGTGGTTTTGGGAAACAACCAGTATGAATAATAATGTAGAAAGATGCAGAATTTTTGGGAGCCTGAGCCCCAATCCCCCTACCCCATAATGGTTCCTGGGAGCCTTCTAGATAGCCTGATGTAGGAAACCTCAAATTGACTATTAGAAATGGAACAGTTTGATCTGAAGGTAGTGTTCTCCAAATATATTCCAGTAAAATTGTATCACCTGTGCAAATGGCATATTTTGAAATACCACACAGATTTCAGTAGACACCTATAACTTTACCAGAGTTTATAGGTTTAGCAAGATGAATGTGCAAATTGATGTTTTATTTGATAAGTGTTTATTGCCCTGAGGGCTTTACTAATGTAGGTGAAGCCAAGTAGGCAAGGCTAGAGAAGTCAGCTTAGGATTTCAATAACTCCTGCTTAGGCGTGATTTAAGGGAAACATCTCCTGTACAGCAAAGATTTCAATGGCAACATAGCATTAATATTTCAACTGAGGAGATGCCTGGAGGAAAGAAGGGAACTAGAACCCTAGAGTGCCCCAGTCACAGGGTGAATGCATGGAAACTAGGTTCTGCTTCTAAAAGTCAATTTATGCCCCAAGAACCATGGGTCACATGCATGCACTAAGACAGAGGGAATGTGCCATAACTCCTCATTATCTGGTAACCTGTTTCTCACCTTCTAGCAGTTAATGCTGAAAGCCTGGTTTTAAATCTTACTGCATAAATCTACTATTCTAAGCTAGAACAAAGTAAGGGGGTTATATGGATCAGAGTAAATTAAGTATATTATATGAATATGTCCTTCAGGAAAGAAAATAAGGGAGAATGTGGAAATAATCCAGTAACATCTGTAACCTGAGCTGCCAGTGTTCAGGGGCAGATTTCCTCACATAGTAGCAAACTCATTCTTCCTGTGACAGACCAGCAATGTCAGCAGCATAGTCCAACTTGAGGATGGAGCAAATGCCCACCGCTCTTAGATGGCGATAAGAGTAAATGTAGAAGAGAATGGGAGACAGAAAAGATCACTGAGAGATGTATAGCTAAGAGAGGTGCTGTGCCATCCCATTTCACTTTGATTCATGGTGACTATAATTCTGAGTTATACATCTGACACAGACTGGGCCTGAGTGTGGTAGTTACATTGTACTTGGCTATAATACAGCCAACATTAGCTGTATGGTTTTGAACAGACTGCCATGAAGGTGGTGGACTTCAGCACTGAAGAAATCAGAGACATCTTCAAACTTCTTTCTGGCACACTTCATTTGGGAAATGTTGAATTCATGACAGCTGGCGGGGCCCAGATTACGACAAAAGCAGGTAAGCGGGACCCTAGCAACTTGGTAGACCATGCAAAGCCCCATAAGGCCTCCAGTAAAGCTCACTCCATTGTCCTTTTCCCCTCTGGTTATGCAGTGACTTTGCCAGCAGATTCACTGACTGCAGTGAGCTCTGCAAAAGCAGTGCCACAGGATACACGGCTCCAGGGCACCAGTGTGATTTAACTGGGCTGTGGCCCTCTGACCCATTAGTGCTCCCAGCTACTCTCAGATGAGTCCACGGCCCCACAATTTTCCTTTGCATTGAAAGAGATGGAAGAAATAGGATCAGGGAGGAGTTGGAGATAAAAATAGTGTGTTAGAGACTTCCTCCCATCTTCATTTGAAGCATTTGCTAGTGTGCACTCTGTTACCGTTATGCAATCTGAGCTCGTCTGGTAGAGTGAACCCCTAAACAGACAGAAGAAATAAATATGTATTACAAGTCCTTCAAGTCTTAAGTTGATTGCCTCTCTTCTTAACATCCAAGTTTAGCAATCCCATGCTCAGACTGTACTGTCGTGCCTTTAGGAAAACATATCTTCTCATACGATAAACATTTTGCTAATGCTGAGCTTTACACAGGACTTTGCTCTTCCTGTTGTCAGCAGAAAGTCTGACTTACAGGAGTATCTGACTGTGGCCCAAAATGGGTGCTGACTCTGCCTCAGACTGGGTATATGAGCTTACAACTTTGGGTATGCCCAAAAGAATTAAGTAACGGGGAGTGTGTTTTGTGCTGGAGTTTAGTCACTTGCCTTGTAGGAGTCCCTGGGATTTCCTCACTGAGCTGCAAAATATGAATCCCCCACGAGTGATGGGGATCCATGCAAGAGAAAAAAGGGTGTCTTCCTTTGTTATTAGTGCTGAACATTGCCAGTGACCTCCTGGGCCTAGATGCCTTTCAGCTTTCTGAAGTACTGACACAAAGGTCCATGATTCTGCGTGGGGAAGAGATCAGCTCCCCTCTCACTGTGGAGCAGGTAAGTGTCCTTGTGTATGCTAATGCTTCTGCATTTCCAGGCCCTCTGTCTCCCTCTTGTATCACCCATTCCAGTTTAGGGCTTCCTGTTTCCTCAGGTATTTTGCCCTTATTGGCAGTTCAGGTCTCAATGTTGACTCTGCTTTTTAGGTTTTACAGGGGAGTTCACTCGCAAATGTCAATGCACTTTGTTGATGGTTTTAAGTCACCTTCACTCACCAGGAACTGGTCATACTTGTGTCATGCAGAAGGTGCATCAGATGGTTTGTGGTAATTGCATGTATGCGTGCTTTTACCTTGCCAAACTCCCAGGTTACACTGCATTTACTGGAAGGTAAAAGCTTGCACACAGTTACCACGAAACATCCAGCAGATGTTAGGTTGTTACCCCACAGTAGTTTCTCCATATCTGTACAACCACAAAGGAGGACTGAAAAAAATGATACGTAGCTCTTGTGATGTTGCTGATCACTTGAGGGCACTCTTGGTGTTTTAGGTCCATGCACAGATAACTGTAGAAAATCTTCTGTCATTAATAAAATGCAAAACACTGGAAAACATGGAGTAATATTACTAGGATGGAAGATACATCATGTTATAGCAAAACGAACATCTGTAATGGAAATCTTGTGCTGGCACAGACTGCAGAGGGTTATCAATCCAACGCCTATATTGGCAGAGAAACCAGAGTTACTAGACTTTCTCTGACGGATGTCTGTCTAACTTTCCTTCAGACTTCCCATGGAAGGAATTTCACAGCTTCTTTAAGTATCCTGCTTTAGCTGCAGTGGAGTCTGGAGTTGAAAAGATTTTCCTCATATTTAGATTACCTTTGACATCCCAGCTGTCCACCTTACAAGCTTTGGCTTCTGTGAAGTTTTTCATGTGGTGTTCTCTTTTCTAAGCTAAACAATCCAGTTCCTTCAGTGCTTCCTTGTAAGTAATTTTCTAAATCTCTTTGTCTTCTGTCTCTGTTTTCCCACATCTTTCAAGAAGCGGAGTGCCCCCAGCTGAGCACCTTATTCAAGCCGAAGTCTCAGCAGTGCTCATTACGGCAGAGTAGTTGCTTCTTTTCTTGCTGTGAACACACCTGCTAATATGTTAGAAGCTAAGTTTTGCCTTTAAGAAATGGCCTCTTTTTTTGCATACTCTTTGACCTTCCTTTGCAGTGAAATTGTGTGAAAACTATTTTTCAGCTTGTAGCCTGTGGTAGATATCCTCAGTATTCAGTACCACAGTTTCTCTTCTCAGCTCTCTGTCCTAAAGAAGCCACATCTTTCTCTAGCAGTGCATAAAGTTGGATAACAAATAATACCAGAGACAGTTCAGGCAGTCCAGAACAACAGTATGCAGTTGTAGGATTTACAAGATTCTCCCTGAATAGAGCTTTCCCTGATAGTATATCTGTTGCTGACATTTTTGTGTGTTGGACCCCACACTTACTGATTTCAGCCCAGTGAAGTACTAAGACCACAAGAAAATTGTGATAGCAAGTGGATGCTACTATTTAGCTGTCTTCACTAGATAAGCCTGTTGCACTGAACACTGGGCCTGTAAAGGCTATTCCTGCTGAAGCCCTCATGTGCTGCACCCACCTATTCCCACTTGTTGTGGGAATGCGTTGATAGAGTTGCCAGGGATTTCTCATTATGTAATGGGCTCACTACCCATCTGAGCTTTGACATTTCAGTGGGTTGAATGGATGAACTGGCCTAAAGGCAGGCAAAGCTGGGAGGATGAAAGGAGCCTTTGAGAATCTCATTTGAGCCATATTGTAGGGAAAGTGCTTTTCTTACAGCTGGATGAGGAGGTCCTGGAAAATGAGTTCAACTTAACTGTGTAGCCAGAGATACTACAGAGGCATGGCCTTGAGGGCATTCTCAGTCCCAACTAATAAGACAGATCATCTGATGGAAAGAAAAAATACCCAGACAATATGCGTGTGCCCATGCTTTGAAATGTTCTCTTCTGTGGAGAAGGGAGGTTGCTCTGTGCCGACCTTGAGCTGCTGAAGAGGAGATAGTACCCAGGAAGAGAAAGGAGGAGAAAAACAGTGAGGCTGGGTGAAAAGGAGGATCTGCTAGGCTGGGCCTCAGAAGCCTCGCTGAGGGGCTGAAAGGGTTCAGAGGCAGTTGGCCTGTGTCATTAGCAAAGCAGAACACAAGAGTTTGTGTTATTTAGGGTTGCAAAACTAAGGGGATGAAGGTGCATTTAGAAGATCAGTCATTGCTGTCTGGCCTACTGAAGGAATTGTCCTGGTGTCACAGGCAAGACAGAGGAAACAACCTGTAATCTATTTACTGTGGTTTATTTATTAAATATTTATAGATTAAAGCTTTTACCCTACTTCATTATTTCATGTACTTGCTCACTCACCTCTCAGCATTATGTTCTCTAGATGTCAACTTCCTTTCCCAGTTGGGAGTGTGCTGCTTGTCCAGGAGGGTCAGGCACAAATTTGTATGGGTTCGTATTGTGTAGTTGCAGTTACCAGGCTCAGGAACTACCAGCCAAGGTTCTTGGGCATACCCTGACGTTTATCTCCATGTCTCCAATCTCCAGGATCTTTCCCCACTTCCAACATCTTTCTTCCAGTCACAATCTTTGCCATCTTCTTTCCTGGCCCCTTTTTCTACTCCCTGAGATCATGTCTTCTTGTTGTGAACCCTTATTTTTGGCCTTCTCTTCTTTCTAGAACCCTAAACTCTAGTTTCCGATTCTAAATAGTTTATATGCAGAAGGACAGCATGTGATCAGCCTCTTAATTTATGATTCTGTCTCATGTCTCTTTAGTAATTGGAGGATTTGAGGTGTGCTGCTTTTGTTTGTCCAAGTGTTATCGAAATTTGCAACCAGCCCATTCCTTTTACAGCTGTCAGGTAGCAGGCTTTCGCTTGCGATACCAGAAGTTTGATTTTGGATGTTCATCCACATGCTTGCATACCACCAATTATCTAGTGCCTGTTAGTCATCACAATTTAAGTTATTTTTTCCGCCTATGACACTTGGTTATGATCACTGCATGGCATGTGGGGTCAACTCTAGTTGAAAAGTATTTAAATCCATGATCTTTTGGGGCACGTGTCCCGGCTGTTGGCTAGCCTAACTGGATTCAAGTAGGATAATGCTGTTTGCAGGGAAGTTTTGGAAAGGGGATTTTTGAGGGCAACTTGGTGTCAGAATACTTCATTAAATCCTGCCCTACCAGTTTTTTGAAAACTGAGCAGACACCCATTTGACAGCTTTACTAGGAGTACTGAACCAAGATACCTTGCCTGTCACTGCAAATGTTGATTCAGGTGATGCAAATGACTGCTGTGGGCTTAGTTGTGAGGTATTTTGCCACCTTCCGTGCCCCCCAGTACTTGTTCCAAAAGATGTCCCTGATTTTGCTATTTCTTTCAGCCTCTGAAGTTCAGTTACCCAAAGGTTATACATGGCTTATCTGTGTGTGGCCTGGCTATTTGAAAACTTCATACATATAAATACTGCACCATACACAGCCGGTACAGAGGCTGAGACACCTGAAGAGGAGTGGAGAAACCTGAAGTCCCATAGAGATTCATGTGCCCCTTATGCCTTCTTTTCTCTTTGTGACTCATTTTCATTCTCTGTATTTACAGGCAGCTGACTCCAGAGACTCCCTCTCTATGGCGCTCTATTCCCAGTGTTTCTCATGGCTCATTAACAAGATTAATACCAAGATCAAAGGCAAGGAAAACTTTAAGTCTGTGGGCATCCTGGATATCTTTGGCTTCGAGAATTTTCAGGTCAGGATTTTGTCTTTTGTGGAGTGGGTTGGTTTTAGAGGTGTCAGTGTATATAGGAGGAAATTTTGGTGGGTTTGTATCCCCCAGTCTGGGGTCTCTCCACTGTCACTTTCCCCTGGAAGTAGCAAGATATATTTAGCTGCCCATTTCTGCCACCTGTATTCACAAAAGCTGATGTTCAAAGTCTAGTTTGTGACACAGACCCTAAACAGATGTACTGTGATAGATAATATTGAATTTTTTACTTGTATGCAGATTAAATATCCAAATCCTGTGTGTACATTATTTGTTTACATCTATTTTGCATTGTGTGGAGAATGCCGTGTGTAATACTTCTGACTGCAACTGATGAGGGTTGTATGTTGAACAGTCATAGAGTGACTGCTCAGATATTTCACAGAAGAGAAAGCCCAGTGACCTAACACTTAGGGAATTATATTTCTTTCTTCCAAGAAGAGAAGCATGATTGTCTTTAGCATCATGCTATGCTTTACTGTGATTTAGGTTTACTGAATCAACCTTTCATGGGCTACAAAAGCTGTTCTCATAGTGGACCTCCCCATACTATCCTCCTCATGTTCATCTTGACCACTATGTTCTCTGGCTTTATTTTAGGCCTGGTACCTTCCACCTTGCTGCTATAGATTATTTTAGAGCTCAGGGTCAAGCATGTTAAGTTTTATAATCATTATTTCTTCTTGCAGGTGAATCGTTTTGAGCAGTTTAACATTAACTATGCAAATGAGAAACTCCAGGAGTATTTCAACAAGCACATCTTCTCCTTGGAGCAGCTGGAGTACAACAGGTGACAAACAGAGGGAGGGAAGCCCCTATTGCTTTCATGGGTAGTAGAAGGCAGAACATCATTCCTCCTCTGTGCTCTTCAGTCCCTACTGCTGAGGCAGGAGAAACAACTGGGCCTTAGCACAACCCTGACTGTGGATGTGTCTTGATAAGCACTGTCCATGTGCTTTGCCAGCAAAAGTCACTTTCCTCCAGGCAAAAGCAGTCTCCCTTGTAGTATTTAGAAAGCCCAGATTTCCTTCTGTCTCTCAGCTGAATAGAAAGTTCTTGGGCTTTAATCCATTAGAGTGTGTGGTCACTGGGCTTATTACTGACTTTGGTAATGATTTACCTAGGGTACTGGTAGTGTTATGCAAATGGAATCTTGGTGTGCAAAAAGTAAAGTTCCTGAAAATAGACAGATATCTGACAGCTCTTTCTGTCCTAGAGATTCCTGTACTGTGAAAAGGGCTCTTTTCCTCAGCAAGGAGACTTAAATGAGAGATTTCCTGATCTTGGGACCTTCTGCACAGCTGTTCCTCTTCTGTGGGCTTCATATTTAATTGTATTTAGTGAAGTACCTGGGATGTTCTAGAGTATTTCTGCTTCTAGAGAAGGCTGCTAGACAAATACTTTAGTTGTTGCTCTGAAACAGAAGCCTTTATGTTTGTGAATGAAGCAATTGAACAGGGTCAGTGAGGGCAAATGAGAGCAGCCTTGTAAAGGGAGACAGTTGAATAGGCAATTCATTAAATTCTAAAGATTACAAAACTGCAAGGCTATTTATGCACTCACTTCTCAGGCCTGTTCCACTATTGCAGGAAGCCTGTGTTAAGAATGGTATCATCATGACAATTTATTTTTTCCTGATGATTGCATAGAAATTTAAGTTCTGTGGCTGAACTTTGAAAGAATAAGAGGATTTTATTATTGTCTACACATCAAATTATTCTAGGGTGATGTGCCTAAAGCTCATCTTTCACTGTGTAAGCTCTGCTTCCTCAGGTTTAGTAAGTAGCTCTATGTATCTCATCTTGATGCTCTGAACCTGGAAGTATGAAGCCTAGGCTGAAGGGTTTGTAGGCAACTTCTCCACTATCTTCAAAATGTTAGCCTCCACCTGAAAGGTGTCTGTATCAGAATGTCAGTAAGTAGCTTCACACATAGCCTGTAGTCTTCCTTGGATTCCTGAGTAAGAGCTATTCCCAGGCTTTTCTGAATTCTGAAAACAGAAACATCCTTTATTTTGGAAGTGTAAGAAGGTGATAAGAGAGGAAAAACACATTCAGGAGATTTACAGAATTTCATGGGTGATTTCCAAAGCATAACTATTGCACTACTTTACCTATATCAGCCCCTATTCTGAAGGATGCAGGGCCACCCTGTAGGCACCCTGTATGTCAGGCTAAAGCTTACCAGTGTCATCCTCTTCAAAACTCTCCCTGAAAACTCTCTCCTGTCTCTTCTTCTGGTGGACCTGTGAATTGTGGTTCAGTCTTCTGGCAGATGTGCTTTGGGCCTGCTTTCCATATTGGTGGGTCAGCAGTTGACTCTCGAAGCTGTGTAGCAAACTGTCCATCATTGCCACTGCTTGGGCTGATGCTCATCAGTCCTGAAAGAGCAACTACAGTTTTAAAATTCGTGTGAAATTTGCCCAAGTGACTACAAGATAAGCATCAGTTTAAATTGCCAGTATGGATAAGAAAGGCTGTCTCCTATCTCCATCTCCTTGTGTTAGCAGTGCATTGTGTCCCCTATTCTTTTTCCTCAGCCATGGCAAAGCCTAATTACTGCAAATTGTCTTCAGTCCTGGGACAGCTGCCATGCTCAGCTACTTCTGCTCTTCTCCTACACCCCAGAGCATTGGATCTTTCATTTCACATCTTTGTTCTCTTTGTTCTTGACTGTCAGGGAAGGGATAAACTGGGAAGCCATTGACTGGATGGATAATGCAGAGTGCCTGGACCTTATTGAGAAGGTAAGCAGTTATCTGTGACAGTTTCCAGGGATCACCATGGGCACTGCTGATTGTCTTGAGACCTTTCCTGGGGTTTCCTGATTTTAAAAACAGATAGTTGCTTAGATCATGTTCCCATAGTGACCTGGCAAAAGGTCTTAGAGCTGTAGTCCCAGCTCAAGAAAGCAGGTCTCTGCTTATTGTTGAGAGTAAGCTTAGGAAGGGTGTCATAGTTTTAGATTAGTGTTTAAGTAAAACCTTAATGTGATTTTTTTATAAATAATCTCCACTTACATTCTGCTTGCTGAATGCATTGACTGGCCAGAATTCTGCTTTCAGCTTGAGCTTTGCTGGGTGTAACTCAGGAGTTATTGCTCAGTGGTCTGTTCAGATCTCCAGTTCTTGTCTTGGTGCTGTGTAGTTAGAGCTTTTGCTGACTGTAAAAGCCTGTCTCTTGTTTGGCTGTAGAAACTAGGTCTACTGGCTTTGGTGAATGAAGAGAGTCGATTCCCCAAAGGCACAGACAACACCCTTCTGGAAAAACTTCACAGCCAGCATATGGTAAGTAAGAAAATAACCTGGCAGGCAAATGATCAGTATGTTAGCCCCATCAGCGTTGCAAAACCTAAAGTGAAGGTTTTGTTGATGTAAAATATATGCTTTGTGCAGGAAATTTAAAATGCCTTGTACCCAAACCTGCGAGTGTTTAATTAAGCTGCACTGAACAAAAGTAGTATGTGAGACAACCTGAGAATGGTCTCTTGTGCACATAGAGAAAAGGGAGTGTGCATTCCGCAAGCTGTGGGTAGAAGAGGTTTGAATTTGTAGGATGGGATGGAGGTCAGGTTCTGCTGGTCTGCGATGAGACACAAGGCAACACCCCAGGCACAGGATGTGGCTGCACAGTGTGTATGGGTTTCTCCTGCCAGCTGACTCACAGCAGTCTGCTCCAGAGCGTGTCAAATCTGTCTCCTGGGGCTGGGGACGGCTTTTGCCTCATGACTTTTAATGAAAGCTCTCTTATTGTTCCTAATTAATTAAATTCTTTCATCCTCTCTTGTGTTCTGGACACAGGAGTGGAATGGCTTTTTCATGCAGGTCAGAAAGTTATCCTGGGGACACAGAAACCCCAGTGAGATCACTGTAGCAATCCCTTACCATGTCTCTGGTACAGCCAACACTTTGTTCTAAATAATAAATAGACTGAAAACAAAACAAATTAAAGCCTGTAGCATGGACTTATGGAATAATTTACTACTTTAGTAAGAACATTTTCAGCAAATATGTTTCCTAGTCTTCTAATTGAGACTTCATTCAAGCCTGAAAACATAAAAATTTGTATTCTTTATCTGAAGGTTTTTTAATTGGCATAGATGCAGATATTCTCATTTTTCATATTTGTATTCTAACTTTGCTGGTAATACTCATGATTACAAATTGGAAACAATAGCAATGACTTTTGGTTGGCTACTTACACAGAGCTTTGTGGAAATATTTCCTTTCTTCAGGCTTAAATCAAGGCCTTCAATTTAGTTTGCTGTGGCTTTGCCTTGTATTATAGGTCAAGGAATGTGAGAATGCCTGCTGTATCTTTTTTATTTTTTTTATTGTTGTTGGTATTTGTTAACTTTTAATATAAAACTAATATTTTTAATGCCTCACTTGTTTTGAATTTCCTTTCTGAACTGTCCCAGCTTCTTCAGTTTGTCTCCAAATGGAGATATTTCAAAGCTCCTCTTTCTTTCTGCTGTTTGTCTCTGAATTTGTCTACATATTTTTTTCTCTATTCTTTTCTGAGATAAATAATCAGACCAGAATGCAGTTCCCTTGGTAAGAAGGTACCTGTGGTTTATTGTACAGCAGCATGAGACTGCCAGTATTATTTTGCATTCCTTTATACCCCACAACATTTTGGTTGCTATTTTTGGTAATTTCTGTGCATTGAGTAGCCTTTTCATTAAGCTGTTCATAGTGTCACCTCTGTCTGCTTTGAGGGGATAGCAGTTAATGTGGAACCCTAGGAAGGTTATGAGATGTGAAGTGCAGGGAGGAACGATTTAGTAGGTAGTGCTCTAGGGTTTTCATTTGTTGAAGGTGAAATTGTTTTTTGTACCAGTTAAAGTCTCTGTTGCTGGCTGGAAGAGCACTGGAAGGCATCCAGCCAGCACTGCTGGGAAGCCTGAAGAGAACAAGCCCTCTTCTCTGTATTTTCTGTGGGTTGCTGTAGTCTTAAGAAGGAAAAGCATAAGGCTGGGATTTCAGAGAATATGACCTCTAATATAACTGAAGAGAGGAGCAATAGGGGAGATAGGAGAAGGAACCAGAAGTGTTCTAAGCATGAATGAAATAAAAGGGCTTGGTAGAGAGGGAGAGGAGAGGAGTGTGCCAATCCACACGAGAGAGCCAGGAGCAGTCATGCTTGGAATGGAAAATAGGGAATTTTGTGACTGGAAAAAGATGACTGAATGGAGGAAAGGGAAGAGCAATGAAATGGGGTCAATATGAAAAGGAAAAGAAAGCAATGAAAAAAAATTTCCAGTAGCACTAACAAATTATCAGTGTCAGAAGCCATCCACCCAATACTGCCAAAAGACCTTGAAGATGAAAGAGCTCAATTATAAACAACATTGCGCAACATGTTACTTCAAATTTTCTTAGTACTTTTGTCTGAGAAGATGGGGAATTATTTTAATTTTTAGGAAAGAATTTTTTTGTAGGAAATTATAGGCCTATATTTCTTATTTCACTATTGGGTAAATTCAAAGAATGTAAATGGTCAGCTACCTCAACGAAGCGAGGCCTGCAAGACACTGTCTCATATGAGCATTGAGGTGGCAGTTTTCTGCTGATTCATGGGGCAAGACTGGACTGAGAGGGGCCTCATGAGACTGACTGGGTGGTAAAATGAAAATGAAAAGTAGTGTAGATAAATGCAAAATGGTGTACCTGAAGGAAAACAGTCCCAATTTCCCCTTTGAAAATGGTGGGCCCTGAACTGACTGCTGCTCTTCAGGAGCGAGACCCAGACAGAGGCTGTGATAGATAGTTCCATGGAAATATCAGCACAGTTCTCAGTAGTAATAAAACCCCCCCAGATGAAATAGTAGAAAGTCCTGGAAAACAGAATAAAAGAAGAAAACAGTGTTATGGCATTGTGTAATCTATAGATCACCTGCACTTTGAATCATGTACGCCACTTGAAAAGGGGTTATATCAGAACTGGTAAACAACTGGTCTGGGACAGCTTCAGTGTTACGGAAAACTGTGTTGAAGGGACCCTGCAGTGTGGAGAGAAGATGACTTGAGGGTGTGTGTGATGGGTTTAAAAGTCACACATGGCCTGTAGAAGACAAATGGCACTAATGGAAGCCGGGCTTAAATAGTTCTGTATGGGGTTGGTTAAGAGCTCCTGCGAAAGGACACTTGGATGCAAGAAGTTTTCATGGGTTCAGGTGCGGAATAAGCAAGCAAGCAAGAGAAATCCACTTGGCTACTAGTTAGGCAGACCTTATAGAAATAAGTAGATTTTGAGGGAATATTAGGATGAAAGTATGATTTACTTGCTTTGTTCTTACTCTGCAGTACATAGCCACTGCTAGAGGCAGAATACTCAGCTGGATAGATTGTTGGTCTCAAGCAGCGTGGCTGTTCTTACGTAGTTAAAATGGCTTTCACAGAACAAAGAAAGGAGGGGGAAAAGGAGAGAGTAGAACATCTAATAAGAGAAACGAAAAGTGAATATTCAATAAAGGGGAAGAGAAGTGCAAAGAAAGATAAAATATAGAGGAAGACAGGACACTGGTATAGTATTTCCTTTGATGAAGAAAAGGTGTGTAGGTGTTCTGCAAAGCTGCCATCTTCCTTGCATCCTGATCCTGTGTCCTGCACCACATGGTTTGTGTGGAGCCCAGTCTCCTCAGGTGTCAGACACACAAAAATTAACATTTCATCCATGGCATGCCTGCCCAACCTTGATTCTGCAAGCCCTTGTTCACATGAGCAATGCCTTGAAGGGCTGGATTTTTCCATCTTATTTAAGTAACATATTTGTAATGTAGCAGCAGAGAGCTGCAGCAGATGTGGTCGGGCTCTGCAAGAGCTAAGGTCCTTGCCCATCCCAGCCTTGTCATAGTCATGGCAGAGTTCCTGACTGAGCCTATTTATTCTTATACCAGCATTAGAAGACTACTTCTTTTTCTTTCATTTCAGAGCAACCCCTACTATGTGAAGCCTCGAGTAACAGACCATCAGTTTGGTATAAGACATTATGCAGGGGAGGTAGGTGTTCATGATTTGTTTGTGAGATGCTTGGTATATCTTGGATTTAAGGTCCTAGATTTTAGGTTCCAAAAATCAAGAATATCTCTGAACTGTGTGTTGCCACACAGTTAGTGCCCCCTACCAGAGCACTTTTGAAATTTTGGGCTTAAAATAGTATGTACTATATTCTCCAGCCTGGATGTTTGTTTCAGTTTCTCAAGTAACTTTTGTTTTGGGGGTTAAACTCCTCTGTACTTCTGTTATTCATGTTGTCTTTACATGCACATGCACAAACAAACAAAACCCAAAGTAAAAATCACAAGGAAAATTTGACTATTGAAGAGGAGGAGAAAAGGATAAATACCTATCCAAAAAAAGGAAAAGGTTTCCAAGCCTTTAAGGTTAAATGTTGCTCTTTGTTGTGAAGAGCTATGAAATGGATGGAGGTGTGTCAAGGGAGGACACCTGCACATTAAAGAAGGGCTAACCCCCTCCTAGAATAATATCTGCTGAACCCTTGTGGTTGGGAAATCAGGGCACTGGGTGGCATTCTCCATTCATGAGGTGGTGTACCTCACCCTTTGCAAAGGATTTCCCCACACACCCTCCCTGTCAGGCAAATCTTTGCAGCTGTTTCACTTGGCTCTTGCTTTTGAGGGGGTTTTGTGTTTTTTTGTTTATGGCTAAAAGCCACTCTCTGGATGGTAACTGTAAAACTCTGGAGTTCTTTGACCCCAAAAGTTCAGATCTTGGCATATGCCTGCAGTGTTACTGTGTAGCTCTGCTGGAGGTCTTGTACATTGGCATGTAAATGTAGAAGTGCTTAATGATTTGTACAGCACTGTTCTAGTGGCTCTGTCTGTGTTGCAGGTGCTGTATGATGTGAGAGGCTTTCTGGAGAAGAACAGAGACACTTTTCGTGATGACATTTTAAACATGCTGAAAGACAGCAGGTATGCTTGTGAAGAGGCCACATCTGTTGGGTTGGCTAAGCTACATTCATGTAATAACTAGACCAAGGAAAGCATTTGCTTTTGCCAGAGCATCAGGCATCATTCTTAATCATTCTTCCCTTTGTGCCAGAGTGTTCTGACAAATGAAAAGAGAGTTGGAGAAGTCAAATGAGGCATAGATTTAATCAGGACTTGTGTTGTCCCAGTTTTAAAAAGAGTTATAACAGCATGACAGAAATCTCTTGGCAATGTTAGTCTTCCCTTCCCCTTCTCCTTCCCTTTCTCTCCCCTTCCTCTACCCCTTTCCTTCCCTACCTACACTGAGGGTAGCTCTAGAACTCCTCTGGCTACAAAGAGCTGTGGTTCCAATTTCATGAGCATGTCGTGGCTGCTAGTCGTCAGAGCTAGTTCAGGAGGGCATGACAGCTCCAGTCTAGCTGGCATACCTTCAAGGTAGTTTTGCCTGGGGGCATGTAGCTCAAGGGAGGTGTCCTAGCCAGCGCAGAATGGAGATTTTCCTTTGTGTAATGTCCTGCTTGAGAGCGTGAGATGGGGTTTCTGGCTCTGCAGCAGAGTGTGACATACAGGGCAGCCTGCAGGTTCTGGGCAGCCACATGGAAAGTATTAATTTCCTCACTGAAGTGCCCAGCTGAACTGCCTCCTGCAGCCACTCTGGCACAGCAGGAATAAAAATGAGGTGTTTCACACTGGGACCAGGCAGTTGCTGAGAATGAGAGCTATCTTCTCACAGGTGTTAGAGGTCTTGCATCTTCTTTAATTCTTTTCTTTTCCCTTAGGCTGGACTTCATTTATGACCTTTTTGAAAGAGTCTGCAGTCGTTGCAATGAAGAGACACTGAAGATGGGCACCCAGAGGCGCAGACCGACTGTCAGTTCCCAGTTCCGGGTATGATGTTTTCCAAGGGAGCAGCAGGCTTCTGGGGAGGAGCAGATGGTTAAGCAAGGCCTGCAGCCAAGAGGAGTCATTCATCCTTGTTTTATGTCCAGCACTGAAAATGTGCAGGAATGTTGCAGTGCTGAAAAAAGACAATGCCACTGCCCCAAGGATTTCTGTCTGGTGTAAAATGTGAGATGCTGAGACTGAGCAGGGTGGCAGAGGGAATATACTTTGCTAAGTATATGAAATTCTTGAGGTTCTTTGATCTTTCATATTGGTTTGGTGTTTCAGCTAAGTGTACATGTCCTTTTAGGCCACATCTTTTACAAGTATTGTGACAATTCCAATAAAACCTTATTGGAAGGACTTTGCAGGTATGAATCTTACCTCCTTAGATTGTCTGCAAACCTTCCGTTCATTTCACTATTTTATCTTCCTGCATTTAAAGTTTGAGAGACATGTAAAATTAACTCACGTGAGCTATACAGCTCCAGGTAAACAGTGTTAGGAGCAAACTAACTGTGTGGGTATGTTTTGGAAAGGAGGGAATCTCCTGTGTTGTTGAAATTTTGGAAGGCAGAGTCAAAGGACATTAGAATGTGAGGGCTGCATGAAGACCCTGTTGCTTCAAATATAGCCCCTCTGCCTTCTGTAGTCACTGATCCTTTGGGGTTTGTCTTGTTGCTGTTTAGGATTCTCTCCATTCCTTGATGGCCACGCTTAGTACTTCCAACCCATTCTTCATCCGCTGCATCAAACCAAATACAGAAAAGGTAAGTCTGTTTCCCAGCAAAATACATTCATGAGACAGAGGCCTTCATGAGCACTCATTTCTTGCACAAACGCCTGGCAGGTGCCTCAAACTGAGGATAAGAGCAGTTCCTCCTCACCTTCCCTTTTTCATTCTAGTTATTTTACAGCTGAGGAAAAACAAACCCTCCTCCTGGTAATCAGATGGAAAGGCTGCATGCTGAGTATGAGATTATATAGCCATTCCCACCTACTTCAGTGCTTATGAAACCTGGAAGATAAACCAGGCTTGTGCAGAGCCCAGAGCTGTGGTAGAAGAAGCAATCACTCCTGTTTGAGGTGCCTGTAGAGAAATTTGTTCTGGAATGCAAGACTTGTGCAGTAGGAAATGTCTCCTGCAGATCCCTGGCTCTGAGGCAGAGGAGGTGGATGCTTCATTAGCAAGTCACAGTCCTTAGAGATAGGCTGACTCTTGCTTGTATCGTGAACTGTGGCGAGAGGATATGCTGCTAACTAGATTGTGTGGGGAGCTCTGAACTGATCCTTTTTTGTGTGTGTTTTGAAACTGTGTGTGATATGGCAGAGGACAGCCTGCTTAGGGGATTTGTGCCAGAAAAGAATTCTGTAGTTTTTCTCCACTTTGTCTGGAGAGAGACTGCAAAGCGAACTGAGTCAGGGTTCTGCACTCTGTATGTGTTAATGCATTATATCTTTGCTTTCCTACCGTGATCTGACTATGAGTGCAGTCTCCAAACTATTTTTCTTTTTCCAGGATCTGCCCAACTCCCTTTCTTCCCGTATTCTGCACCGTGCAGTGTTGTGAGGTTGCTTTCCCCTTGACCCAAACTTCCTCCTTTTCACCTGGCCTTCCCAAATATGGCTTTCTACACAGAAACAGATATACAGCCTGAGACCATGCTCAGAGAAACAGTAACTGTTCAAGTCAGCAAAGACATTAATACCAAGAT
Organism: Corapipo altera; assembly: GCF_003945725.1. Taxonomy (NCBI): domain Eukaryota; kingdom Metazoa; phylum Chordata; class Aves; order Passeriformes; family Pipridae; genus Corapipo; species Corapipo altera. The sequence continues at coordinate 18,286,801 of NW_020884877.1, read as the reverse complement.
CAATATTTACTCTGTCTCTCTTATTTGTTTTTGATTCTGGATCATTATGTAGGCGCCAAATCTCTTTAATCCAGATGTGGTTCTAAATCAGCTCCGGTACTCAGGGATGCTGGAGACAGTGAAAGTTCGAAGAGCAGGTTTCCCTATACGGCGCCTTTTCCAGGACTTTCTCAGCAGGTAATTGCTGTCATTGTCTCATGTGCTGTAACAGCCCTAAGGTATGTAATTCCATATGATTGTTCCATCTTTAACTGCTGCTTCTGGTATGGATCATTTGTGGGATGTTCTTTTAACCATAGCTTTATTGCCCATAGCATAGACTGAACTGGAAGCCCTTCTGGAGACTTACCTTTAGGGTAAAAGTCAGAATGGAAAAATAGCCAGATGGTCGTCTTTTTTTTTTTTAGCTTCGCACAGATTTGCTAGTGTGATGCTGTGAAACCCAGCTGGTCATAATGTGTAAAAAAGAAAATACCATACTTAAAACCTTTAGGTGGCTGGAGAAAATTTTAATGGACAGTATAGTTGATGATTAATATTGGAAAGAGTGATTACTTCTTTTAATTAGCCACATCAAAAGGATTTCTTGAAATTTAAGGCTAGAAGAAACCACTGAACATTGCTTCCTTTGTCTCTTGGAGCATTAAATGCCACCCCTATACTGAACAAAATAACTTGTGTCTGATGAAAGCACATGTTTCAGAAAGACAGTTGTTCTTTACTGAAAAATTCTGTTGAGTTAGTATTTTTTTACTGGGATTGCAACAATAATTGCCAGTGTGGTAGGAACAGATAAAGGCTGGGGGATGGAAATTTCCAAACTGGAAGGCAAACACGAAGAAGGGAGGTCCCAAGGGAAGAAGGACTAATGGGAGAAGGATAATTAGAGTTAAAAGACTGGGAAGAGAGAGAGGGAAGGGGGCTGTTACTGTCATATGTAATCTCATGAGACTCTGTTTCATTCTTAGGTACAGGATGCTTGTGAAGGGAACAAGTCTCTCAGACAACAGCAAAGCTGTATGTGCAGGTTTTCTTCAGACCTATGACAGCAGCAAGAAAGAATGGCAGTTGGGTAAAACCAAGGTACTTCATCAGTGTGGGGCAGGGCATGGCTTTGTTCCAGCTGCAAGGGGAGGCAATTGCATCTGGTGAGATTCAAGGCAGTAGAAAAGACAATGCAGTCGTGATCCTTTAAATACACTGGCCTATGTCATTGACCTGTAGCATCTCAAATATTTCCCATATTATGTACCTAGAGACGTAGAAGGCTTTTTGATTTTGTCTAAATTCCTTCTCATTGACTGCACCAGATTGATTTTGTTGTGTCTGATCCAATTTAAGGATTCAAGGAGAACAAGCATGGGTCTCATTTTATGCAACTGTAATGTGTGCCATTAATTCTTTCCTCTTGTGCCAGGTATTTCACTCTGCTTGGCTAACCAAAATTCTAGCCTGAGGCAGTGAGCTACTGCTTGGTATATATCTAAACTGTGAATAGCTAGATCAGCAGATGTGTGACAGCTTTCTGCTGTGGAAGCTCAGATGATGGTTTGTGCAGTGAGCCCAGATGCTAGCATACATTTTCTATGAAAAGGTATCCAAATGCTTCTGCCCACTTGCGTAATTCAGATTTTGCTTGTGCTTTGGTGAAAGCTTAACACTTCTCTCTTGCCTGGAATAGTCTGGATTTTCACAGAGAAATAGATGTGAGCATTGTGAGGTATACTGCTATAGAAATCTGGGACTGTGAAACTGTCTCTAACGTTCCACATACTCCAGTAAATTCTTCAAAGAATATTCCAAGATGGATGGTGTCCAGTGCAGACGGCATTTCTCAATAGTGGGTATGCAGTCCATATCTAGAGCAGATGGTTGTCCATCAAAGCAACTTCTTGCATTTTTTGCCCTTAAGCTTTCAAAAAAGTACTTCAGAATATTTCCAGGGTCACATTGAAAACAGAAGTGATTTCTAGTGAACATGCACATTTAATTTGTCCAGGAGATCAAATAACAATATTTGTTGCTTTGAGTGCATAGACTATAATGTTTTTTTACAGAGCAAGATATCTTTCTCCCCTTTCTACAGGAGTGGTGGTAGCCCAGTTTGTAGTCTGAGCTATGAGCTCCATGGAACAACCAAGGAAACCACTGGCCATTGTTGTGGGAAGGAGATGTATTAATGTGAAGTTTGGTTGGTTGGTTGTTTTTTTCACATGCCTCCACTGATACTCAAGAAAGAAGGTTTTATCGCTTAGCTGTATTTCTGCTCTGTAATTAAAGTGTTCCCCATCTTTGATTTGAGCATCTGGAGTCTCCTTACTGATCCCTGCAAGCCAGGAACCGTTTTGGTCATTCCTGTCCCTAGATAACCCACATTGCTTGGGTGACTGCCAGTCTCCTAGCATTTTAGTATTAAAGCCTATGTGGAGATTGTGTGTGTTGCAGAGCTGCTTGTGCCTGGAAAGCTTTAGAAAGCAGTGGTTAGAGCTGGTAAACATGGAGTTTGAATGTTCTTCCTAGTGTGACAAGAGATGGAAGATTGCTGGGCTACAGCAAGGGCAGCAGGAGAATGCGTGTGAGGAGAATGCATGCAAGCTCACATGCACATACCTTGTGGAGTACAAAAGGTAATAAGCTATATAGCTGGAGTCCAGGGACTACAGCAGAATGACAACAAGCAGGAAATTCAGGCTGCTTTGATTCCTTGGCAGCAATAGGATCCCTTTTCAGTCCCCATTGTGCATCACGAAGGACCAAGTCCATCTGTTTTCATTCAATTCTTGACCTGCACAAATTATTTTGAAAAAATAATATATAGGTGGTCATTGTGGCAAAGAAAATGTGTTTGGATTTTGGCAAAACACCGGATGCAGTCTAATGTATTTTTTTTTAACAATTGTGTCCTGTAATCTAAAAGATATCTGAAGAGCTGTATGTGGCATGTTGGTAAACAGCAGTCTCTCTGTTTAGGGCCCTGGTTGCTGTAGGTTGGAATATTGTGGGAAGAAAGAAATTATTAAGAATGGTGGTCTTTGTATTTTTTAATTTCTTTATGCCTGAGAAGGAAAATTGACAGGAGTTGGGAAGCAGTTGAGCCATCTTGTTGGGTTGTAGAGGTTATTTTATATTGGGCATGGTTTGAATTAGAGATGTGTGTCCTGGTAAAGGGTAACAATTCTATTTATTTAAAGAATGGATCGCTCCAAGGCTGTCCTGGCATGTTCCACCCTTGCTGCCATGCTGAATGGCTGGCCAGCCCCTGGCTACTTCAAGGTGCTGTCATTCCAAGGTGCATTGCCTTGCCATTTCGTTTTTCAGATGAGTTGCTTGGCATTCTTTCTTATGCAAAGCTATTTCATTCTTGCTATGGAGACTACTCTGCAACTCAGCTTTCTGACAGTGCCTCCAGAAAGCCTGCCCCTAGGGAAGCAGATGCCAAGGTGAGGTGTGCAGAGCAGTGGTGCTTCCAGAGCAGTGGTGCTTCCTAGTAGTACCTTCCCTGCTGCCTGTATCCAGCTGTTGTGTCTTGGTTTTGGAATACAGAGTGCTTTTTCTGTATTCATGCTTTAGCTGGGGCTGGGTAACACAGGCCTAGAATACTTGGGTTCATGAAGAAAAGAGCCTTAATTTTTCCAGAGGCTTTCAGGTAAGAGTGAAGTGAAGCTACCACCTAAGGGGTAGTGTAGGTCATTGTCCTGAAAAGGAAGTCCCCTGTGTGGCCTTACTGCCACTTTTGCTGCTACAGGTGCAGCTCTGGGTACTCAGGTTGTGATTCCCAGAACTAACCTCGGCTCATGGAATCAGGAGTAGCTACTGAAAAAGGTGTGACAAACCACCGGGGATGTAACCTAGGAAGAAGTATAAGGGGTGGGTGAAGAGCAAGGCTTATAGAAAGGGGAATACTTCCTGCAAAATGAATGGAAGGATAATTATATCCCTAGCAATTGTTTGAAGGAGGAAGGAAAAGACTCTGTGAATTAGTGCAGGGGATTGTGAAGCTTGGGAAAGGAAACAGAGGAGGAAGGGCAGGATGATCTTTGTGTTTTTCATTAAGAATAGAGCAGCTGCTGTGCTGGCAATTGTCAAATTAATGTTTATAAGAAGTATTAATGTATGCAAGGCAGGTTTTATCCGATATTGTTGGGAGTTGAGGGCTTGGATGCAAACAAGCAGTGTGATGATGAAAGAGGTGGTGCTAAGGTACCCTTGTCTTCACTGGAGATGTGCTGGCATGGAGCAGCAGTTTCCATGCCCCTTTCCTCAGTGCACCTGGAACTTCTGCCATACTTGCCCATACCCACAACACAGATTTCTTACAGCTGTTTAACACAGTAATTCTTGCTATTTGAAGGCATTAATTTCGACATTTCAACCTGCTGTTTTGCAGGGCCTACTGAAGGAGGAGGTTGCTGTACATTGTTTGGCATCCAGGTCACAGTGACCCACTTCCTGCTTTCCCAGTGTTGTCCCCAAGAATCATATGATCCCACTTTTGTACACATGGATGCCCATTCAGTGTCTGCTGATCTATACAAAAGCTTAATATGTTTGCTGTCACACTGATGGTGCATACAGGCATTATTGAGGTTGTGTGAGGAATGCTGTGGTGTTGCACTGTGGTTTAAAACTTGGCCAGTGTCTAGCATGAGTAGGTATGATAGAGGTAACTTTGTATGTTTTGTTCAATCATTCCTTCCTCAAGTGTATATAGATCCTATAATCCTACAGGATTAGGGTTGGATCTCATAGAACTCTGCATGCCCTGAAGTTTTTTCCCCCTCCTTATTGGCCTGGCCCAGCAAGGCTTGCTATGGAAATGCTGATGGCCTGACTATTTTTGCAATTTGATGAAGATAATGGACTGAGACAGTGTTTTGGTGGCTGCATTCTTGAAATGGATGACTGCTGCTTGGTTTTGGAGTGTAATGGAAAGAGCAATCTCTGCCTCAGAGAAGTTTTTAAAAGATTGTTTAGTTGACAGAGGGAGTAGATGTACAACTTGCAGGGAAGGATGCCAGCTTCATGGTTGGCAGTACCTTGATAATGAACCTTCTTTTAAGGCTACCCACGGTTACTTAGTCATTATAAAACAGTTCCTTTCTTAAGGCCATTTTAATGGAAACTGCTTCCCGGGAGAAATTCGAGTCCAGGAAAGCCACTGGCTATAGGTACTAACTCAGGGAGAGGTGTCAGTACGCAGTGGTCATTGCAGGGGGAAAGAAGAGCCTTAGGGCATGAGGCCAAAAGTAGTGATGGAAGGGAAGGTATGCAGAGATATAAGGGGAGGTAAGTGGGGAGGAGGAGAGTTTGTACAGAACACTGAGACTAGATGACTGTTCAAATCTCTGGCCTCTCACCATAACCGCATGGATCCAATATACTTGTAAGGAGTTTTTACTGATTAGTGTGGTTCTGCAGATTGAGGAGTGTCAGCTTCACACCCTGCGTACACGACAGTGCTTTACCAACTGGGGCAGCACTTTACTAATGTAGCCTGTTCTGCTGCTGGCCCTTGAAGTGATTTAGCCAATGCCAGGCAGCAGGTCACACGAGCTTGACCATATGACAGTTGCTGCTGTGATTGCAGCTTGTATGGACATACCTTAGCCAGCTTATTCTAGGCTAGGTACTGCTAGCAGTGTACCCACAGCGCCGTGGAGCTCCATGCAGGCTGCAGTCCATCTCAAAAAGCAATGCATTTATTTCAGGAGTTTGTGCTGAACCCTGTGCTAACCTAATGCAAGCCATCTGCTTTAACATTGCTCAGATATGTCAGTACAATTCCTGTAAACATGGCCTTATCTTGCTTGTATCTCAGGTCTTTTGTCTCTTAAGTAGCATCTTCATCTTTCACAAGCATTTAGCACCGAGCAGAGGTTTGAAATACAGGTGATGGAAGATGCTTGAGAATTAAAATACTGGACATTGAAGTGCAACAGTAATATTTGAAGACTTGTACTGTCAAAGCTCAGTTGGCCCTAGTGCATGCTGCACTGCTGAACCTCTTCAGCACGGAAGCATCTCCACCCCGGAGTTCTGGAGGCTGGTGGAGGGCTCCAGCTCCGGTGGGCTGAAGGTACACACAGCTTTGCACCTCGACTGGGATTTTGGCTTTCAGACTGCCTTCCATTATTAAGCTTGCTGTTAAGGTTGCTTCCTGGAGTCCAGAAATATAAAGGTTCCTCCCTTTCCTTGAAACGCGGAGGAGTTTCTTTGCAAAATATATAATCTCCCAAGTAGGTCCCAGTGCCTGCTGCAGGGCGGTACCGGATTGTGCAGGGAAAGCTGTCAGCTGAGAAAGAGTTAATCACAGGCGCAAGCACGGGCTCTACTCCTCCCTCCTCTTTCCCTCCTTCCTCTGCTCCCTCCCTCCCTCTCTCTCTCTTTTAAGTCTTGACCACAGAGTGAGGGAGGTGGGGGTTGGGCACGGAGTTTGGCTCCTGCCGCTGCAAAACTTTTCCCCGGCGCTCGGAGTGCGGGCGCCGCAGGGCAGCGCCGGGGCAGGCGCGGGGGCCGCCCGGGCACGGAGCGCTCTCCGCGCCGCTCACCCGGGGATGAAACCTCCCGGCTCTCCGGGGGACTGACTTCTTTCCTCTCTTTGTGTTTACTGAAACTCCTCCCCGTGGCGTCAGGTTTTCCTGAAGGAAGCTCTTGAGCAGAAGCTGGAGAAGGATCGGGAAGAGGAGTTGAGGAAAGCAGCTATAGTCATCCGAGCCCACGTCTTGGGCTACATGGCAAGGTCAGTGCTGGGGGCTGCCCCACCATCCCTGTGCTTGCGTGCCTGGATTGCCCTGACCCCCTGCTTTGCTCTCTAGTCCCCTAGCATCCATCCCGTCTTCCCCTCCTGTATTCTAAGGGAGCGTTGCAGGATGTGCTCTCCCTGCCAGCACTAGCTCTGCTGAAACCTTCCTGCACCTTTGGCACCTTTTTTAGTTCTGTGCACGCTTGCACCCTCCCTCAACGCTGCTCAGCAGGCTCCTCGGGGACCTCTGTACACATTGCTTGCCTCTGATGACACCTTTTCCTTGCCTTCAGGGCTCTCCTGGCTGGGCCCCACCTACTCTTTGGGTCCTCTCCTTTTCCTTGTGCCTGTCAACTCTGTTTTCTGCTCCCCCTGCAAATTGCTTCTTCCTCACTTGCAGCTCTGCCTTTGCTTACCCTCTTTCCTCGCCCTGCCTGTTTGCCTCGTGATCTCCCTCTCCTTTTAATTAACTCTTCAGAATTGGTTTTTGGCCAGCTCTGCAACAGTAATCTCCTCTTGCCACTCCCTTTTGCACCTGACCAGAGAAGGTTTGGGAGAACAAACTGCAGGCAAACTGCCCCTCCTCTGCCCCTCGAAGTCAGTGTAACAGCTGACTCCTTAATGGCTGTGGCATGCACACTTAATCCCACTAAGATGCTCTTTCCTGCCTGGTCTCTGCTCCAGACACCTGTCAGTCAGGGGTGTGAGGAGGTGAAATCCCTGGCCAGCAGCGCTGTTTCAGCAGACACTTTTCTTAGAGCTCCAGTTACACCAGGTAGCTCATTTTGCATTGGGAAATGTGTGCAAGGGTTGTACCCTGCCTTGCCAGTGTGGAATATCAGCAGAATACACATTTGGTCTCTGGAGCTTTTATTCATTTATTTATTTCCCTCTAGGAAGACAAATGAGCTAGCTCTATTGTTTGTACATGAGACTGCAAGTTTTTTGTGTCAGGGCCTCTGCTCTGTTTTACTTTGTGTCTAGCATTTGGAGAGAATAGTAGGGATTAGCAGAGAAAATTGATTTTCTGGGAAACATCACTGCAGGCATACTGGATTACTGCTTTTCTGAGTTCCTGGTAAGGTAGCTGCTGCCCTGTAGGGCTGTGATAGAAGACAGTATGGCAGCAGTGTTCCTCTTGGTTAGAAATCTTGTGGTCCTTCAGCCTCCACAGGTCTGAATTCCTTGTCCCACATGTTGCCCTTCTGAATCTCATCTTTAACAATAAGCTGTGCTTCTGCAGCCAGAATGGAAATCCTCACAGGCGTCTGGAGGTAACTGGACTTTGTAGGGGAGGAGAGCAGGGAGTTAACAAAGGTTTTCCAGTCTTTCTCTCTGGTTCTTTCTGTGAAGAGTTTCCAGTTGCACTGCACCTGTATTGAAAATAAGTCCAGCAGGCAGGAGTTCATCTGGGCAAGTGCTGAATGGTCTGTGCAGAGCTGGGCAGAAGTCAGGAGTACCAGTGAGTGCTGCCTTAAGCTTGATACCATTTCTGTTAGTTTTGCAAGTATAAGTGTATTTAAATTCATTTGGTCTCATACAGAATAGATTGGTGAAGGATTTTGCTGGTTCCTTCCCCTTTGTGAACTTGTTCTGTGAGCCTGGAGAATCAGATTTTCTTTGCTCTCATTCCCTGCAGCCTAGTATCTCTGACTGGTCGCTAAAATGTAAGACAGGGAAATCAAGCCAACTGAAATGACCCCATTTTTATGTAACTAATCTGTGGAGCTCTGAGATGCAGGTAACAACTTCACCATCCCAAATACACATAATGCAGGATCCATGTGCAAATTCGGCTGTGTCCCTGGATTCTACAGGACCGTATTGATTAGGAGAAGAATACAGTAGCAAATTGCTCTATAGCCCTGTGTTGTCTAGTCCTTGGAGGCATAACTGCCAATTTCTGCTCATTAACAGAATAATTAACTAAATTTCAAATAGAGCTTTGGAGCCTCGCAGCCACTCCGTCTTCTCTTGTGTGATACCTGGTCAGGTTGGCTCCCAACCCTCGGCATGGGCTGCTGGTCAAATTTCTTTGGCCAGTGCAAGAGCGCGAGTGGAAGGCCGAGCAAGGGGAATGAAGTTCACAGCCTGTGTGCAGCAATTCCAGCTGAAGGGCGTCTGCGAGCTTGGCTGTGGTCATGAGGAATGAGGGGGCACTTCAGCCTGGCAGATTAGCAGGCAGAGCTGGCCTGTAGCTGGGCAGGGCTTGGCACTTGAGATAGTTTCTGGCAGATGCATTTTGTAAAAGTCAGAGCACCCTTTTTGATGCACTTATATCTGCCTTGGCAAAGAGTGCACATGCAGCTGTTCACACCCCATGTGCAGGACACAGGGAGGACAGAGGGAGTAGGGGTGAGGGGACTGCAGCTCAGGAGCAATTAATCTGAAACCTCCTACTTCTGATCACATCTTCCCTTTCCTCTTCTCTATGCTTCCTCCCTTTGACTTAATACTAATGAAAAAGAGTGTGACCTCTGCACACTGCTACTATTAGCATCCCTCTCCTGATTTTCTTGACTGGGCTGATGTATCTGATGTGCAGGAAGGTGGCAAGCTGTCAGCATGGGTCCCTGTTGCCATCTGAAGGGAATTTGATTGCCAGGACAGGGATTTTGAGATCTGTCTTTTCCTCACGGTGTTGCAGAAGGTCCATGGGAAGGATATGTGAGAATACTGTGATATTTCCAGTGTGCTTTCTAGTACTGTAAGACCTCAAAGAATTACTGTAGCCTGTTGGCTCATGATCCTCCATAGCAGCCCCATAGAATTTCCCTCTGCAAATTCTGATTTGGATTAAAGAAGAGTTTTATTTGAATAGTACCAATGATTGTTTCCCTACAGCAAGTTATTAAGGTTTCTAAATATATTAAGTTACTTTAAAAAATACCCACTTATTTTCAGCCTTAATAGTTGTTGGCTTCAAGTTGGTTAAATCTTGTTATATCTCCTGTTAGAAAAATAGAGATGCCACCAAGAAGTGTGGTACTTTGCCTGGTATCAGCGTTTTCTATCTCTTAAGGCAAGTGCTCTCATTCTGTAAGGCTGAATTTCTGGTTCCAGTCCTGCTTCCTCAGAAATCACTTGAGGATCTTACATTTTTCTTGGAATAGGGGTACCAACACAGAATAAAAGGATAAAAGCAACAGTGTAATCCCCTTCTGCGCAATATTTCCGCTTGCAAGTATAAGAATCCCATTAGTATTTTTTTCTATAGCATTGTGATGGGAGTTTGCCTTCACCTGATGATCTGGGGCCCAAAATTCCGTTTTTGACTTGTTGCTTTCCAACATAGTTGGACATCAGGTGTGTTTGGCCTTTGGTTCTTCAATGCAATACCTTATGGTTGACTCTTTTGGGTTATTTAATGTTTGCTTGAATCTAGCTTACAAATTGATCCAGATTACTGTGCGCTAATAACTTTTGCTATTTGCTCAGTTTGTACAAACTTCTACCAGGAACTTTTTTTCAGGTCCTTGATAAAAGTTGTAATGCAGAGCCAAAACCCGATTTATTTAGAACTTTACTAGAAATATGGAATTATGAATCTTTTGTTTTGGGGCCCTATCATGTTTTAGAGTGCTGCAAAGTTGATTTTCATATCGTTTGATGATCCTTGTGAGTCCCTTCCAACTCAGGATATTCTATGATTCTTGTTTAGGCAAAATGTTGTGCAATAGAAGTATTTGTTTATGTGAACCTGTTAAAATGTTACATTCAATGATCAATATTGTGGTATCGATGTGTTTTCCCCTAGGCAATATGAAATTAATGTGACCAGTTCTATTTTTGCACTGTTTTTGCGTTTTCTGGAGTAATTTGTGTTTGCCCACTTAAAAGATGGGGCAGTATGGGACTTTGTCCTCTTATGGTAAGGTCATTTGTGGTTTATTATAATAAATTTGTTTTTATTATAATAAATACACTCTGAACTATTATGTTAATGGCACAGTGAATGTGTGTATGTGCAATGCAAGGAGACTTTGGCCCAGAGGACTTTCCCTTTCCGTGTGCCAAATAACTCACCCCTTATCCTCAGAGAGTCTTCACAAAAGTAGGTGCCTATTTAAACAAACCAGTGGTAGATGTAAGAGGGATAACAGTGAGGTGAATATGATTTACAGGTAGTGACAGTAGTGGAACAGAAATTGTGTCATTTCCAAACAGTGTTTTTCCCCAAATGATTTTTCCGTGGATGTGGTCAGATACAAGGCATGAGAAGTGCAGAGCATGTATGACTTCCTGGCGCATTAAGTGTCTGGTTCTGTTTTTAGGAAGAAGTATCAGAAGGTGCTAGCCAGTGTCGTTATAATCCAAAAGAACTACCGAGCGTATTTCTGGAAGAAGAGCCTGCTGCGACTGAAGGCCTCTGCGGTCACCCTGCAGAAGCACTGGCGTGGCCGCCTGGCTCGCAGCCTCTACCAGCACCTGCTGCAGCAGGAACTCAGGCGGAAGCAGGAAGTGGAGGAGAGAAGGAGGCGAGAAGAGGAAGAACAGATCAGAAGAGAGGAAGAGGAAAGACAATGGCAAGAAGAGGAGGAGCGTAGGAGGAAACAGGAAGAGGAAGAGGTGAAGGAAAGGTACAGGATGGTATCTTACACTCACAGTTCCCTGGCTCTAAAGCTGCTAAAGTGTCAAAGCGAGTCTGGGGCACTGGCATGGTGGTAACACTGGAATACCAGTTGAATGAGACAGTGTCCCAGCAGCATGGAAAAGGAGTGTCCTGCTTCCTTTAGGAAAGGTGTATTTTTACTTCTGTTTAGTGTTTTTTTTCTTTGAAGTCTGCATACAGGAGGCAGATTTACTGATTGGGCAGAGATGCATAATTCTCTCGTTGCTTTTGCAGCAGTGAAGGAAATTTTTATGCAGTCTTCCAAAAGCTGGAGGGATCAGCGGTGTGAGAAGGTACCAATATTTTAAGTCTTGGTGCAGCAGGATCAGAGAGCAAGTTGTGCAGTATACCCATGCTATTGCAGTTGCTACACTCGTGAGCATACGCATGCTGTCTCTCATCAGGGATATGGATGTATCAAGAGATAGGAAAGGTAAAGGAAAAGCTAATGTGACAAAAAGAGGCAATCTGTGAGCAGTGACAGTACACCTAATGAGAATCCTGCACCTCATGCATCATTTACTGTTCACTATGTGGTTACCTACCTCCTATCTATTCTACTATCCAAACTGGATGGCTCCCTTGATAATCTTCTGTTTTAAGAAGCGTGAAACTTTAACTAAAAGATTATTAATAAATTTCAACAAATAATCATGTGATGTTTTGTTTTTCATGAGTAGTTGGTTACATTTCTTCTAGGCTTTTATTACTTACTTGTCCCAAAGTTGGATCTTATCAGATTGTGTGGCAAGCATCAGAAAATTCTACGGTTAGAAGCATGTTGCAAGGAAAAGAGATAGCCTACAGTTCCCACAGAGACAGTAGGGTGTTGTATCTGCTGGGACAAGACATGGAGTTAATGGTGCCAGTGATGAAGTTTGGTCAAGGAATTAGTTGAAAAACACTGAAGGCTCCATTTTTGTCAATATGTCAATTTTCAACAGTAGTCTCATCAGCAACTTGAAGCTGGGCAAGTTCAGAATGTCAGTAACTAGTTTGCAGATATCAAATGCTACAGACGCTCTCTCAGGTCTGATGTCCTTATTGTCCTAAGCAGAGTTTGTCTATACCTAGATAGGGTGTGGCCTCACCTTTAGTACTGTGTGCAGTTTGGGGCACCACAGTATAAAAAAGACATTAAGCCATTAGAGAGCATCCGAAGGTGGGCCATGAGGATGGTCAAGGATCTGGAGCAGAAGCTGTATGAAGAGCAGCTGAGGTCACTTGATCTGTTCAGTCTGGAGAAGGGGAGACAGGGGAGACCTCACTGCGGCCTTCAGCATCCTCATAAGGGGAAGCTGAGGGGCAGGTAAGTATCTCTTCACTCTTGTGACCAGTGACAGCACTCAAGGAAATGGCATGAAGCTGAGTTGGGGGAGGTTTATTTTGGATATCAGGAGAAAGGTTTTCAGCCAGAAGTGGTTGAGCACTGGAACAGGCTTCCCAGGGGAGTGGTCATAGCACCAAGCCTGTCTGAGTTCAAGAAGTGTTTGGACAATGCTCTCAGGCACATGGTGTCCTTTGCAGGGCCAGGAGTTGGGTTCAGTGATCCTGATCAGTCCCTTCCAACTCAGCATGTTGTATGATTCTGTGATGAAAGGAAGAACTTATCTAGCTTATTGGTTATAGTGTTTTTGTGCTTTAGTTCCCAGCCCATGAAAGATGTGTTCATCCCAAGCATCACAGTAACCAACTGTCAAGTGTTTCTAGAAATCAGGTGAACTCCTTGTTTTTCTTTAATTTTCTAGTTAATGTCAAAAGGCATCAGAGTGAGTAACCAAAAAGGTACTAGCAAACCAACTTGGCTAAATCCTGAACTTCCATTTAACCTAAAAAATGAGGTAGAAGTCCACAGAAATTGCAGATTGGCTAATCTACTGAGAACAAGCATAGACAAAATCAGAAGGACTTAGATGCAACTTGAGGTGGAATGAACTAAAAGTTGGTGTGCAATTATTGTGCTTACACTGCTTGCAAAGGAGAGACATGGAGTAATTTGGTTTACTGTTAACAGGAAGAAAAAAAATTATGGAGAAAGCTGAGGTACTTGATGCTATTTTTATCTTCCCCAAAAGCTTAACTGTTGAAAACTAAATACAATTAGCAAACATGTGCAGAAATTCAGAACATAGCTTGGTAATAAAAAGTTAGAAAATGCTCAGATAAGTCAAATTACAAAGAAGGAATTGGGACTTGGTGAAAATAATGTTTGGGTACTCTGAGAACTAGCTAAAGCAGTTCAGAACAGTAGGCATTCTCTTTGTCCTCCTATGTGGACAGCAACAGAGTTTCCATAAAAATGGAAAATTCCAAACATTTTAAAATTGTAAAAGGAAGAATGGGGGAATTGTGGACCAGTCAGCCTAACCTTAAATTCAGGAATATAGTGAAACAAATAAATAGTTGTAAATGCTTGATAAAGGAATTGAGAGCCAGTGTGGATTTTTGGAGAACAAACAGGATAACTGAATACAACTATCTGAAAAACAGGATAACTTTCAATACAGTTAGGAATAATCAAATGCACAGGAAGAGAAGGAGGAATACCTACTTCAACATCAGGAAGAAGGTCTGGATACTAAATTGAGTATGTCACCAGTGTCATGCTGTGTGAGAGGAGAAAGCAAATGCTGTGTATAAATTTGATTGTTTCTGTGAGATGTGGAGGTGATTCTTCTGTACTGCTTGGTACTGGTAAGGCTTCAGTTGAAGTACTGTCCCTGGCTTTGGGTATCACATTTCAGGAAGAGTGTAGATCAGTTGGAGATGACTAGAAAAAAGCATGAAGTATCAGAAGTTTAAAAAATGTGAGAAACAGTTGCAGGAATTAGTATGTAGATTATAGGTGGTATTCCTAATTTGTTTTAAAATGACTGTGCTTCTTGAGGCCTGTTATCGTTTAAGGCAGTTGTTTCACTCACGATGACTTCAGTAGAGTTGGAGCCATCTGGATCTCAATTATGTCAGTTTTGATTTATAAATATTTCCTGGGTTTTTTTCAGTGAGTGGGCACAAGAGTGAGAGCTTTAAGGACTTCGTGACTTGCAGCTGCAGTTTAGAATTTGGCTGGGAAAAGCTTCAAGTCCTGGGAAATAAATATCATTGCCCTCCTGTTCTCCCTGGGGTTGAATTATAGATCTGAAAGTTATCACTGCCAAGTGGTAACTTTCTTCCATCCAGCCACATCCTAATTCTGCTCCCTAAACATGTCCCTGGCATTTGTCTGTCTGTTAGTTCGGCTGCATGTAGTGTACTTGCTATGGAGAAAATGGCCATAGTGGCAGCTTTCCCTTGGAGTACAACCTTTTTGATCTGGGTGGAGATGCAACACCATGGGATGAGTTTTTTTCCTCTGCTCTTGTTTACTGTGAAACTCTGACTCTTACAATCTTCACTAGTAAACTAGGTTTTGCATGCCACTGAGAAGTTGTGCAAGCTGGGGCTTTAATACACTAAAAACAAAACAAAACACAAGTTCAGTGCTGATATTGCAAAAATTCTGTTATATGTTAAAAATCAAAGACAGTTTCCTCATATCTGTCAATTACACAAGTACAATCTCAATATTCAAAGACTTACAGTACTTCGGAAGATTCTGTTTGCATTTATCATGGGTCTCATTTGTCTTTCTGTCACTGTTTCCAGTGACCTTCCCAGTGTGTTCCAACTAATGCAATTTCCTAATTGATCTGAAAGTTAAGTACGTGGGGAAAATCTGTTGTGTCCACAAAGGTCATGCCAACCACAGAGAATTGGATTTTTACTAAATTGCAAAAGCTTTTAAATCAAGTCTTACAGCAGGTACCTTGTTTTAACCTTTTCCATGGAGGGATGATATGTCCATGTAATTCTGAAAGCCTCATGCAGGATAACTGAGTCTGTCTCTGACTGTCATGTCTTCTTTTTTTGTCAGAGAAAAGGAGCAACTGAATGCACTACTCAAGGTGGCCCAGGTAAGTTTAACAGTTACTCTTTTCACATGAGTTCTCATGAGTGTCTATGAAGGGTCCTTCCTTGCCTACACTTTGCCTGGAGCTGATATTGTTATTGCAGCAATACTACTTTAAAAATGGGCTTTGTTCACTCAAAACCTGCAGGTGTTCGGCTTTGGCAGAGGTGCATAGAGTTAACAAGGTAGGGCTTTTGTCAAGGCTCGTGTACCGGCTTGCAGAGGTTCTGTTTGAAAATTTCTATATTGAACATGCAGCATCCTTTTTTATCTCTACTACTTGAACTTATTAGATGACCTTGTGATGTGTTACACTGTGACACAGTCTGGTTTGCTGGATTGTGCCAGTAACAGCCAAAATAAGAGTGCAACCTACTGCTGCCATGGCTAAAATAAACCCTTTGCTCTTAATCTCATTGTTGGTACTTGACATATGAAAGAGCAGACCACCTACCCTAAGGTGTGTAAAAATAGCTCTGTATCTCGTTACTTCTTTTCCCAAACCACTTGTTCCTCAGCTTCAGACTTTGTTCAGTAGAGATGACAGAGTATAGAAATGCATTCATCCATAAGTAAGAATCAAGTAGAGAACAAGCAACAAGGTAACTAAAGAGAAGGAGCCAATTGACTGCATTGTCATAGTCCTATCAGGAAGTACATTAAATCCTTTCAGAATTTATTTTTGCTTTTTTTCTTGTGTGTGTATGTTTTGTCTAATGTGTGTATGTTTTCAACAGCCTCTGTGGAGGGCGGTTATGGCTTTATCATATAGCTAAACATCAGTGAAAGTTATCAGTGTCTTCTAATTATTGTGTATCTGCTAAAAATTTCCTGTTACTTCAGTGTGGAGAATAGAATAAGACAGAGTCTTCAGCAGCCAGCCATCATTCATCCAGTGATGCTAAAGAATGCCAAGGAATTCTGGGTGGAGTTTTGGTGGGGGTTGGAGTGGATACAGTCCTGCTTCATTGCAACTATCCCTTCCAACCCTAGATTCTGATGGTCTGACCCCTAATTCAGGAAGCAATGAAATTTCCAGATCTTTTAGTGAATTTCTGGGAAGTCTTCAGCTCCTAAGCAGTCTATGCATGTATGTATTCATATACAGTTGTTTTGTCCTATATGTGGGTATGCGTGTGAGTTAGCTCAGAAAGAGAGAACAGACTTTCAAACTGCTTTTATCCAAATTGCAGTGTACAAAGGGCTGTAACATGAGCAGCAGACAGAGAGGCTCTTCTAAAAATTCACTGATCCCAGTGAGCTTCCCTGTATGATTCAGAAAGGAGGTAGGCTGCTGGGAAAAAGGAGGTACCTGAAGATCCAGTAGTTCTACCTTTAGCTTTTACACCATGAATGATTGCAGGATGCTTGGAGTCATCTTTTTGCAGATGGTAAGTACAAGGCAAGCACAGGAGACAGGAAGAATGAAAGGTCCAGGCAAGGAACAAATATAAGTTGAAGAAGCTGCTTTAACACTGTTATAAATTCTTTAAGGTGGAAACAGTAAAGACTGAAGAGGTGGACATTCCCCTGCAAGAAGAAGAGAGACGTCAAATGGAGGAGATCTTAAGATTGGAGAAGGAGATTGAGAAGTTGCAGCAACAGAAAGAAGATCACATGTCTGTCATCTGTGAAGATGCTAGGAATGAAATAAATCGGCAGCGAGAAGAAGAGATCCAGAGGCTGGAAAAAGAGGCATCAAGGGTTGCCCAGGAGTTCTTGGAGCTGCTGGATTTTGGCAATCTGGATGAAAGTGTGCAGAACTTAGAGCGTTCACTTTCTAGTGAGGGGACACTCAACATTGACTGCAGCTTGGTGGCACCACTGGCTGAAGAAGAAGTGGATGAGGGTTTTCATGCCGATGACGAGGGACGGCCGCCTTCTAGTTTGGTGATCTTAAATCAGCATGGTACAAGAAACAGCGATAGCTACTCAAAGGAAGTTGCTGACACAAGCCTTTCACTTCTCCAGAGGGAAGTGGGAGAGGTTGTCCCTGCTCCCAGACAACCTGTGGAAAGAATCACTAGCCCCAAGGAGCAGAGAGTCATATCTGACCCAGCAGAAAGCATTTACAGCGCTGTCTCAGATACACAGAGGAGTAACAGTGGAGAGGCAGGAGAGCCAATTTACGCTTCTCCCCCAGATGTGGAGTCTGACTACGACCATGAGGAGTTTGATGGCTATGGAGATGCAGTTAATGCCTCAGCTGAGCCCCTGAACGGTGAGGAGGGTCTGAGGCACTCCCATGGTACCAGCCTAGACTCCAACCGTGGCAGCCTGGACTCGGTGAGAATCCCTTCCTTCACCTTTCTGGACATTAGTGTGAATTTGTTGATATTTATAACATCCTTGCCAGAGCATGCTTGCTCTGGGTATTGTTACTAGTATAGAACTCTCTCTTACATCAGTAATCAGCTGGAAAAAAAGAGAAGAGTCATAGACTGAAGGCCAGAGGGCTTGTGGCTGTCTGGTGTCTACTGGTACACAAGCTAGCACACGTGTACCTGTTTTAGATTGTTTCCATCATCATCACCTTATGTTAATACAATACTCTTTAGGAAGAATGAAAGCAGGCAGTTGCTATCTTGTAGGTCTGTATTCTACCTTAGAGAGACTTCACAGAAGGGGCCTAAGCTTCCGGTAGGCAGTGACAAGGCTGTGGTTTGATTTGTCTCCATCACAAAAACTCAGCTGCTGTGTACAAGTTAAGCTATTCTAAGGCTAGATTAAGTTACTGTACTGATCCAGGCTGGGTCCCAGTGCACACAACCAAGACCACTGAACCTTTTCATTCCTACTGCAGGGACAGTGACAGGGTAGTAAAGCTGTGCTATTAGCCTTGCACTTGAAGCATCTCATCTTAGACACCACAGTGGCTCTGGACTTCCTGAGTGCCCTCAGGCTAGCTGCTCAATAATGCAATGATAAATCCCCTTGCAGAACAGGGTGTCAGATAAGCCCACATAAGATTGTGAGGAGTTCAGGTGTGAAGCAATGACAACCACAAAAATAATTCCAATAAATGATGTCCCCAAGAAGAGATACTTGAACTACAAAATATCTTTTTGAAAATGATTGATTTTTGAGGGTTTTTTAGAATTCAATTTACTTCCTTTGATATGCTTTGCAATGACAGATTGTGACCTTTCTTAAAAAGTTGCATGATTTTTCCTGTTTGCATCTCCCTAATGTCAGCTGCCAGCCATCAGAATTTTTTATGATGTGATCTGCTTGAGTAAAGGTGCCTTCTCTGTGGGCAGGTACTCACAGATCACTGTCAGGTAATCTTCAAGCCATAAATCATTCTGTCATAGCCTAGGCCAGTTTCTACCATTCTTCTTAAAATGTAAATTGAAGTGAAGGGGTTTATTGGGCTCATCAGTGAGTAAGACTCATGAAAAATCCAGTTGATACTTTGTCATAGCGTGAGCCACAAGAAGAGATAACTCCCATCAGTAGCTGCTGGTCGAGAATACCTGATTTTTGAAACTTAATGGCAAGGGAGAGAGGGAAGGAATGAGTGGAATAGGGATGAGGAAAAAGAGGAGCACAAAGGAGTCACAGAGAGAGGAAGAAGGGAAAATGAAAATAAGCAACAGGCATTTGAGGAAGAGGTCTAAGGAGCTACCTTCATTAGTATTAAATTACTAAAGCCAATCAAAGGTTGGCTTTAAGGTATTTAAGGTAAAGGAAATGATAGGGTAATTTAGGATTTCATGTGTGAAGTACTTTCTTATGGCTGAGGGCCATTATCTAGTTGAAGAACAGAGATGAGTAAATTCAATACTATTATTTCATTAAGTCAGATCTATGTTTTTAGGGTTCAGTTATCCTGGACTGTACTTTTTTTCCTAATCAACTCGAAGGAAGTAATTTCCTTGCTGGGATTAAATCAAGTATTCCAACTTGTCTGGCATTTTGGCCTTTCTGCCAAAAAAATCAGAAAACTTCTCCAAAATGAAAAATTCTCTTATGCCCATTAAATTAGATTTTGCAAGGTGGGCTTTGCCTTGAAACAGGAAGCTTTGTTACTGCAGGTAACTGGAGTTTTCTAGCCATGTCCACTGCTCTCTTTTCAAGTATGAAAATTCCATGCTCTTGCTTTAGGCATTAATGGGTAAGCTGTCAAGCCTCTAGTTTTACCGTACTGCTTTTTTGCAAAGGGACTATGTGTAGTTTTGCACCTTCTGTATATGTGACTTCTCTAACCTTGTTAAATTTCCTCCAGTCCTCCTGTGACCAGGAGAACCCAAGTAGCCTGTATTTCTTCTTTTCCTTTTAGTTTCTGGAGAGCGAAGAAGAAGTAGATGTTTACATTGATACAGATGAAGAGTTTTGTAATGGACGAGTCACTATCTTCAATGGCTCAGGACCACCCTATTTTCACAGTTATCTCTATATGAAAGGTAAGTCTATTTATTTTGCCAAAACCATGGTTGGATGGAATCCAGGAAACCTGCTTTCCCCTTCCATTTCTCCAGAATCATCATCCTTATTTGCTCTTAGTTCTCAGTTAATTCTTTTTTTCTTCTTCTTTTATTTAAAACAACAAATAAAATGAAGAGCTAGGAGGTGAGTGTCAGGGATATCTTTGCTACTGAGACCTAATTGTGCCCATGTGGTATGGGCTTAAATGACTCATTCTGAGCTACAAAACTGAAGACAGTACAAAAACATTTGAGTAGTGTGTGTATTGCTATATTTTGTGTTTGTTTCACAAGTTTATTCTGGTTTTTTTCTCTGTCTGAAATTAAGCATAACCTTGTTTCTCTCTTCAGCTGCCTTGCTTCATGTAGGAACTGAAGTGGCAACTAGTTGTACCCAAGAAGCAGGATCAGAATGGAGACATGACCCTTGTTGCATGTCTGACGAAATTTTGCTCCCTTGCTTTGCAGGAGGTCTCATGAACCCATGGAGGCGGCGCTGGTGCGTTCTGAAGAACGAGGCCTTCATGTGGTTCCGCACCAAGCAAGAAGCACTGAAGTCAGGCTGGCTCTACAAAAAAGGTGGAGGCATGTCAACGCTTTCACGCCGCAACTGGAAACGCCGTTGGTTTGTGCTTCGAGAATCCAAACTGATGTACTTTGAGAATGATAGTGAGGAAAAGCTGAAGGGGACAATTGATATCAGAAGGGCAAAGTGAGTGACAAAATAATCTCATTGATCCCTCATACTCACTCTCTAAATCAATAATGAAGTGTCCAGTGCTGCCAGTTTATCGGCTGGTGTACCTCTTATAGGGCTGGGAGAATCAGAAACAAAGGAAGGAAAAGACAATTACAGCTTCTGCTTTTACTCTGGAGGGAGTCTGCAATTATTTGGTAGTTCTTTTCCCAGTCTTGCATTTCATAATCCAACAGGAGCTTTTTCCAAGCCATGGATGGAGCCAGACCAGGAGGGGCTAATTAGGTACATACCCCATGCATTCTCTCCTACCCAGACTCCATCTGTTTTCTGGCTTCTCCAGGCATTTCACAGAGGTAGTATGAAGCTCACAGCATGATTTGAATTTGGCAGCATGTGCCGTGCCTTTTGCTGAGTCCTGAATGCTCTTTCTGCTGCCATAGTTAATTCCTCAGTTTATGCTGTAAGAAAGGAGAAACTAGTCACCTATTAGCATTATGTGGACTGTAAAGTGCCAAAAAGCGTGGCACACCCGACTTTGTAAACAGACCTCTGTATCAACCTCCCTGTTATCTCTTCTTCCATCTAGTCTGCTGGTGTCTTGAAGAAAATCCATGTAACACCTTAAGCTTTGTTTTTTAAGTGTACAGATTTTTTTAAACATCTTAATGTGTACTGGAGGAATTTTCTGTCAGAGTTACAAGCTGTCTGTACTAGTTATTTCCCTTCTATATGGTGAAGGGTATCATGTGAAAGAATCAAGAAGAGGGAATTTAGGCCTCTGAAAGGTTTTCAGTTTTGGCTCTTGTGCTTCCTTGTGTTTTCCAGAGAGATTGTGGACATTCATGAAAAGGAGAATGCTTTGGACATTGTGACAGAAGACAGAGTTTATCACATTGTTGCGGAGTCACCAGAAGATGCCAGGTATAAGAGGGAATTTTGTTAGATGTATTCATTCAGTGCAGGTCTGACCCAAGTACTCATGGGAGAGCCTGAGAAACAATCACTTCCCTTTTGCTGGGGAAAAGAAGGGATTTATTCCAGAGTGTTTTTTCATGCTTCCTGGGAGGTACCACACTTACTTTGGGGAATTCCCATTGCAGCTACCAAGATGGTGGTTCAGCCTATTAGTCATAGGACTGCCACCTTCTCATGTGTCTGTGAGCATGCTGAATTCAAGGGTTACTTCAGGAGACACACAAACCTTAATATAAACTGGAACATCTAATAGCTGATTTATTTATTAAATGGAATCTTGAATCAAACAAAAAGTCTATTCATGTTGTCTGTAAATGATTGCGAGAGCAGCTGGGTTTTATCCAGGAGACAGAGAAAAGGCCACAGCTTATCAGAGTCTGTAGTGTCATCTGATAAAATCTTCCCAGTGCAAAGCAAACAAATGACTCATGTCCTTCCTTCTTGGCATCTTGGCCAGACAGTGGGAATCAGTTGTTTAGGGGAGGTTGGACAACCTGTTCTGGCTGCGCAAAGCCAAGTCAAGAGTTTACTGTCCCTAGCTGCTCATGTCTTTCCACTTTTACCACTTTTAACCAAGGCTTCTGCTCTCTCAACCAAGACAGTGTAACTGTTTCTCTGATCTGCTGATTCTGTGAAGTTATTTAGGGTCTGTTATTATTTCATTTGGTGTAGGGAGAGGAAGGGAGAAGGTGTGTAGACACAATTATAACAGAAAATGGACTAAAGATCAGCACATGAACAAGAAACACGCAAATTCAGGGGGCAGTAGCTGAAGGTAACTTCTTAACCGAGAACTTCGACAACTGCAATGCCCTAAGGTAACACTGCAGAATTGTTAGGACATGTGTAAACAAAACGTGGCCTCTGTCTCTGTTCTCAGTCTCTGTTCTGAGGGAGAAGAAAGCACGAACACTTGCACTAGCAAAGGGCAGATTAACAGATGCTCTAGAGTATCCAGTTTGAGAATCCTCCATGAAGGGTAGATGTTTGCTGATCTCGATGGAAGCTGCAGATAAGAATCTGCTTGTTCTGCAACAGTGATTAGCCTCCAGGTATGTCTGAAGTGAGAAGCCCTTTCACAGACAAAAAATTAACTCCAAATTCAGTTATAAACAAACGCATGATTAATTGCCAGCCATATGACTTTCAAGTTTATTAGCAGATCAGAGAGAGACTAGTTAAAAAGGCTCCCAGATGTCTCTAGGACTCTAGTCCAGGAAGATTCCCAACTAACTGTGTTTTTACAGCTGCTGTATGCTCTTCTCAGTCTACTGACTTGGGCTCTCTCTAAGGCCACTGCTTATTTACAGTTCCTTGAATAACAAGTAGAAAACTGGATTTTCCTGGAGCAGCTGTCAGTGGGTTGAAGAACGTGCACAGAATTTTCATGGATAAATAAGGAGGAAGGATGACATTAGAATCTAGCATAATCAGCCCAAGAGATACTTTGTGGCAATAGTACTCAGGAAATTGTGAATGAAGAAATTTTCCCAGTGGCAGCTTTCCAGGTTCCTTGATCATATTTTGGAGCTAGTTTCACTGCCCAGATTTTAACTCTGAGTCTGTTCTGATTGCCAGCGGTTGGTTTAATGTCCTGAGCCGAGTACACAGCGCTACAGCACAGCAGCTGAGGGAAATGCAGGATGAACAGGCCAATCCAAAGAATGCTGTGGTGAGTTACTGTGCAACCAGCCTGTGGGAATGCTTGGAGCCCTCTCTGTTTAACTGTTTGTGTTTTTCCAGCACATGCATTGTTGTAGAACATGAACAGTGTAAGAAAGTTGGACAGTTATTATAAAGAAACAGCAAAACTGATAGCAAAGAGAGTAAGCAGTGGGGAACATGGTAGTTGTGTTGGGTGGCTCAGCTTAATCACCTGTAACTCTCTTCAGTTTGAGGAGAAGAAGGAGACTGCCTCATGCAGATAAAATGTCTTTGGATGGAACTAGTCTGGGTCACAGTTGTTCCAGACAGAAGACAGCAGTTGGGAAGAACAGTGTATTTATGTATTTTGTCAGTACAGAGATACTAGCAAAGGTTATTTCAGGCCTTCATAATACTTTCTGGAAATTTGTAGCTGTTTTTCCTCCAGTCCTGTGGAGCCCTTGCACTTCTTATGCTGTTTGGGGAGCAAAGATGACTCACTCATGCCTTTCTCATATGTTCATTTCTACTCAAGCTACTGGAATTTAGAAGAATGTTTTCAGTTCAAATTCTATTCACAAAGGAGAATGTCTGTAATCTAAAATGCAATCTGTGTCTTTTTCACGGTATAGGGAACCCTAGATGTTGGGCTTATTGACTCTGTCTGTGCCTCAGACAATCCTGACAGGTAGGTACAGCAATCTGACCAGCTCATAAATCAGAAACTCTCTAACATATTTTTGTGGGTAGCTTCAGGTTTCTTTTGTGGTTTGTATTTGTTTAAACTCATACACCTTTTTCTCCAAACACATGAAAAACTGAGATCTTCAGCTTGTTTCAGCTTCATAGGCATGAAGTTCCAATGTGATTTGTCTTCGAGTAGAAGTTTCTCCTTTAACTCACAGAAGTGAAAACAGGCAGTAAATTATAGTCTTACCTATTAATACCACTGAACAAATATGTCCAGCAAAAGCAGCACTTCCAGTTTTTCAACAGAGTAATTTTAAGTTAATCTTGTAAATTTAGGGGAAAGAAACAGCATTATGAAAGAATAATGGATGAATTTAGAAATCTGTATTATTCTTGAAGTCTTTGCAATGCAAAGACCTTCAGTTCAGTTAGTTTCAGTGAAGAGATTATGGGACATTTCATATCACTTTGTGTTAACATTTAATTATTTCCCACATAACAGGTTCAGCCAGAACAAAGATACTTACTTACTACAGCGCTGAAGTAAAATGTTAGCTATTAAATTGCTTACCTGTGTCGTCTCTTTTTTTTAACTCACACAGGTTGCTAGGACTTTGGGGTTATTAGTTTGGAAACTGCATATCTCAGTACTGATCTAAGATTTCATTGATAAAAACATTTTAGGCAGTTCTCAACCTGTACTCCTCATAATTTATCTGTATACCAGTGAAAACAAGGAACAAATAATAAGCTGAAGAGTCAAAATTTGTTCGTGTATGTGCTGAGGTACACTCTTCTGGAGTATCAGTGTTTGAACCAACATTAAATTCTGAGGAGAAGGCTTATTCTCAACCAGTATTTTTATGCAGCTTATTTTTATCTTCCCTTGGTTTATGCAATTTTCTAACAGTTTCTTGATTTGTGCCTTTTACCTTTTACTTCATCCTTGCATTCCAATTTTCAATTTCTGTTTTCTCATAGAAATCTGGTTTTACTTTCAAAGTTTTCTGAGTCTATCCTCTTTGAACTAGTCATACTTTTACTTTTCCTGTAAGGTATTGATTCTCTACAGAATTGTGAATATTCTTTTGGTAGGACACAGTTGCATGAGAAGGACAAAGTCATCTAGAAGCAACATAACAATTTTTCCTCTGTTTTGTCAGAATCAGCTCATCCTTTCTAAAACCAACTTCAAGCCCATTTTAGCTGACCCTGCTGAGACCTATGTTTGCTGTTGCATCAGTGGTTTTAATAAGTACAAGGAGAATGGCTGTACTAGCTCAGCCCAGTGGTACTAGCACTAGCTCAGTCCAGTCAGAGGGTGGATCAAAGTCCTTTGCTTATGAACTCAAGACATTTTACAGCTGGCTATTATCTAATTAATATTTTCTAGACTTTGGAAATAGCTTTTGAAAGATATTTAATTTCATTTAGCTGGTCTCTCCATTCATTAGTGCATAACTGCACAGAAGGTGATTTTAAGTATTTCTGCACTTCTCTGTAATTTGTATCCTGAGAGTCTTTCTGGATTGTTTGTGGGAGCAAAAAACCATGACTTTGAATATGCTGTGAATTGAGATATTTGCAAGGTTATGGCTAACTTTAATGCTTTTGTTTTCTGGCAGACCGAATTCTTTTGTGATCATCACAGCAAATCGAGTGATTCACTGCAACAGCGACACACCTGAGGAGATGCATCACTGGATCTCCTTGCTGCAGAAACCAAAAGGGGAATCTAAGGTTGATGGCCAGGAATTCCTTGTGAGAGGTGAAAGGAAATGCATGCAATTACATGTGAAACTCCTCTTCTGCTTATAATCTGAAAGGGTGATTCTGCTAACTCGATCTTGGGTTTAGCTGCTCCCCAAAACCAGTCATTCTTTGCCCATCCCCACCTTCCTGCCAGCTGCTTGCCACATCCTGTGTGTGCTACCCCTGGCTCTTACATGATTCCCTGTCAGATGGAAAAAAATAACTACTATGTTAGGTTTCTGATGTTAGTCCCATAGCTTATTTAAACATGTCCAGTGAATGCCATCAGGAATAGGAAGGAGCATGGCTGCTGTTTAGGAGCAGCTGGCTTAGATGGACTATAACATGACACTGTGGCTTTGTTGTCAGAAAGCTGTGTTCCTTCTGACACCTGTCATGTAGAGAGGGAGGGAGAGAGATCTTTGTGGGATTGCTACTGTCCTCAGCTAAACTAACTAACCTGATTATGGTAGACATAGTGAGGTGAGAAAAATTCTGAGATTTAAATTATGTCTTTAGAAAGAGCTTAATTGAAGATGGTGAAGCATGAGTAGTGATCACATATATTACAAAATATTCCCTCATTTATCTCAAGCATTTGTAAATTTCCTTAATACTTTAAGATCATCACGTAGTCTGAAATGTATGAAGACACTCCTGATCCAATCTGTGGAAAGCAGGTGCATGAACAAATTGCTTTACATCTTCTGGAAAGAGTCTTTGAAGGAATAAAGGTCTAAGAGTGGTCATGGCAAGGAAGGAGGACAGCAGGAAAAGGTTCACCAAAACATGGCATAAGCCTTCCATCCTAGGCTTAAAAATTTCAAGGAGATTGAATGATATAAAGCAGATTATCAGACAGCAGTTTGAGTACCTTAAATTCAAAATACTTAATTGCAGGGCAACAGTTCCTTTTATCTCATATTGTTCATTAGTTAAAGGAAAAAAGGAATGATCCTTTGTAAAGTTGATGTATGCTCTGCGCTTCACAGTAAAATGTCTGTACAACAATAGTGTAGCCACAAAAGCATATATTCAGAAATGTCTCACTCTGTATTTTCTTTATATGGAACCTCTGAACTCAGTCCCACATTCTTTGAACTTTTTGCCTCTTGGGGAGACAATGGGTTTTATATCTCTAAGTAGAAAATTGTCTTTTTGACAGCTTTAGCAATACAGACTGTGATTTTTTCCTGTTACAGTATTGACTTTTTTTTACTTTTTTTTTTTTCCCCCATTTATTTTGCGATGACTCTAAAATGAAAGTGAAATTATTTTTCCTGACTGTGGGAGCAAGAGATGCATGTAGATGCAAGAGATGCATGTAACGATCTTTCTACTAGAAGGCATATATCACCAAACCTCTTCCATCAAGGTTTGGATAGGCATTTGGCATCTCTTTGGAAGAATAAATTGTAAATTATTTATTCAGGTGTTTGTGGCTTGTGATGGAAACATCCTGAATAGAGGATGCCCTCATGATCACATTGGTGATGGGAGATCATTAATTAAAAAAATACATTGGACCAAGAATGGAACTGCTTGGTGGAAAGTTTTGGGCTAATTTCTTACAGTAACTGTGCAGGATACCAGTAAAGCAGAGCTGGTGGGTCCCAGCATGAGCTTTTTGCAGAGAGGTTGAGGACTGCTGTGGTAGTGAAACCACTGAAATGTTTATGTCTCTGTGCTAGGTTGGCTTCATAAGGAGGTTCAGAGCAGCAATAAGATGTCCTCTCTGAAGATGAAGAAGCGCTGGTTTGTTCTGACAAACACTGCCCTCGATTACTACAAGTCATCTGAGCGCACAGCTGCCAAGCTTGGCACGCTTGTGCTCAACAGCCTCTGCTCTGTAGTGCAGCCTGATGAGAGGGTCTTCAAAGACACAGGTGAGAGGAAGAAAGCGGCAATGAGCAGACTCCATGTGTGGAGTTCTGAAGAGGGGATGGTGCAGGACTGTAATGGTATGTCTTGTTGAGAAGGCAGTCTTAATGTCAGCTGAGGCTTTGTGTCTGACTGCAGACATCTCTGCCCATAGAAATTGTGAGAGGTTTGCAAAGGACCAGAGAGCAGTGTGCAAGTGACTGTAAGACCTGATGGAGATACACAGAGCTGATGTTTTTCACTGAGTAGTGTCACTGTGGATCTAAGTGTTTCCCAGACAGGGTAACAGGTGTGAGTTCTTACAGTTGACACTGTAATTATTGGTACATCTCCATAAATATCTGTCACTTTGTAGCATGACCTCTATTTGTCTCTGGGGTCAGTGCTACCCTCTTAAATAGTAGCAATGCCATACACTGTAAGTCTATTTTATAGCATCACTCAACTTGTTAGAAACAAAAGATAACAAAGGCCTATGTTTGCTTTCTGTGCAACATGGCACAGTTCTGGGAAGGCAGGATCTGGCATGATCCTCCATTCCTTGCTTTATGAGTTTGGGAGGGAACTCAGATTATGGGGTAAAGGGTGAATCTCCCTGACAAAGAATGTGAACCTTAGGACAAGACTTGAAATACTGGACATCTGAGTAGTGGAGTTGCTTGGGATACTTTTTAGAAGGGTTGGAAGCATATTTAGTAAAGTGAGATGAGAGAAAATTTATTCCTCTCATTCACAGGATATTGTCTACATTTTTAATCTCAACAGATGTCTAGGGCTGCCTTTAGCAGAGAGAATTACCATCACCTTGACATGTTCTCTCAGGTTGTCAAACACATATTTTTAAAAGTTATGAGACTTGATTTGACAATGTGACTGGGTGCTGTGTGTAGAGTGGTCATTTTCTGAGTGATTAACAGCAAAGTGTAGCCCAAACGCTGTCTGTGAAAGTGAGCTGCCTGGTTGGCAGGCAAGTAGTTGTGTTACACTGCAAGATACGTGTATCTTGGAAGGCTGTCGTTGTACCAAAATCTGGATTGGGACTTTCCTACTGATAAATATGTTTTGGGAATGGGGATGTTAATGTCTGCCTAGTCAGTTTTAACCAGACATACCATATGTTGCTATCAAAGCAGCAAGGGTTTTCCTTAGCCATGAGCTACAGACAAGAAGAGAACCATAGCATCATTAAAAGTGCAAATGATCTCTAAGTTAATCATGAAGTCCAGCCATTAACCCAACATAGTCAAGTCCACCCCTAAGCCACGTCCCTAAGTCCAATATCTGTAAAATTTTTAAATGCCTCCAGGGATAGTGGTTCAACCAGTTTCCTGGGCAGCCTGTTCCAGTGCTTGACAACCCTTTCCATGAAGAAATTTTTCCTAATATTCAATATAAACCTACCCTGGCACAGCTTGGGGCCATTTCCTGGTGTCCTATCACCTGTTACTCGGGAGAAGGGACAGACCCACACCTGGCCACTTCTTTCAGGGAGTTGTAGAGAGTGATAAGGTCCCCCCCAAGCCTTCATTTCTCCAGGCTAAACACCCCCAGTTTCCTCAGCTGCTCCTCATAGGACTTTGTGCTCCAGACTTTTCACCAGCTTTGTTGCCCTCCTTTGGCACTAAAGATGTTCTGCTCCATAACCTTCCCCATTGTCACGGTCAGACTGACAGACCTGTAGTTCTCCATATTCTCCCACTGGGCCTTTCTGGTTCGTGGATGTCACATTTTCTAATGTCTACTCAACTACATAATAAGGAAACAAGTTTCACCTTCCATCTTCTTTGTTTCTCTCCAGGTTATTGGAACATCATTGTGCACGGGCGAAAGCACTCCTACAGACTGTACACGAAGCTGCTGAATGAAGCAATGCGCTGGGCCTCTGCCATTCAGGGTGTCATTGACAGCAAAGTTCCCATAGAAACACCTACACAGCAACTCATTCGTGACATCAGGGTAGGTGCCATCATGCCAATTCCCAAGTGAGTTGGGAGCAGCCAGATCACCACTGTGTAACAAAATAATCAAATATTATGTGACTTTTATTTTGAATTAGCATGTTAGCTGATCTGTGTGAGTCTTGGTTATAACTCTGTGCAATTACAAATTGCTTGCAGGATTACACCATCAAGTATTTACGAATTCCTGCTTTATCCTTTCTTCTCCTAAGCATCCTCCAGACACAAATATAAAAAAGTCCATTCTTAGCAATCATCTGACTTTGATGTACCCTGAAGTTCTCTTCCTACCTTAAGCTTGTGTGGTTAAATATCAGAGTAAAGGGTGGAAAGAAAATATCCTTCAAGATAGCAAAATTGCACCACTGTAGGAGGAGTAATTTTGAAAAGAATCTTTCCAAAAACTTTGGTAAATTAAACATGGAATCATATTAGAAGACACACTAAAACATATTTCAGAAGAAATGTGTTTGTAATGAGCTCTAAATTAGATGCAACTAGATAGTATGTATTCAGGAAGAAAGCTGGGAGTGATTGTAGAGAATCTTGGAAAATTTCAGCTCAGAGTTCAAGGACAGATGGAACCGTAAATATTGTCAGGGAGGGAATATAGGGCAACATGTGGAGGAATGTGATACCAGTTCGTATGGTAGCAACAGGCCCAGATTTTGAACACTATGTGCAGAATTTTGGTGGTTCTTTCTGCAAACACATCAGGAGAACAGGCTCATTATTACATACTGAACATGGTGCATCTGTGATCAGAAAGTCCTTTAACCATTTACTGTTGAAAGCTTAAAGGATATATGAGAGAGGAATTATGCCACTCATGCCTGTTACGTTACCAGTATTAGGTATCATGTCTGAAGGCATGTCTGAAGGCAAGATTCTGTGCTTGGTGACATGTGGTATGATGCAGCATGGCTATTCTTGTGTTTAAGATTCAGAAATAATGTACAGAGTAATTTTTAGATGTGAGTTATGCTTTGGTCACGTAGTCCCTCTATGAACCTCCAGAAATTTAGATGAAGGTGCTTGAGCTTGAACATAAATGTATGAGGACATCCTGCAAAGGACTGTCCCTGTTTGAGGATAATTATTTTTTCTATTTTTTTTTTATTTTCAGGAAAACAGCACAAACTTGGAAGTAGTGGAACAGACATATAGGAGGAACCCGATCTTGCGATATACCCAGCACCCCTTGCATTCCCCATTGCTCCCACTACCTTATGGAGATGTTAGTGTCAGCTGTAAGTATTTTACCCAAGTGACAGAATCCACTCACATTTTGAGGGCCTGAGCACCACAAAATTGGTCTGTAAGCTCTCTCTGTGCAGGTGAAGTCTATTTAGAGCAGTGTAGCCCCCAGGGTTCAGAGGGGGAGCAGTCCCTTTCTCTCTCCCTTTCTTCTCCGGAAGGTATGCTGTGTCCACTGCTTCTTATCATGGGAACACTGAATCTTAAAGTAAATGGGGACAGATAGTTTATCATCCCTCTGGGGGACGTGCAGCGTGTCATCCTTTAGCCACAACTGGGTTGCAAGTGGCTCCAGTGGAAGTACTACAAGAAGATGACATCATGCAGCTGTCAGTTGAATAGTATTCCTATAGAAGCTGCTGTAAAACCAAACTAAATGAATCCTTTCTTGAAATGCATCAGGAACATGAAAGAGCTGACCGTGTGATAAGCAAACAGAAAACCAAAGTGATTTGCTGATGATTCCAGACTGTTTGACATACTAAAACTGAAAGCTGGTGCTGAAGAGCTATAGAAGAATCTCTAATGTGGAGTGTCTGAGTCACAAAATCTTTTAAAAAATTATTTTCAATGTGGATATGTGAAGCAGTGTGCCACACAGGTAGTGATCTAGCTCTGCTTAGGAGAGTGAACACAAATTTACATAGCTTTATGAAAATGCCAACTCCTGTGGTGTATGCAGAAACAAAACAGCTTACACAAGGTTTTGAAAGCTTAGAAAAGGAAAAAAAAGGTCTTTGCACGGCTGTATTGGTGTATCATGCACCTGCATCTTGAATACAGGATGCAGTTTTGCCTTCTACATCTTTTCAAAGATAAGTAAAAAGATACACAAAGATGATCAAAGGCATCAAGGCACTTACCTACAATTAAGTGACTAAATAAGGTGGGGTTGTTCAGCCCAGAAAGAAGATTTTAGGGACAGAAGACTGTTATGGAGAAAGTGAAAGAGTACTAGCTGCTTGCTATCTGTCATGATATAAGGATCCAATTATGTGGCAGATTAAAAGCCCAGAAAGAATAAATTTTGAAATACAGAAAAATTACAGAGCAAGCACTTACTCTGTATAAGTTACTGTACAGGGCTGTGTATTGGAATAGCACAATTCATGCATGGGCACTGGGAAAGCAGTGGCTGTACAGGAGATTCAGAAGGACCTAAAGCCCCAGAGGTGTGCAAAGGCAAGCCTGCAGCAGGATGGTATCACACATGTCTGAGCAATTCAGAGTAGACATTCAGGTGCTCAAAAAACCTAAGCAGTTTTGGTCTAAGCATTTTAAATCTAAACAATAGGTAAAAGCTGCATCTGCGCAATTTCACAGTTTGTGGAAGTTCTCTGTTGGCTCAGGGGTCAAAGCTAATACAGACACAACACAGAGTTTTGAAAGTATACAAGCCAGGCTTCGGTGGCTGCATTTAGGCACCTCAGTTGCATACACTGAATCCTGAACTAGATTTCAGTGCTTGTTTCCCTTAAAAGCATCACTCTGCCTTTCTGCACAGTATATCCAGAAATGAATTTGCAGTGGTGCAAAGTGAGATGCTGGCAAATACTAATTAAAACTGCATTCGAACATTTATAGGGGAAGTATTAATGATTTTTGAGTATAAATTTAAGTTCAGGATATGAGTTCAGGTTGCTGTACAGAGTAGTACAATTGCTTGTAGTGTTGCTGGGCCATTAGAAAATGAGGGAGATGTTCACCTCTTGTCACTTTTGTGATTGTTTCCCAGTGCAACAAGAAAAGGGTTACAGCAGCTTACAGGATGAAGCAGTGAAGATCTTCAACTCCCTTCAGGAAATCGAAACGGTGTCTGACCCCATACCCATTATCCAAGGCATCCTGCAGACCTGCCATGATTTAAAGCCTCTTCGTGATGAAGTGTACTGTCAGCTCATCAAGCAAACTAACCACATGCCACATCCCAACAGTACTGGGAACCTGCACCACTGGCAGCTGATGTGCTGTATGAGCTGCACTTTCCTGCCCAGCAGAGGGATCCTGCGCTACCTCAAATTCCACCTTCGAAGGTAAATGTCCCTTCGGTTTGCAGCCTGTTTCCTTTTACTCTGCTTATCTTCCACTGCCCCTTGTAGTTACCCATCCTGCCCTCCTCCTGTGGAAACATCTTCCTGTGGAGTTCCAGCCTCCCGCTTTTGCACACAATTCTTGCTACTAGTTCTTCTGTGTATTCAAACTCCCCCCTTGCCATCCATCTATTGTGTCAAAAGGATGTGGCATGTAAGTTACCCAAAGAGAATACCATGAGTCTGTGTTACAGTGGATTTACAGCTGATGACCTAGTGCTCACTAATGTACGTATAAACATTATCAACCTGCTGGAAAGGTGAGGACCAAACCTTCATATTCATTGAAATGTGTACTACTCTGCAGCTGGCACAAGCAAAATGTGTACTATGGAGCAGGAGATGTACTGTAAATTCAAACTATAATTTTTCAATATTTGTTTGCTTAACTAAGCACATAATGCTTACAATTTTTAATTTTAATCTGCTTCAGCCTCCCATTTCCATGAACTAAGTAATTTCCATTTCTTCCCAATTCATCTTCAGCATCTAATGCAGCTTTCCAAAGCAGTCTGTGTTGGGGCTGAGCTGCAGCCTTGTAGCCTCACTCTATTCTTAATGATGAGAACGATGAGAAAGATCAATAAAATCTATTTAATTATTTACAAGCTAGAAAAGAGTGAGATGAATTTTGTGTCAGTACACCAAATAGCTACACCCAGGGCCTGAGTCTCAGAGGTGCTGAAGAATACTCAGTGTAGCCATTTCATAGTTTTACCACTGCAGTTGCAGATATTTTTATACTTAGACATGCTGCCCTTGGAGGGAAGAGAACTGTGTACAAGCATCTACTTTCTATCTTCTTAGTTCTCAAATATACTGTAAAAGTGCTCAAACACAGCCAGCAAATGAAAAAACCATTAAGAATAAATGAAAAAAGTTTACATTTGATTTCATGGTTTTTATTCTCAGTTTTGTAAATTGAGATAGTCGATTGTACTGTCTTCAGCTGGTACTAAACTCCTTATAATTTGAACTGCTTATTTCACACATTGCTGAGCAATGTCACTGAAGTCACTTTCAAATGACTAGTAAAAGCAGGTTGCATGGTTTAGGAAATAAGTTGTATTTCTTGTGGTTACACTTGACATCAATATCTCTACCAGACAAGTTTCATGGTAATGTGTGGTTCAATGTGTAATGGAGTTTTTTTACTTCTTTTTACAATTAGGGTAAAAGACCTCTTTCCAGACTCAGAAATAGACAGGTATGCACAATTCATAAGTGACTCCTTGAAGAGAACAAAGACAAGGGAGTTTGTGCCCTCCCAGGAGGAAATACAGGCTCTTATCACGCGTGAAGAAATGACCACAACAGTGTACTGCCATGGTGGCGGCTCCTGTAAAATAACCATCAACTCCCACACCAGCGCTGGGGAGGTAATGCATTAGTAACATTAACCAGAAGAAGAGACACCTTTTTCCCATTCATCTCCCAATTTCGGGGTTTTTTTTTGGTTTTTTTTGTTGTTGTTTTTTTTTTGTTGTTGTTGTTGTTGTTTTTTTATTATAACTTTTTTGCTGTATCTGTAAGGAAATTTCAGCTTATTCTACAAGGCCAGTGCCCATGTTGTAGAATATCACCTGACAATTGTGTTGCAAAATCTAAACACTTCTGGTGTTTTATCCATTGGAAAGGTACTAATTCTGAAGACTTGCTAAACAGTTTTCTGGACAAGTAGAAATTCCAGTTCATAATGGAATCCTTCTGAAAGGGATATTCTAGCAGTAACTTAATCACTAGCAGATCAGAAGCAAGATTCCAAGTTGCAGTAGTCATGTCTGCGAAAACATTAGTGCTCAACAGAGGAAAAAGTGGAATTGTTATTAGAGGAACTGAGAATGTCATGCCATCTGAATCCATTATGTGCCTATATCTTGTGCAGAGCTCTAATTTCCCCATCTTAAAAAGAGTAGATCTTTAAAAAGGGGAAATTGAAAAGATTCAGAGAAGAAAAGCAAGGATGATCAAATATAAGTACAGGGAATCATCTTTTAGGATTAGTATTCATTATTCTGAAAAGGAGGTAACTAAGGGAGAAATGTGATAGAAGTGTATGAAATTATGAGTGTCCTGATGAAGTACTGATTTTTCAGTGTGAAAGTCTGTGTAATACCTGTTGTGTGATCTGTGTGTCTCTGATTTTGCAGGTGGTTGAAAAGCTGATCCGAGGTTTAGCAATGGAGGACAGCCGGAATATGTTTGCGCTCTTTGAACATAATCAGCAGGTTGACCGTGCTGTGGAGAGTCGGGTGATTGTGGCTGATATCTTGGCCAAGTTTGAGAGGTAAAAGAATGTTTCATAAAATATTTAATTCCTAGCTGGATGTAACACTGGATTTCAGAATCCAGGGTTACCTTCAGATTGTGAGTTGCATTGTGGACATCCCAGTACTGTGGTTTTTTCCTTACTGTTTTTTTCCCTTCTCATTCTCTTTCATATCTTACAGACTTGCTGGCTCTGAAGAAGAAGAGGAGGGACAGTGGCAACTGTATTTTAAGCTTTATTGCTTCTTGGATATTGAGAATGTTCCCAGAGATGGGGTGGAATTTGCCTTCATGTTTGAGCAGGTAAGCTCACTTTGGGAGAGTTACCTGGTTTCCAGGGTGGCAGAAGCACATGAGTATACAGAAAATTGGCTTACCTTTCATTAGAAGAGGGAATGCTGGTTGGAACAGAAGAATTAGTGTTTTGGATTTTTGCCTGGAATCTACCAAGCAGGTACACTGTGAAGTTTTCTAGGTAAGAGGAGTATTAGAATAAAAGCAAGAAAATTAGCAAAGGCTTAAAAAAAATGTAAGACCAACGATAATAAAATGTTTTTAAACTTTCTCGTTACTTTTAAAAGACATAAAAATTTGGATAATGATTCAAGATGACTCATTGAAAGTAGCTGCTCGCAGAACATAAATGTAAAGAAAACTGGAAAGTCTGCAGATCAGCTTATAAGAACAGCACATCTTTTGGGTGTTACCAGAATTAACTATGAAACCTATCTTTTGGGCAATTTCTTTTGATTACAGAGAGGCTCTAGAAGAGTACTACAGACAAAGGAAAAAAGAATGTAGTTGACAATGTTTATCTGACAAGTAGTCTTGTTTTTTTAAGTCACTGTACTCCGTAGCACAATGATGATGCTTAGATCAGAGATCACACTGGTATGAAAGAGCCAGTTAGGGATGTAAAACTAAACTGACTGCATCACCCAGCTGTGTGATTTGTCCCATCTGTGTGACTTCTAATGAACACCGACCTTGTCTCAGAAAATCATAGCTGGTGAAAATTATTAAAGATGTTATTAAAGGCAGTCAGAGTCATGAAGACTGAAACTCACTGATAGTCAAATGGGTGGCATATTCATCACACAGATGAAACGAGCGTCAAGTATTGTCAAGTATTGTCAATTACAGAATGTGTGGAGAACGGTTGGGAACAAGACATCATGGTGCTCTGTGGAAACTCAGTTGTACCAAACTCCCTGTTGACAAGGCTTTCAGTCTACACAGCATCAACTGGCAAGGAGAAGTAACAGTAGGAGAGTAGGTGTTATCCAGGCATTAAATGGATGTAGCAACCGCCCCCCATAAGTAGATTTAACAGAAAACAGACAAAGGGAAGCAAGAAGGTTGGGAGAGATGTTGAGTGAAAGAGGAAGAGGTGCGAACTGCTTTTGTGTAATGAAACTGAGGTTGAGAATCTTGAATTTATTACATCTGACTCTGGTGTTGAATATATCTCCACACAGGAGCTGGTACAGCACAAAACCAAATTGCCTCAATTCTAATATCTCTCATCTGTTCCAGACATAAATGGTCCTCATTGTAGGACTTCCTGTGCAGGGTAGGAGCCCCTCAGACATCTTTGTCCTGTCCAGGTTTGCAGAAAGGGGTGTTCCCCCCACATTGACCAATTGCAGACTTTGACTTATTTATTGCAATGTCTGCTGTAACCACCTGAATTGTGTCTTTCCTACTGGGATCGGCAGATGCCATAGGAATCTGTACATGGACCCAGCTGTGAATAAAGTGTGCTTCTGCTTTCTGATGAGTCTGGGGGACTTTCTGTTTGTTTGTAGGCTCATGAAAGCCTCATAGATGGTCATTTTCCAGCACCAGAGGACACTCTGCAGCGCCTAGCAGCTCTGCGGCTTCAGTATCTTCATGGAGATTATTCCAAAATAAGTTGGACCCTTGATGGAATCTACCCAGTTAACAGACTGAAATCCAAAATACTGCACTCAACAAAGAGCAGTGGCACTACCAGTCATACTCTGGAGAGGAGACGGACCAGCTTCCTTGAAGGGACATTGAAACGTAGCTTCAAGACAGGGTCTGTAAAGAAGCAGAAGGTAGAAGAGGAGCAGATGATGGAGATGTGGGTGAAGGAAGAGCTTTCAGCTGCTCGTGCAAGCATAGCACAGAAATGGACCAAGCTGCAGGGACTCTCTCAGCATCAGGCCATGGTGAAATACATGTCCATCGTAAAGGAGTGGCCAGGTTATGGGTCAACACTCTTCGATGTTGAGGTGAGCAATGTATAAACTCATGTAACTACAGCCAAAGAAAGGCATCAGTCTTAAGAACAGCAGCAGAAGGGAGTTTCAGTAACTGGATGCATTTTGCCTTAGTAAGCTCAGGGTAAACCTGCAGTACCACATACCCAAGAGTTGTGACGCAAAGAGCACAGAGCAAGCAAGCTGGGAGATCATGGTAAATGAAGGGAGACAATGGATTCCCACTTCATTGGACTAAGAATGGAATTTGGGAATTTGGGGGAGGGAGGGGTTAAAAAAGTGGTGGCTACTGAAAGCAAAAGTAAAACCAAGCTCTGTTGTCCTTACCAGCAAAAACTGCAGTCCTGTTCTGCAGCAGTACAACAGAAACTGCTCAGACTGGGACACTTACAGCACTGTGCTCAGTCTGCTAGAGTAGGGATCCACAGTTCCAGTTTTATCAGTTTTATTGCTGCCTAGATGGATCACCATGGGAAGTTGCCTGCACTCACTATATTATCTGTAAAATAAGAAGTGGAATATTGACTTGCTACATCACTTTAAAATCTGATAAGAACTGTTATCTATTATAATTATTTACTACTCAAGTAGTATTTTACTCATAGTCATGTCATTTCTGAATCGTTGCAGCAGAAGTGCCTCCAACATACCTTCTGCAGACATTTTTTGTATTGGGGTGAAGAGTCGAAATGTCCTACAGGAACTAAAAATAGAGGGCTTTTCCTTGAATCAAAAATTATTTGATTCTCCACTGCATTTATGCAAAAGGTCATGTTTCTCTTTCTGCAGTGCAAGGAGGGTGGATTCCCAAATGATCTCTGGCTTGGAGTCAGCACAGAGAATGTGTCTGTCTACAAACGAGGGGATCCTAAACCACTAGAAACTTTCCAGTATGAGCACATTGTTTTCTTCGGAGCACCACAGCCTAACACCTTCAAAATTACAGTGGATGAGAGAGAAATGTTCTTTGAAACATCCCAGGTATGTGAAAGCACAAGACTTGCTATATGTTCACTTTTATTGCCACTTCAGTTAAGCTCCAAGGAATAGACAGGTTTCTATGCAAGAATTCTTGACTAGTGGACTAAGCCAAGGGAAGAGATGAAGGGAGTTTAAGCCTAAAGGGCATGGTACCTCTCGTTGAATACAGGGATAAACAGAAAAAAAATATGCTAGTTAGAAAGTGAAGGAGGTTGAATGGTCTTCCAGTGCATTGAGAAGTTCCAGTTTTGGGTGCTCATGATTGTGCCTGATTTTTTCATTCCCTTCCAATAGATGAATGGGCAGTTAACAAATTAAAAAAAAAAAAAAAAAGAAAAAAAAAAGTAAGTTTTGTAGCACTGAAGTTGCTTTTCTTTGAGCTAAAAATCTTTTTAAGTGTTGTTACAACAGAGCACAAACTTGTCAAGCATTTCTTTTCTTACTGTTGTGTTCACATTTAGTATTGCATGCAAAATTTACTGTGCCATGACTTTGGACAAGGGAGTCTTTTTCAGCAAAATGTCCTGTATGACTCAATGGACTGAGGTTTTTAATGTGCTTATCCTCTGTTACTGTATTCTCTCTCCAGGTGGGCGAGATAATAAAGATCATGAAAGCGTACATCAACATGATTGTGAAGAAACGCTGCAGTGTCAAATCAGCCACCAGTGTGGACAGTCACGCAAGCATCTGGACTAGGTGATGCAAATGAACTGGCAGTAGTTTAGTGATGAGTATTTGCAACTTGCCAGCACAAGTGTAGCAAAGATGTTTTCTAAGAATTCAGCTGACTACTGTATTCAAAACCTGAAGTGACATCTACAGTACTATAGGATTTGCACCTCTGCCCAAAGACATTAAACAGTAACAACTGTTGTTAAACACTAATGATCCAAAACTTGTTTTCCCCTTGCTTGTTTGATGAACAATGTACCTTAAAGAAGCAAAGTCGGAAGCATCCTCGTTCTCCTTCAGTGTCCTCTCTGCTGCTTTCACCACTACTTGTCATGCTGGCAGAAAAATTTGCAAGAATCATTTCTGCAAGACCGGAGACAGACTTAAGCTTCCTTCTGAATTTTGAACATGCAGACATCTGGGATCATGTGATCATAGCATGGTCTGCTAAAAGAATATTTGTTTTATTTATTTTGCAAGCAAACCTAAAATATAAGTCACTGTGGTTTGTTTTTTTTTTTTTTCTTCAGGATACACTAATGATCTGATCTGGTTTTAAAAGAAAATGCCTTTGTGTAGTTGAAGCCAAGTGGTCCAACAAGAGAGGTCAAACTCTACATGAGAGAGCATTAAACAAAGAAACAAATAAAAACACCCAAGGTGATTCTTTACCTTCCAATAAAAGTTCACAGGTACATGACTATAAAAAGTGGCACTTTCAGTTAAACTACTAAATACTCCAACACAGGAGAAAATGTTTGGGACTAGCACCACTGCCATTCCAGGCCCATTGTAAGCAGCACCTATTGCCTAAAAAAAAATGACTGCCTTTCCCCTGTACAGCGTTAAGAGGGAGATTGTTTTATTAGCATTTCCATAAGAGTTGCTCTTCACAAACTCCAGGTATTAGGTGGAGGTTGGAGGTTTTTGTTGGCCAGCCTGCCTGCGTTAAGATGCTTTGTTCTCTAGATGGGATTTTAGGATGACTGGGGTCCCTGAACTTTAGTTTTAAAGTGAACTGTTTCCTACTGAGTGAATAGATGCCTAGATAAATTGTTATGGGTAAGATTTTCACTTCTCTATACAACTGTAAGCAAATGCCAGACCTGTCATCCACTTCCAGCTTTTAACAGGAACTGCTTGCATTATGGAATCCCCAAATCCCTTTCCATTCTCCTCTAGGTCCCTTGTCCTCAGCAGAACTTGAAAACAATGCTGTTTTGCCAAAACAACTGCTTCTTGGAGGTATTTATAGCTCCTGCAATTTGAAGAAGCAGAATTTTGATGACAGTCATCTTCAGTCTCTTGACCTCAGAAACTTGACTTCAGTGTTTAAAACAATATTCGGTATCAGTCACATCATAAATTAGTTGAATTAGAAAACAAGAAAGCTGGTGGTGAGCCATTTTCTATGACCCTTGTCTAGTCTTGGGATCCCAGAATGCAAAGGCCCATTCTGTTTCTTAATGAAACTGCAGAACTGTATGTAATGTGGGCCTCATTCCATGTTTAATATTGTCTGTCTCCACTTCTGAAGAAGTAGCAGCTAAGGTCTATTAGCTATGAAATAAAAATTTCATAGAAAAGCGGGAGTCAGTACGGAGCAGGTTCCATTTCATCATCAGATTGTACCATGTCACTAACACTGTGTCACAGAACACTGTAATTTTGAGATTGACAGTACAAGAAGAAACACTGTACATAACCCATGCTCTTCTCTTGTTTCCACTACACTGCAGCATGTGCAAACACTGTGCACTTGCCACATGATCAGCCTAAGAGGATAGCCACTGCTGTGCATCATACTTCAGCTGGAGTTTTGCCTTAAATAGCTTTACTGAAGGATCCTATAAACACCCCCTTGTTGTCACAAGGAATAAAAAGATGACCAGGTCACAAGTGAGAAACACGAATGCAGAGGCAGCCTGAGAAGCAACCCTTTGTATCAAACTGACTCAATCTGTTATGTATCAGACTAGTCTTGATTATCCCTGTTCTAACTCTGCACTAGCTCTGTGTTCTGGCTCTTGGGTTGCTGCAGGCAGCTTGAACCCACTTGAAACATAACTCCACTACTATTTGTTGTAACCTTGCTCATTTCTATTACAGAATTCCTTCTTCTGTCTTTTTTAATTTGTAACTGGCTTTACAAGATGAAAGTTTAATAAATTATTGGATTGCACAGGCTGTATTCACTCATGGGCGTTGTGTGCCCATATTAAGGTGTTTACTCAGAGATCTTAACACTCAGAAACTTGTAAGTGAAAAGTAGGCATCACTGGCATGAGGATACAACAACCCTTCACCACAGAAGCAAATTTTGCCTTTGGGGTGGATTACAGAAAATAGTTTGCTGCTACAACGGGGAAGGTTTGTTTCTAGTTTCTGCTGTTCTCTCTGGGGATGAGTCATAACTTTTGTTAGTGGGAGATGTCCCAGTGGTTCAGAGATGGGTATTGTGGTGAAAGCAGCACAAGAAGTGAATCATCTTCCAAGGCCCAATCTGTAGGATCAGCTCCATCCCTTCTCTTCAGCACCTCCAAAGTCACTAATAACAGAAAATTACTTCTAGCTCAAATAAGCTGCCATCTGCACTTCACACACAATTGCATGACCTGGCCACAGTGCTCACCTAAGAGCTTGTGTCACTGAAGTGGTAAATCAGAACTGAGGGTAGCAATACAGACAGACCATCCCACTAGCAGACAAAAGTTCCCTCAATCCATGCACAGTTATGGAAACCAAGCAGTGATGCATAATCCCTATCATCATACTCTCCTATATTCCTTGGTCAGATGCTCTGAGGGCCTTGGGACTCTGCAGATGGGTCTATTCAATTTGATTTCCAGTCATTCCAATATTCTTTTTTCTCCATCTTTATCACCTTGCATAGACTGTCCTTATTCAAGGCTGGAACTGCCTCTGCTTACTTCAGCAGTTGCTTTTCTTCCTTCAGCTGTTACATTCCTGTCTATCTGCTTCCAAAACCACACTGGCTCTGCCTGCTTTCTGCTTAGGAACCCTTATGTCACACACAGGCAGCTACTGGTTGGTTGTGCAGAGGGTGTCAAAACCAAACCCAGGCTGCACAGCCCTCATGTCTCTCCTGAATATCCCTCTTGTGGCAAAGCACATCAGGGTCTGGCATGGCCTGTCCCTCTCATTCACTGCTTCCTGGGCTGCCACCAACTGAAGCCAAATTTTTTCTTGGTGGCAAACTCAGAGGCCAGCCCTGTTCCCCATGGATTGAAGCAGGAACAAGCTAGCCAGTCTCCCTTCTGTGCAGCTGTTGAATTTCAAACTGCACTTGTTTCATCTAATACATCACTATCATGATAGCAAACATGCACCACTGCAGGTCCAGCATGACTACAGCAACATGCGTGAATGCATTTATGAGTGACAGCCACCCAAGGTGGCAGCCAGCTAAAAGCCCCGTCACTCCCTTTTTAATTCTGCTTGATCACCTTGTCAGTGTAATGTGCAGTCCCTTTGGGACTCCACCCCAGTATTTCTTTAATAGTGAATGTTCTAATGTTTATTTTATATGAACAAGTTTCATGCCAATTTATAATCAGCACCTACGCCATAAACACAGAATGGTTTATACACAAAGACAGAGCCTCTGGTAAGTTGTATCACAAGCTCGTCTAGTTATTAAACCAGTTTGTCTGTAAACTTCAGCTGTTTATTTATACCTTGTTCTAAAACACACAGCCTTTCACTGTGTAGGCTGTTTGTTCTGTAATTACTCTGTGCATTGGCCTCAAAATTTCATTCTCCCCTTGGGCCTTTAGGCAAATCCCTCACATGTGAATTCCAGCCCTCACTGTAAAATATAAACTCCTAAATTGGTGGAATGCAAATTTGCTAGGCTCTTGGCCACTTTTTATACCAGAGATTCCTAATGCACAACTGGATATATACACTTTGGCCCTGTGCCACTGTCAACACTGAGATGAATGCCAGTAACTGGATTGCCAGTGAAAGTCACTTACCCCCACCCGCCTATCCAGCACTGCCCTTCAGCACCGTTGGACACCCTTCACACCCACTGGGAAGAACTCAGTCTCACTGAGCACCTGGACTTTGCACTGGTGTTTAGGTCTGAATGCAACCCATACCACATGGATTAAGTTGGGTGATTCTTGACAGACATTCACTACCCTGCTCTGGCTCAGGCAGCCTTGCTGGCTACAGAGCACAGCTGGCTGGTAGTGTGCCCAGCTCCACCTCCTGCCCATGCTACATCCAGGGGCAGGTCGGGGGCCCCTTGCAGCCCTCAGGCACTGGCCCATGCACTACGGTGCCTCAGGCCTTCCTGTACAGGCTCAGGATTACCAATATAAACATGTTTTTCCTGTAAAAGCAAACACCTGTAACTCCTGACTGACTTCTAATGAAATAGTGACAGCCTGTCAGGATAAACTCAACTGGCTCAGTAACGAGTTACACACTGGGCAGAGTTTTTGCAGGTCCACTACTGAGGCACACACATTAGTAGGAGCAACTTACCTGCCTTGCTTCTTTCTCCTGTTGCAGTGTGAGGCTGAGGGCAACTCAGCTGCTCCACATTTGTGCCCTCTCAGGGTGTGCCCATGGGCACATGGGTATTTACACTAGGAGCAATCTCCTCCCGGCTCCCCTGGGATGGCTGAATCTTGGTAAGTTGCCCTCCTTGAGCAAAGCAATACAAAGGAAGACCTGCAAGACTGGTGGGGGGTACAAAGGCCTTTAAGCATTTACAAATGCCCTTAATCTGTGTGGCAGGAGGCGCCCTGGCTGAAGAAGGAGGGGAGGTTGTGGAAGGAGTCCCTCAGGGCTGGAAGAGGGGAGAGCTGGCTCCTGTCCACAGCAAACTCCTCATTGTTGTGTCATGAGCACTTGGGCAAGGGTCGAGAGAGCTGCTTTCTCCCTGGCTGCTGAAGGAGGGGAGAGGAGCTCACAGAGGAGGGGAACAGACCTGCCAAGGCTGTGGTGTCCTGGTGTTAGAGGATGTTCCAGCTGCCCAGAGTGGCTGTTTTGGCCCTTTCTCTGCACCCTGTGGCAGTGTTGTGAGGCCATTGGTAGTGTTCATCCCAAGTGTTTCAGGCCTGTGGCTGCTACTCTATATAGAAAGTGGTGCTTTCTGGTCTCCATTCCTAGCAGCTTGAACTGGTGTTAAGGCTGCCTGATTGGCTCTTGTGTCTGTGGTGGTGTGTTCTCCATCTGGTGGTGCTGCAGAGCTGGTAGGAGAAAGAACAGGTACAAAGAATGGTGGCCACAGGAGACAACATAGGAAACCCAGCCCTCAAAGCAGCTCCTTATCCTGGGTAAATGTGACTTCTATTAGCCACACACACATATAATTCATTCTCATGTAACACAAGGT
This sequence comes from Corapipo altera, assembly GCF_003945725.1. Classification (NCBI taxonomy): domain Eukaryota; kingdom Metazoa; phylum Chordata; class Aves; order Passeriformes; family Pipridae; genus Corapipo; species Corapipo altera. The sequence goes on along the minus strand of NW_020884877.1, from coordinate 18,242,583 downwards.
GCTCTTCAAATACCCAGATCATGTTTATGAAAATAAAGACATTTTAATGAAAGAGAAAGCAGTTCGGTTGCTAATGGGGATGACATTCAATCATGCACATTTGTAAAATCATCTCAACCCACTGCTTTTAAAGTTTAATTTGAATATGCATAAACGCTTGTTAGCTTTTATGAAGTACAGCACCATGGTTTTGTAAACTTATCTGCTCTATATAATCTCTTTAAGGGAAACTATAACACATAACATCTGAAAAGAGAAATTTTATAGAAAGCAGGAGCAATACTCTTACTATCCATATGAGCATCCTGAGAGTGCAGAAAAAGATCTGTTCTCACTGGTTTTAACAAAAAATGCACATGTAAGGGCCCAGCATAGTGAAGAAAACACATTTTGAAATAATTCTTTTGTATTGCTGAAATTCCACTTTTTTTAAAGCCAGCTTGGAGTAAATTATTCTATTTATGCTAAAGAGTAGCAAAACAAAAAAATTACTGTTGTTCTGTTTGTAATTATAGTCCCTGCTGCATTGGCAAAAAGCAATCCATAAGGACTTACAGTCTGTGTTGCATTACTGCGTAATCACAATAAAAACGTCATCTGGTATCCTCTCCTACCCCTCAAATCTGTTAAAAATCTTAAGTTACTGACAGATATTATGACAGAGTGCACAGGAGTTTTCAATGTGAAAATACCATTGTTGTGGCTTAGCCATAAAGGAATGAAACCAAGATAACAGCATTTTATAATGGCACTTATGTTATGCAACATTTGGAAGTTAATTTGCTATTAACAGAAAGTTACCTTCTTTAGTGCTTTGTCAATTCCCTTCTTAAAACTCCAGAACTAAATGGGAAAGGTCCATTAGAGTGACAATTAAATTTTACTCTCCTGTTTTTCCTAAGCTTAGTTCTTCAATATTGCTCACAGTTCTTGCTTTAAAACTGTGCAAAATCTGTTTAATTTGGTCAATAAGAACTTTATGTTCTTCTTGGTAACACAAGGAATTTGACTGACTTTTAGAAAGCTGGGTTTTACATATCCCACTGTGCTCCAAACACACAGCAACAGCAGACCCATAAAGGGTCCAAACTGTAGTTCTGACTTTTAGCAACAAAAATTGTAATGTATGGTCTTAGTTTATTTGCAGCCACACAAAAAAAATACCACTGGCAGGCCACGCAATTTACTTCCTCCTTTCAAAAATGTTTAGATGCATAACATATGTACAGAGCAATGAGCAGATGGTGCATTTGGTTTAAGGGAAAAAATGCTGAGAAGTACAACAAAAGCACCAGGCCCAAACGGTGCTCAAGTGTAAACACTTGTTGATTTCTATGTCAATTAAGTTATCAATGCAATAATACGCTAAAATAAAAATCCTGGCTGGTGTAATGGCAGATGTGGATTAACCTTTCCATGATCCAGAGTCTCCAGGGACTGGGCAAAATTCAGGAAGAGGAACTGAAGTTGTATACTTTTCCCCTAGAGGTAACAGTCTGTGGTCAGTCTGTGCTCTGGGATGAAGGATGCTTTCTCAACTCCATTGCTCTGGGACCTGAGAAAGCACTTCACTTCTCTGCTGCCATTTCCCTGTACATCATCTTCAGTAATGTTTGTGAAGCAGATGACCTTGTTAGTCATCTTACACAACAGGATGCTTCTCCCAGCAAGCTATTACTGGAGATAAAAATAACATTGCCCCTTGACCAGCAGTTGCAGATTTTAGAGCTCTGGAATTCAGACTTCATATGGTACTTAAAATGAATACATCTCATGCTTTAATTGCAAGTGTTAACTTGGCTGGAAGTAATTTAACTTTGCCCATATTTTATGAGAAGTTATGTTGGAAGCCTTTATACTTTGCTTTGGAATTAATTTGGGCCTCGACGTGCTAATGAACTACACCTTGATTAAAACAAAACAGCACAGAGGAATGTTCACTTACTGTGTAAGCCTGAAGCAGCTTGATAAAAGCTAGGTATAATCAAATTCCATGATAAACTAAGTTTTCAACTGTAAAAAGAAAGTTACCAGCATTCTTTTTAAATACATCAAAGATATTTATTATCTTTAAAGTTTTCTTATTGTTACTTGCCTTAATTCCGATCACAGCCCCTGTGCTATGTGCTTTTTTACCCAGTGATTAATGAGCTGTTCCTTAGCTCTGATAACTGCTTCCATGGAAATAAAACCAATGTAAGCAGTTTATTGGTTTATTTAACTTTATTCTTTCAATAACGGTACTCCTAAATAATCTGTGTATTTCAAATGAAGTGGGTTATTCACCTGCACTGAGGCCATTGTGCTTACTCAAAAAAGACTTACCAGTGATTAGACAACTTGGGTATGACGAAACAAACATGAGAAATGGGGCCTTAAAAAATTATTTACATCATTCATAAGAATAAAATATACAATTTTTAATAAAAAGTATATATTCTTTTGTATTGAATTAGGATTTTACTACCAATTGCCACTTTACATTTCAGATTCACACCTAAAAATACTCAAAGTATAAACATCTATAAAACTAGTAAATCTCAAAACTTCTAAATAATTCTCTCCACTTTTTACTGTAGGTAGAAAAACACAATAACCAACACTTTTTCTAGTCCATTAAGTTAAAAGTCATTTGGCAAAGCACTTAGGCATATAAGCTTAACCAGAAGACATCAGGAAATAGGTTTTGCAACGTTTCAAACACTTCTCATACCAGGGTAAACTAAAGAATGAAGGTTATTTTCATTACACAGTAACTAACATCATAACTACTTTTTCTATAAGTTATCTCTGGAAAGCAACTGTTCACAATTGTGCCCAAAGTACCAAACAAACAACAAAAGTGCTTTACTTCTTTGATCAGCAAACTACCACAATGGCTCTTTTAACTTGCCCCTTTCAGGCTGTTGTTTTAACAGGCTCAAAATAGTATCTATAAAGAGTTCTCTATTTCTCAACACAAATGATAAACATTTGCTTATCAAAATAGTGCAAACAGGAACAAAGAAAAGTGCCATCAACGTAAGTAAACTGCAGGAAAAAAAGGCAGTTGAACATCGTGACCTCGCACTGCTGCTTCAGAGAAATCAGTAGTACTCTTCCCAGCATGTCAGTCCAAATGGATTCCCATTTACCATCTCATGACGCCACCACATGCAGAATGGATTTGGTCTTTTGCATATCCTCCTTCATAAAAGTAAATGCGCTTGTTCTTTGTACTGTGCATTAAAAAAAGTCAAAAGACTTCTTCAAAACATTAATTGATCAAATCATTTAGTAATTAATATATACAACTCTGTCTTCCCTTTTTTCCTTTATAGCTTTCTTTGGAGTGCATAGGAAAGGCTACAGTGACACATCATAAAAAAATCAAGTTTAAGTTTTATGTAAAATACTCAAGTATTTTTAGCATTTATGTACACAAGTTTTTTTTACCATATATTCTTTCTCACTCTTTCCTTACACATATCTTTTATCTTCTTGGACAGATGACATATTTAACCTATGAAGTTACAGGTTGGTAACTATAAAGTTAGGCATTTAATGCTAGTATAAGAGTATTGGGGGAAGTAAATTTTAAGTGTATTCATTAAAGTGATGTTGCATCAAGTGCTGTTGGCATTAATTTATTCCATTAAAAGCTCTTTCCAGTAAAAAGAGAAAATGCTATAAATTAAAAAAATACAACAGAACTCTAGAAATCTTGCACCTTGAAAGGCTGAGGCCAAATAATTATTATTGACTTTTTATCAGAAAATTGCACTTGCATATAAAAGAACAAATTTTAGCCCCCATTCATAACCTTATTACTTTTCCAAAAAGAAGTAATAAAACATCAAGCAGCTAATTTCTTATGGCTTCACACAGTGAAGTTCTTTCTTAAATTAACCAGAAGGAAGTTTCTCAATAGCCATCTTTTGCAAACATATCATCCGTTTCATCATCGTTAATCCCTCTTTGATAGCGTACTGAAGAGAAGGCACTCCAGTGAAGACGCTTCTTTTTGTAGAGATAGAACACCAGTCCACCAGCAAAGACTAAGATAACTAGCAGGGCAAATGCTACAGCCACACCAGTGTGATTAGAACCTGAAACAGAATAAAAGACAAACAGTTATTCTCTAAGAGTTTTGGCAAGAATATTTTGTCATGGGGTTCACACTCAGGTAGCTCTACACTCTTCCTGCACTCATTTAGTTGAAGTCAAGGCAAACTCCTTCATCATATTAATAGTCTTCGCTTCATCATATGGGAAGTTAGATGCTGATTCATATGGGTATGCATTAGCTTATTTTTGATAATTTTGTTGTTAATTTACTAATATTTAGGTTGGAAGGGACCTCCAGAGGTCAAAAAACCTACTTGTAAATGCTGCAGTCATTTAGAGGTTTGTATACCTCATATATCTAATGAGGTCCTGGACTCTTGGATGGAAGCTCTTGGAATGGGAGATAATTATACCTCTTTCAGACTGAAAAGATCTTACTGAGGTCTTCCTTAGCAGCATGAAGTCAAATCTATTCCTCCATTTCCACCTCAGTGAAAATGTAAACAAAATCAGAAAGATTTCACTGCTTCTCAGGAACTTGCTTGCTTAATACTCAGGAAATTGCTTGCTTTCCTGTACAAAGCAGAGCATGAGGAAGTAACATGCAGCCTGAGCCTTTTTCTGGAGCTTCTTTCCAGAAGCCTCCTCAAGACTGAAAACACAATCTGCAATACCTGTTTACTCAGCATCTCTTACAAGCAAAACTCTGATTTCCACCTACACAGACTCACCCATGACAGATACAGTGTGGTAAGAAGCAATAGCAACTACTCTTATGCTCACTTTTAAGTGGACATTTCAGTTCTCTCCCTTACCCACTGAGTGGACAGTGGGAGTCAGGAGAAGTAAATTCCTAGACAATTTGTCTCTGAATGCAATTTTATGGCTAAACAACAACAGAAGGCTCTTGCTTAGGCAGAGGTACTTGATGGGTTCTTTTCTGAATTGCACTTCAGTTATTTCAACACAGACTTTACCCAACAAACCAGAAAACCCTGAAAACAGCCCCTACAAAATTAAGTCTCCACTAAAGGCAATGCCTCTGTACCTAAAGGAGCTTTGCAAACCACTCTGCTTTGACTACGACTGCAGTCAACTTTGGACCACATGCCCGTTCTGGACATGATAACACTGCATTTTTCATTGGCTTCTGCAGTTTTATTCTCCCAGTTGACATAATTAACTGATGAGCCATCCAGCCAGTTCAGGGACTGACCTGTTGGGAAAAAACATTGCTTAGTTTAGATCACCAAAACATGCTGTGATGCTACACAGTGTCATTCACAATCTGTTGATTTCTTTACATTGCTAAAAGGAACAGGGCTGACTATGCATCTCATACATTAAAAGCAGTAAACATGAACACGTAACTTTTAGCCACATCTCTTCTCTGGGCCTTTAGCAACTGATGCATTCGCAGCTTAACCATTAGGCACCAATAGCAGCATTGGGAAAAATGATTTTCAGTGACTCCTGATTACCCTAGGTGTGCAATAGGAAGAGATTTTACTACAATGAAGTCCAAACATCTTTATAATGCTAAATAAGGGATTCCAACCTCAAGCAGAAGTTACTGTAGGTTACCAACACTATGAAACTATTCTTAGTTGAGGATTTATGCATTTTCATTTACCACATGAAACATTAATGCTCACACATAGTTGCTACTTCTTACCCTTAGAGCTCTGAGCCAGGGCAAGCCATACATTCTTGGTGATGAGATCATGTTCCCTTACGTGTTTGCTCACAAATGCATTTTCCTCAGCATCAACTATAGTCAGAAGGGTGGCTGAAGGACCTAAATAGCAGAGGAAAACAGTCAGAATTGCAACTTACAAGATTTTTCATGGTGCTTGTACATTGAGTTTTCTGTGGGAATAATTGCTGTGGGAAAAGATCTGAACTGGGCTTGTAAAATAAGCTTGAAGTAACCTTCAGAATAAAGACATGAACCTCCCATCCCCTAAAATACAGCATGTTATACAAAATGGCTTCAGATGACTGATTATTCTAGTAGGTTATAAAAAAATAAAATGGGAGTAAACTTACTGCAGCTGCAGACTACATACATGGAAGGTATCAAAAGATATGCTCATTGAAAATTACTAGCCTTGTCCAAGTTATAAGCCCTTTTCAAAAATACACTTGAACAAAAGTTCAGCATTTTGCTGAGTCAAGTTAATTTCTAAATTAATGCTCCCATTGTGTCTCAGGTTCTTATATACTGTGTTACAGTAATTAAGGAATAAGAGGAAGGAAAGGGTATACTATAGACACGCTCAGAGAGTACCCATTCTTTACAAGCCAGAAGCTTAATTTAGAGAAAGTTCACTTTCAATTATCAGACCAAGTTGGACTCAACAGAAAACTGTATCCAGGACTGGTTCTTTTTCATCCTAAATAGTGAGTTCAATTTCACACTGTAATTCCATAAAAGAAAGTTATGATAGTCACTAACCTCTCAGTTAAGATGATTAAAACTTCTGTAAATGAAACTGCTTAACAGCACCTCTGCAATACAATTGCCATGCAGCTCAGCAGAGATAAAATCATTTAATTTGACTAAAAATTAAGTTTTTTAGTGATATTATGTGCCTTAATATCTATAAAGTACATGCTTTGAACCATCTAAAAAGTTAGCAGGCTCTCTACTGCAAGGATATATAACAAGAAAGCACTGCCAACAGCACTAACACTGTATACAGATAAAGTGTTTTCCTCCAAACTGTAAGCGTTAAATTTCTGATCTTCTGCAACTTGCTACCTGAATTTTACTTGCAGATACCTGTGTGCCAAAGAATCTGTCAGCACAATACAGCATTTTATGAAGAATTTTCATCAGATATTCAAAGATAAAGTTTGCTATTGCTTTTCCTAAACTAAAGAAGAATAAAAATGTCAAAGTTGAAGTATAATCAGCATAGGTTTTTTGGTTGTTGGGTTTTATTTCTTCTCAAATAGTGGACTAATTACAAGTTGTAATGTGATAAAGAATCTAAACATACTCAGTTTCTGGCAGACTTTCTTGGCCTCTTCCATATTATATACTGAAAAATTGTAGAATGCCATGTCAAATGCGTAACAGTGATCCTTGTACTGTACCCACTGTAGGGCACCACTGCTCTGCGGGCATCCTGAGGCTCTGCTCGCTTGCTCTGGCTGGAATTGCCTCTCTGCAAAGACAAAGAAACTTGATGTTATTTCTGCTGCAGCCATTTGCGTGCAGTCTCTCTGGAATAACAGGACAGTAAGTACTAACAAGGACTACTACTCCTACCAAGAACCACTATTCAATTAGCTTACATTCCTTCTTCATGTGCCACAGATAAATTTGTTTGAAAAGGAGTGTAAGACAAATCCCAAAGGCTTGGGAAAAAATTTTTCTTGTTTTTTAGTGGGTTTTGAAGTTTGTTGTACATATTTGATAAGTACTTGGATTCAGAAAAGATACATTTCATATTCATATCACAGGTGATTAAAAACTAACCAGGTTTGTTTTAGGTTTTCACCACTGGAATGGAGAGAATTAATCTCCCTGAAGTACTAAAAAGTGTTTTATCATCCCTGACAGAAAACTCTTCTTAAAAGAGGGAATCATGTGTAGTATTTCAACCTTCATTTCTACTTCTAAATACAACATATAGAGACAAAAGACAACTACACAAAACCTTAATAACACTTACTGTTTGGAGGGCTATAACAAATGGCACCTTCAGCAACATTTGTACATTTTGTACGGTTCCAAGCTCCTTTAGTATCCAACAGAACACAGTTCTCAGTAGTATTTGAGTTTTCTAATTCCCAAGGATAGTAGTCGAAGTCACTTCCATCTGACCATTCAAAATTAGCTTTACTTCCCTAATTAAAGAAAAAACCCACAACTTATTAAAGAAAAAAACCACAACTTTTAAGCCACATACAGTTGTGGTTTAAATCTTATCAGTCATGAGTTAAGCCATGTAGCAATATTTGTCCCTTGTATGGGGGTAAATTAAAGTGAGGGGGTCTCATCTAAATCTATAGTAAATAAATGTACAACACAGTTTGCATTTTCCAATCAATTCTTAATGTAGAAATCCTGGTTATTTGTGGGAAATGAGAAAGTACAGCACGTTTGCAAGTTTAAACCTGCAATGTGCCTCCTTTATTCTAAGGGGAACATTTCACTTAATTCCATCCTGCTGTTTCATTTAAACAGTCTGCCTTCCCTGCTATGAACGTTTACTGGATATGTTGCAAACTGCCAAACTGTCGAGATGACCTCAGTGAATAAAGCTGGGCAGCTGAGGAATGGTTTTCAGTACTAGCTCCTACTTCAGATACATTCCTGGAAACCCGTGACAGCGAGGAGTCAGTTGTGGAGGGAGCTGTTCAAGTCACAGGACACCAGAGGTAGCAGAGGTGCACGAAGAAATCACACACCTCTGCAGAGGGGTATTCCTGCCAACTAACTATGGCCAGGTCTGGCAATTAGTGAGGGGAGCAGGGTCAGCGCCACAGGCTTTTGGGTCCACAGCAAAGGAGTCAGAGGAGGAAAAAGATCTGCAGCTGCATCTTCCTATGCCTCCTGGGAGGGGGGACACATAACCTGCTCAAGAGCCAGTTCCTGAACTGCTTTGGAGAGCCAGTCCTGACCTGGACTAAGCAAATTCCACACAGCCTTGTCTCTCTGTATTCACTGAGAAGTCTGAAGCCTCTAAAGGTAGCACTGCAAATCACACATCCTTGTGCTGCAAGGAATGATGTGGGACCACTGTATTATCTTAAAGCATCAAGGATTTGGAAGAAATATCTCAGTGTGGCTACACTAATTAACATTTAATATTAACGTAAATTACACTGGGTTGAAAAAGGAGGTAATGCACTGCATGAAAGAGAGAATCTAAGAAACTGCAAAGAAGCATCAGAAAATATTTCACATCTTGTCAAAAATATTATTTACAGGCTCTGTTACAGACATCACCAACAGTATTTACTTACATCATGAACTGACAATCCAAGCCACAGAGGATAACCATCCTGTTTGACAATATCTTCTAGAAATAACTGTTGTGATTCACTGTGTACACTTGCTAAATCACTCTTATTTTGTCTGCAGGCTCTCAATGCCTCATACCATGTTAATTTTTTCTGAAGGATCCTGTATGTTCTGTTTCCATGTGGAATAGACTCGGGCAATGGAGGTTTGTGCTGTTGGGGTCCTGTTTCAAAGAATAAGAAAACAACAAGGTCTGTGCATTTGTTCGTGTTATTAGGAAGATACAGAAAGCATTAAAATTCATCTGTATCAATGTAATTCAAGCATTAAAGTGTTCAGTACAAGGCAATATCAAGTAAGTTCACTTTTGCTACTTTGAACACTGAGTAGTTGCCAGATGAGCACAGCAAACACATTCCTCCTGATCAGAGTATTATAGCAGTGATGAACAGAATGACCACGTGACCCCCAGATGCCCATGACAGCTGTGCCATGTGTTTCACTAGGAGCAAAACCAAGGCCTTATATAGCAGGAACCAGGATTTAAATTATGACCCTCATCCAACACTCCAATGCTACTTACCCATTTCAATTTTACAGGCAAGAATACTGTACATGTTATAGTGATTGGCATGCCAACTTTGAGAATAATTATAAATATCCCAAAACCCATCAAGGTTTACACCAGCAAAAAAACTGTTCTTCTTTATGATAGGTCTTCCCAGCCTCCAGTTATTGTAAGTCAGAGGAGTTTCATCATACCACTTGAGAACTTTATCTGTGGAAAACATTGCATATTTATTAAAACACTGGCATTATGTCTACAAATACCATTTAACTCTGAATATATTAAGGACATTTACAGATATTCACTTCGGAAAAAAATGCTGGGATACTGGAAGTTACTCTAAATCAGTTCCATATCTAATGCTAAATAGGTTAGCATCACTCATCCTGGCCATTTTAAGTCCTGCTTTACAGGGAAATCAAATCTAGACTAAACAGAACATATTGGATCTAATTATCACTGAAACAGAGAGCATGTCCAATTATTTCCTTCTAGAAGATAATTACAAATATAAAGCATTATAGGTTTGCATTCAGTTTGACTTTAGTTATAAACTAAAACATGCAAAACCCACGCACTTAATGCTGAAAACTTTGTCTCCAATCTAGTTATTAAGAAAAAAAACACCCTTAAATCTTACCACTGTCATCATAAATCACACCCAGCCAGACCCACAGAGCCAGACCGCTGAATGAATGAAGCTGCTCAGTAACAAAGTTATTCTCTTCCTCATCTCGAACACTCAGAACAAATGCTTCTGGGTCTGTTGAAAATTTTTTTACGTTACTTTCTTACAAATTCACATTTCAGTTTCAAAGTATGTATTCTTTTCTATTACTGTTAATAATTATTACAGATAGGTCAACAGTGTGCAAAGGTCAGATCTTTATAACATAAGCGAACAGTGCAAAAAAAATTTTCAAATGTGCTTCCCCTGATTTTGTGGATAAGTGAAATGTATCAGCTCCAGAGATATCTCTGGGTCCTACTGCCACTTCCAACTCAGCATATGCAGTGACTCTGTAGTAAAAATTTTCTGTATATAACATAAAAATATCAGCAATCTTTCATGATTTGCATGAACTTCCCCAGTAGACAAACAGTATCAAGACTGAATTGAAATCAATTCACAAAAAATAAAAATAACTTTTGGAAAGATGCACGTCTGAAGATTTAATATAAGAGGGATGTTGTTCCTAAGCTTACACTTTATTTAGGATGAACAGAAAAAGTCTATGTGCTTTTCTGAATTGGACTATTCTCAGTCTATTTACTTTGTTCACCTAAGTGTTCCACAAAACGGAGGGAAACCATGAACTAAATGTGACTGTAAAGCCAGAATGTTGCCAAGGGGATAACAATTATGCAACCTATTTGAAATTGGCATATTATAGACAAAAAAACCAAACCAACCAAATACAAAAACAAACCTTCCAATTTTTCAGAGATCTCAGAGTTCAGTAGTTCCTAGTCATCTCTCTTTCTCTCCAACTCTCCTACCCATGCTCTGGCACTTTTTATCAGAGTAGTGCAAAAGAAAACAGCATCAGGGAGTCCAACACATGCGTATTTCCAAATGCTAGAACCTTTCTCAACTCTCACTTTGCCGTCTGTCATTGTAAGACAGTGACTCAGGTCTAAAACTCATCTCCCTCAAACTAAATCCATAAATACCTGCAATATGACAAAGTACTTACTCATTTTCCTGCATAAATGATGAGCTTCTTGAGACTTCAGTTCTCTCCATCTATTTTTTGTTATCATAAAAGTGTAACAATTGTTTCTAAATGATATCCAGGGTGTATTTTTAATCTTATGTGGGCACTTCACTTGTGTAACTTGTTCTTTTTCAGTCTTCTCTAAAGAAAGAAAAGATGACATTCAGAACATGACTTACTATTAACACCACCTAATCTGACACCACAAACCAATTTCAGGTACATGTAAGACAAATTAAGTGCCATCCTCTAAATGTGTGACACATCATTGCTTTCAGTTTCCTCATGATGACAATTTTTTTAAAGCAGCAAAACCAGCTCTACTAAAGAATACAGTTGCTTACAAATTTTCAAAATTATGTTAAATAGGTTTAAGAATAAAATCCAAAAGTGCTAAGTGTGGGTCAATAACTAAAAGCTCTTACCACCTCTTTTGCAAGGCAAATCACCATAACAAATAATCTACTTCATAGCTAGCAACATATCTTAGTTCTGTGGCTTTATCTAACATTTGAGGAATGAGAAGGACTCTTCCTGCAGTTGCCTAGACTGCAAGCAAAAAACAGTAAACGATGTCGTAATGCCACACTTTACTCTGACTCAGGATGTACAATGGCTTAGCTCTGTCCCTTCGCAGAAAAAAACCAAAACCCCCCTAAATTATAATGGTCACATAGGGAAGCTATCTGCGATGATCTCTCAGAATGATTGTTTTCTGAAGGATACATAACTAGCAAGCACTCTCCTGAAAATAAAAAAAACCCACGTCCTGTTATATCCCCTGTCTTTCTTGTCATAATTAGTAGATATTTAGATGGGTTTTGTGAACTGCAGATGACTTTAATTTACACCTTTCAATTCAGTGTCTATCTCCTAGCTTTACTGTCCATATATTCATGCACCTCTTCCCTGTATAGACTTCCATGTCTGAAGAGATTTCAGGAGGTTCCAATATTAAGACGTAAATAGTAGAGGTAACTGAATCTTCTTCCACATGCAAGTGGGAGAGATTAGTATGCAACAATCTTAGAGAAGCAGTGCAAAGGTACAATCAGTTGACAAAAGGGGCAGTTTGACCCAATGCATTCATGCTGAATTTATTTCTAAGGAACAAGTGGATTAAGACCAACAGGTGCACACCCCCCATATGAAGCTGGTTTCTTTTTTTCATAGCATGCAAATCGTCCTGTCTGACAAACTGTAATTTTAAAAAAGTTGTAATTTTGAAGTTACGAGCTGGAATCATCAAATATGTTTCACAATAAAACAAAACTCAGCTTTATAAATATTTTGCTAGTATACATACTTTCTGATGCATAGCAAATAGCACCTCGATTTTCAGAGGAACAGTCAGAACTTTTCCAGAAGCCATCAGTATCCAAAAACACACATTCTTCGTTTGTTTCTTCATCATCTTCAGACCAGCGACTAAAACTAACATGTTTCCCATCCAGCCAGCCATAATGCTTTCCACCCTAGCAGTGTTTAAGTAACAGAGATGAGCTTACATAGTAAAAAATATGAGTTATAGAAAATGACATGATAATATATTTACACTGGCTAAACATTTACAGTGTCTCTGGTGAGAACTGTAAGTGTTCCACTGCCCTCATGATCTGACCTGCTACTCACAAGTTTCATTATTTTAAGTTTTGCAGTTGCAAATATGTGAATTAGCTGAAGTGGATGGCAAATTGGATGGTGATGTGTAACTACTTAGTTTATGGAAGAAGGCCTAGCAGTGAGATGTCCAAATTGCATCATTTGCCATCTACAAATCAATGGTGGATATAATTACCTGGTCTTGGAAAACTGGTAATAACTGAGAATAAGGTCCTGCCTCAGTTACTCCATATTGAGTTGAAAGTAATCTATTAAATACTTAATTTATTTAATGCATCAGATGCTGCATTCCTGCCCTGGAGGATGCAAGAGGAATAAGAAAAAAACCACATACAAGCAGCATGTCATCCTTTAAAAATCTTACACTTGAAAGTCATCTTCTGGAAATCCCCCTGTTGCTTTGTTATTTAACTTATCTTGTATCTTTCTTTTGTGTCTATGATTCCAGCACTGGAGTAACAAGTTCTGCTGACCAGTTTCATTATAATGTCCTTTCATGTGATTTTTTAATTGTGCCCAAATAATGAAGTGTTGCAATAGCAAAAAGCCAGTGCATGCCTGTACTGTTTGCCCCAAAATGAATCATATGATCTACACTTACAGATAAAAAAAAAATCAAAAGAGGAGGGAAAGTAGGTTGTCTGTTTTCTGCCTCTTCACAAAGATTAAATGGCTGTTTCCTTTAAAAATTTAAAAATACTCTCCATAAAGTATACATTCAAATTTTTATATTTCCCCCCTACTTTGCTAGAGTACTCAGCAGTCCATTAAGGACACTGGAAAAACATAACACCACAGATGCTGAGTGAACACAACCAAACTCTGTATAAGTCACTTCTAAAAAAATTATTTTTTCTTGCAGTTACCTCCAGACTCATGTGCTTGACAAAGAGAGAAACCCTGCAAGCAAGCCCAAGGCATTTCATTAACAGTTGAGACAGCTCTTAATTCACAATAAAGATTTTCAAGAGGTCCTTCAGCTAATAAGAGCAAAAAACAGCACCTCCTGTATTTTTTCAAATTTTTTTGACAGAACAAACAGAAGGAAAAAGAAAAACCCACTGACCTGTGTCAGGGATGTCTCCCTCAAACTCAAAATACAGGCACAAATAACACTAAGTAACAACAGAATCTACATTAAGCTTCAGAAATGTATCTCCAGAAGTGTTCAATGATTCACTTTGGATTTTATTTGCCACTTCTAGTTTCTCCCTTCCAAACCAGATTTTGGGTCATCTTTCTAGAGAGGTACTGTAAATAGTGGCAATGATATTAAACGGCAACACTAATTACTTGTTTGTTTACAAAAAAGACAAAGATGATTCAGCAACCTATGTTGCTGCCACTCTACAATATAGCCCTACATCAACAGTCCTTTAAAAGAATTTTATCATCATCATCATCAGTTCATCCAGTGGAATTCAAGGACTATGTAACTTGAAGAACTGAGGGTTTAAAACATTAATTTTGAGACACTGCAGATGCTTATCCCTAAGTGAAAACAGTTACCCTAGAAACTAATTTTTCACTGCATTTCTTTAACTCAGGTTCTGTTTCACACAAGTCTCAAAATTACCCTAAGCCATAGTCTAAGGGAAAAACAAAACTTACATCTCTGCTGAAGAGTCCAATCCAGAGTGGGTAATTATGAAGGGCCGCCTGAACAGCAAGAAAAGCCTGCTGGAACTGATCTGTGATGCTAACCAGCTGCATCTTGTTATTTATGCATGCAGCCACTGCATCATTCCAGGACAAATTCTTCAGAATTACCATGTATTGAACATCTTGATAGCTCAATGTTTCATTAATGACTTGCTCTGTCTGGTTATCAGAAGTTCCTATACATAAAAAAGAAATCCAGTAATTAGGTAGTTAAACACTGTAATACATATTTAACTCCCAATGTCTCTGTAACAATCAGAAAAATCTTTTTGAATAACACCTGGAAAAAAAAAATTTTAGACAGTAGATTATGCTATAATTATAGTTAGAAGCAAGTGTCTTTGACACTTTAGACAGAAAATTACAGACTTAAAAATAAGTATTATTTTCATTCAATGTAGTTTAAAGTACCTTTTTCTCAAATTAGGTTCACATCTATTTATATCTGGCATTTTTAACTAACTGCTAAATAATATATTGAATTAAAAACATATTATATAACTTTAATTATACACAAATGGGAGAAGGCAACTGCTCTCTGCTGCAACATAGCAACAGCTAAACTTGACTCATTTATCTCTGTGGAGCCTGTGGCTTATGCAAATCTAATGGGCCCCAAAACTTGTCTATGCAGATATTGGTACCACACAGTCCCAGAATTCCTTACTGCCATTCATGAGTATAGTGAGAACTGATTTTGCCTCCACGTGTGCTTAACTAATTGCAGAAAATCCATTTTGCATAGGGAGGGATATAATTCACTATTTGTGCTCCAAGCACTGAGTGTTATCACAGTTATCAGCATCATACCTGACGGCATACAGCTCAGCAATGCATGACAACTGGAGTTAATAAAAGATACAAATATTCCTGTGGATGGTAAGTTAAAGCATACAAATGCTAACCCCAAAAATTTTATACACAACCAAAAACAAATTTGCTCTCCAAAAGGTAGAAACTCCTAATATTTAAAATATCTCAAGCAGGAAAAGGCTCAGGAGGGAGGAAGGAGAATCACTTCATAAATAACAGGATATAAATGTTGATTGATAGGCTGACAAGGCCATTTTCCAAACCATAAGATGACAGAAACACAATATTCATTTCATATTTACAGGTTTCAATAGAGCAGAAGAGTGACAAGGCTGAAACAGATTGTTTCAAGTGGTTTGTGTCTGTTGCCAAATGCTTTCATTTTAGTAAACAGCTACAGAAGATAACCATGGAACCCAGGGTGCCATCACTCATCAAAGGGTACCAAATTGTAAACAAGGCAGTACGTAAAATGTTCATTTCTGAAAAAATTATTGCTGGTGATTACAGTCTCAAAAAATTCTGCAAATCACAATCATGCTAAGATTTCCAGTAAACATGAACTGTCCTTTTCCCTAGGATAAAGCCCTAGGCAACCTGGACTCTCTCACAACTGTTGCTGCAACCTGCCAAGGTCCCTTCCAACCCAAGTTATCCTTAGATCCCTAACACAATGATGATATAAAACCAAACAATACAGGACACATTCTGTCAGTCTAAAAACCTTTCTCATTACATCTTCTATAGCTATGGCAAAGAAGCATTTAGTATTTAGTCATCCCAGATTAATAAGATATTGATATAAACAGATACACTGTCAACCCCCTATTCATAAAAATCTCCTTTTCAAATTTTTACATCTCTTCCATCCAGACTTCTAATCTTAACATCTGAAATTTCTGAAGTATTTGGCACTGAAGTAAAGAAGATTTTATATGTTAAATGGAGGTGGAGGGGTGGGAGGTGGAAATCTCTGCCTATTTGAGAATGAAGGTGGGCATATTCTTGGGTGTTTTATACACCTAGGGGGTTTTTTTGTTGTTTTGTTTTGGTTTTTTTTTTTAGAAGATAGCATGTTCTTTACTTAAAAGGATTATTTATATAAAGGAACTTACTCAGAAGTGGGTGTGCTGAACATTAGCCCATAGCAGTAATTAAATGCATATAATAACTAAATGTGTTTGATCTTATTCCAGTAGCTGGCATTGGCCAACCCACGTGGGTACATCTGAATATTATTTTTAGTTCAGATTAAGAAATCCTACTCACACCAATGGATCTGTATGAAGCTAGGGAAAGCTGCATCACTCCAAATCATCACTCTCCATGTAAGCCCTCAAGTTTGCTCTGGAGAGACCAATTTCAACTTTAAGAGTCTGTGATACCTTATATTCTGATAGTACTAAGAAACATAGGATATGTTTAAAGAAGATAGAAATATTGTGAGATTCCTTCCCGGGGCTTCTCACTTCCACAGTTCTGAAAAGGAAAATGGAGTCACTTGTTTCACACCTTGATGTACATCACCTCTATACCCACAGAACATTAAAGATCCATCTGTTGAAGTATGATTCCACTGAAACCACACAGTCTCTCAGGAAAACAGATTCCCTCTGAACTGGGCTATAAAAAACTATAGGGAAAATTCTGAATGTCTGACAAAATAGGTTCCAGATCATCCTCCACACTCTGCTTTTCCTAAATTTATCTGCTCAGTCTCTACAAGAATCTTGTTCTTCAAGTGAAATAATTTACATGCATTAAAAAGTCTCCTGGCACATGCGCTTTAAGTGAAAACTCTGGCTGTAATTTATTTTGACTCTTCAGACTTACCTATAGGACGCTGGCATATACCCAAGAAGTGCCTGTCAGCACAAGCAGTGAAATTCCATGTTCCAGCATACTGTGATTTGGGATCATTGAGGATTACACCACACTGATTGTTAAATTCTTCATCAAAAAGCTGAGAGAGAGAAATACCCTTATCAGTCTAAATAAGGCATAAACATACTTGTGTAGAGGTGAAGTAACATGAGGCTAGGAGAACCCCAGCTGTCTGAACTTGTTTAAGAAGTTTCAAAGGAGTGGTGCAATACAGCTTACCTGTTTTACAAACACTACCAGATGCCTGGACTTAGAAAGATTTCCTAAGTTAAATACACTTCAGAAGTTGTCATCCAAATAAAGGTAAACAGAACTCCATTACTGTCAATCATCTTGTTGGCCAATTAAAATGACTAACTAGGGGATTTTGCCTGTTATGTTTTTTTGGTTTGGGTTTTGTTGGGTTTTTTTAAGGATACAGTTCCAATGCCTTTTTTTTTTTTTTTGGATACAGTTCTCAATAGGCAAGAGAAGTCAAAAGCCAGAACTTACGTCCAGTGGAATTTTCCTCAATCTTCCTGTCAGGAGTGGGTGAAAGTTACTATACATCAGTCTGCTCTCATCTATCCATTTGTTTTCTCTTGTGCTGAACAGAAACTGTAAACCAATCCAAATATCTTTTGGCATACCAGGAAGCAAGGATGTTATATAATCTGTTGGGCAGAACAGTAAATGTACATATTGTGGTTCAGAAAACAACAGTAAACATCTGAAAAAACAGTTTACTAAGTAAGATAATGCAACACCCGCTTGTATTAATTTTCCCAGCCCTTCATGATTACCAAATGCTTACCATCCCTTACTTCCATATGGTAACACCTTTCATACTGATTTTATCTGCAAGGAGCAGGCTATTGGCATTTGTCCTTCAATTTCTGAGCTGAGAAGCAGATTTAACCTGTTTCTCTGCCCACTACTTTGTATTCTTGCACTTGCATCTAAATTTCAAAAGCTGCGTTTCCACAAGTCTGCAAGATCTTCTACTGTTTCCCTGCAGAGATAATAGAAGAGCTCCCTCCTGCCCTCTCTGAATTGATGAAGTCTTATCTCCCATCTTTCTCTCCATATACTATAAATCAGAACAGTTTCAAGATTCTGGCAGAGTTTTTCCACCCCACCATCACAGAAAGCAGGACAAGACAAAAGAAGTCAGGTTTAGCTGGAAAAAATTCAGCTAGGCAAACCTTAAATCAGACCCCTCTTAATGAGCATTCTGGTAAGAAACAATGGGCTTTGGTAACTCAGCAGGCACCAAAGGCATTCACTAATCTTGACTAGATTAGGAAGACAAACTGAAGCTATGTAATTAGCTACTGCTGACATGTTTTAACCATTGGCCACATGCCAGACTATGTCAGAGCTAATGCCTGACTGTGCTGATTATGTCAGCGACCTAATGCCACTGGGAAGCGTAGAGGCAGCCTACAGAAAGAGACACACTTCTTTAAAAGACTGTGTCTTCTTTCCATATAGGTGACCTCCACTACATGGGGGAAAGAAAAACAAACAAGAAACAATAACAAGCACTTTCATATCCACCAAATCACACAGAAGATCCTGCTATGTAACATTTCAGAATGGCTATAGTTTTGCAATCTTAAAACCATCCAAAAACATGCAGGCCTCAGACATGTATGTTCCTGTATATGACCCTATTCCTCCCCAAAAGCAGAAGTTAAAAAAGATTACCATTCAGTTGCTGCCTGCAGGTACACTAGTGACCTCTCTAGTCTACTAACTGTATTTTGTTTGGCAAGAGGTTATTGGTTTATAAAGAAAATACGCCCTGTGGACATTGCAGAATTCAACTGAGCTACTTCAGCTATACCCCCAGAGAACTCTTAATTACCCACAAGAATATAGTTGCAAATTCAGCTGTATCCATTCAGTGATTTATTGCTGAACATTACGTGCAGCCAATGTGTACCCATTTCTTCCTCACTGCATTCCCCTCATTGACTCCAGCTGGCAAGACAGCAGAGAGGTGGAACAGTTCTGTGTTTTGCAGTCCTCCTGCCTTCCATCCTCCCATCAGTGCCCTGGAGAGCCTGCAGGTGGTCAGTTTGGACACACTGCCATATTAAGCTGCGTGGCACGCACAGACACAGAGGGTCCTATGTGGTCCAGCAGGCATTGTGTTTGCCACCTTGTTCCCACGCAGACAGCTGAGCTTGACTTGGAAGCAGCTCCTAAGGTAGTTTTCACAGAGCAAAGTCTACAGCCTCAATTATGTTTTAACTTGCAAAGCAAAACATGGGAATTCTTCATTCAGTGATGACCCTTCTATATTCAACTCTTAATGCAAAGTTTTACAGTTTTTTTTCTTGTTATAACAAGTCAAGATCATATAGAGAAGCTGCTCTTCAAACTGGCTCAAACGTCTGCAGACTGCATTTCCATGTTATGTTTCCAGTGATGTAAACAATAGACCACACATTTTTAACTGGTCCTGGATTTTTAGAATGTTCCCAGTATGCCTGTAGATAACCAAATGATTTCATGTTCAAGTTCGTAAGCAGAACTATTCTGAATTTAGAAGTGAAGATGCATATTAAAAGTGCCCCCAGTTCACCATCGTACCTTGCTCAGTTTGATCTGAGATAGATGGAAGAGAGCCTCCAAAAGTTACACACTTTTCATTAGCTGCATTAAATGTTAAATATTCAGGGTTCATCTTCTGGAAACACTGCAAAACAAACATAATGAAACTGATTTTCATCCTACCATTCTGCTTAAAAAATAACTCAATATGAAAAGGTTCTTAAACCAACCCTAAAAACCCATTTCTCATTTCCTGCAACAACATATAATTATTTTTTGCAGGAAGCAAGGAACTTGATACTAGCTGCAAGCATTTATTAGATTCAGCAGAATAGCTAAATATAAAATGATCCCACTGACTAACTCCTCATTCACTGAGGATTAGAATTCAATAATTTTTATTGGCTACAGCAGAATCATGTACTGCTTTAGGAAAGAGAACACATGAACTCTACAGTCGTTTAGTGTTGGGCCAGGAACCTGTATTGTAATGCCTTGTATTGTAATTACATTTTGGGGAAAACTACATGGGAACTCAAAAGCGTTATTGAATGAAGTAAATTTGCAAACCTTAGCACAACATAACGTGCAGATTTGATGGACATATGCAGAATAATGGTGGACCAAATAACAGGAATGAGTCTCACTAAGACTTTAGATGACTGCCTAAAACATACTACTGAAATAGACTATATTATGGCTTCTGATCTGCTGATTAATTCTTAAAAGCTGCTTCAAATTCTTAAGTGAGTTAAGTCCTTAAGGCAAGTTAGGAAACTGTCCGCCAGCTTGCCGCCTGCCTACGATTACTCAGCAAGAGAATCAAGATGCTTCTGCCACAGAAACCTCATCCTCTCCCTTTCTAATCCTTCTCTTCATTCAAGCAGAGCTCAAGATTAGACAACGCAACACAATAAATGTTCTTGGACCTAAACATGTGGTGATGGGAAAGCAAAAAAAGCCGAAAATTTGAAATTAAGAAACTAGCAATCCTGAATAAGAGAGAAGTGAGGGAGATTATTTTAATCACTACACATAGTTTTCATAGTTTTCAAAAGCCTACTCCATTCCTCAACACAGGGGCTACCTCCTCATTTCTTTCACAAGAGCATTCCATCTAACTGGAAATGAAAAACAGGTAAGGATGATGAATCTGTACTATCATTGTACCTTATTCCGGAACTGATGCCAGCCTTTACGGCAACCTCCTCTGACTGGGCGGTAACTGGGATCATGTTTCTCTAGTAAGGAGGCATTATTTTTCTCACAGATGAAGGGTAGTTTCACGTTACAGTTCACTGGGTAGTCTGCAGAAATAGAAGTTTTAAAAAGCAGTTATGGTAATGCCACATCACATTCCAATTCCCATCCATACTTTATGACATGACAAAGACCAATCTGAAGGGAAGTCCTTTTCAGTGCAACCACAGTGAACTAGTATGCAATCTAAAGCATTAAAAATAACAGTAGAGAAAAAGGCAAAGGTAAATGATTTATACTGGACAGTAATATAAAATTCCTAAAAAAACCAGAGTCTGACCCTTATTTCCAGTAGTAACACTTCACATAAGCAGAGAAAACTTGAAAACCGAAAAATAATGAAAAAAGATTTTGTATATGAGGACTAATCTCATATTCTGGCATAGAGGGTGTGACCTAAATGTCATTAAAGCCAAAAGGAATCCCTTAGCATCTACATAGAGAGCATCAAGCCTGCACTGCTTTACATGACTCCTACAGTAACTGGACTAACTTCCTAGTCAAGAGCAATTTTTGGTTAATAGAGATGAAAACAGTTCAGCAGTATATACCTGAATGTTGGGGAAAATGTGATTTAAAGTCAAAATGGTAGTAGACAGGAGGAGCATCTTCTCCAGAGGTTATAGATTTTCCCCAATATAAAACGGTGTTGAAAAAAGGAAATAAGCTTCAAGTACCACCAGCAGGCTTTTCCACTAATTTGTATAGCTTTCACAGTATGACTCCACTTTTTGTGGAGGAAATTTGCACCTCCAGATGTATATATGGTTGCAAGTATGCAGTCAAACCTGCTTTAACTAACACAACTCTCAGAGTTAAATTCCAGAGCTCAGGATACATAGCATAAACATAGAAAGGTAGCCACCAAAACAAGATTTTACCTAATTAATGTATGTTGCAAAAAGAATGACAATCAGTCATCAAAATTTGTCATCTGAATTCAGGTTTGCCTCTGATCATCAAGAAATATTACCCATGGCTTCTACCATGAGGAGGTAATAAATGATTCAAAATTCAATCAGATTATCACGAAGAAGCCATTCACTCCTAATTCAATATCATTTGCATCCAATATAAGAATTTGGGCAGAATGGTAATTACTTCTTTTTTTTAAAAAAAATAAATATAGTAATGACAGATGGGGTAAAAAAATTAAAACGGCCTTACCTCTATACCAGTTCTTTTGAGAAACATACCAGCATTCTCTCAGGAATCTATCATGGAAGCGTGGAAATAACTGTAAACTGGATATAAATATTTCAGACTTAATCTCCAATCCAATGTGACCTTCAAGGGGAAACTCTGATAGCAACAGAGTCAGTGCACACAGAAATTTGGGCTGGTAACTGTTTCTAGATGCCCTACAAAAACTAGACTAGGCATAAATACATGGTAGGTTCAGTAGGTATGTACCATGCTCAAATTAACTTTGTTGAGATGTGCAGAGTGAGGTTATTTATCACCATGCTGAAATCAGAGCACATTGTCAGGACAAGTGAGGGAAATGGGCAATAACTCTGGCTTTCTTTTCACAGTAGTATATTTCTATAATATTTTGGAAAGTGAAGGACTTTTCTTCTAAGACGCCAGTGAATCTTCTCTGCAGCCATGAAGAGCATGAAGCAAGGCTTGCTGTGAGTCATCTCAACTCTCCAGGACTATACCAAAAGCCCTCCAAGACTCTGGCATTACCTAACTGAAAGACTGATGTTTTAAACCAATTTCCTATTCCGTGTTCTCAGGTATTCCTCACATGTTTTCAAAGTCAACAGACAGGGCTTTTTGGTTTTGTCAGTTCTGCAAGTATTAACAGAATATAGAAGTGGATTTAAAAATCCAATAAAAGCATTTTAAAGATCAAGGGAATACATTAGCTACTAGGACTACAGATTTAAAGGATTCCCATGACAAGACTAAGGTCTCTAACCCCAAAAGCCCAAAATCCAGAGATTCTGATAGAGGTAAAAGAAACAGATTATTAATTCAGTTATTATTAAATTACTCTGAATCAACTATTCTGGTTAACTGTATTCCTGAAAAGCACACCAAGTTTGCAATAAAGCATCTTATAATTGTTCTACATACGGTGAATGATAGCTGTAGCCATAATCAATAAACTTCAGCCACCACTTCTGTTCACTGTTTGATAACTGTGGAAAAAAAACCAAAACCCAGCATTTTATAACCCACAGAGAAAGAGCTCCAGACTCTACTAAAGATAAAGCAATGACAAAATTAGTCACAGAGGTATTGACACGTTTTTGTAAGATTCCTTAGAAGTGTGTACTTTCATGCTATGAATACCACAAACCCCTTTCAGCAAAGCCTATCAGACCATCATGTACTTATAATTACATCTTCTCATGAGGTGAAAAATTATGTCTTGTCCCGTGCATAAAATTAAGAACTGGTACAACTGTTAATGAAATATTTGCAGACAATGAGATGCTTATACAGTGGTCTTGTTATGACACTTTTTCTCCATTTGGAGGGATTTGGTTTTTTTCATGCTTTTAAGTCTACTTTTCAATTTAAAAATTTTTTTACAAGGCTGCCATTAAAATAATTCTCTTTTAATTCATCTTTTCCCTTTCAGTATAATTGAGAACTACAAAGGCCAAAAGGAAAAAGAAAGAAATTAGGGATTAACGTTTTGTTATATTGGAAAACCTGGCAAGAAAATTTCCCTACAGTGTAAAGTAACTGTTAAAAGAGATTACACCACCTTACCTTTTCTATTTGAGACAGTATTGTCCTGAGTTTAGGGTAAGACTCCACTGAGGCTAAATCACTATCATTTTTTTGACAGTAGAAAATAGCTTCCTGGTAGCTCAAATTCTTATCTGGTACAAACCACAGCTCTGCTCCATCAACAACAAGTGGGGCTCCATGAATTCCAATTTCATCTACGCAGAAGAAACACCACATGTGTAAGAAATCAATTCTGAAAAACTAATCCTTTTCTGAATGTAGTAAGAAATCTCAGTTTGACAGAGTCAACACTGCATTCTAAACTCTCTCAGAATCAAATTCTGTCTATCATAACCTTTCCTGGTATCAAACAGATATTGCAGTAGCAATGTAACAATACTAATAAAAGACAGTGAGTATAAACAACCATAGTGGAAGAATACACAACAAGTCCATTTACCTGGTATATACCACTCAGGTGTCTTTGGAGTGCTACCTGTCCAAAGGAAAAAAGGAATTGTCACTTTGAGTTCACCTTCTACCAAGACTGTAGCCACCAATAATGGAAGTGATGGTTAGTACTCATATTTCTCAGTATTCGTGATGGAAAAAACAAAAGGAGAAGGAAATCACACACAGGTTTAATAGTTTAAAATGAGCTGATGTAAAATTAATGGAGTATTGCATATCTCTGTCTTAAACATCTCTGGGTTTTTTTAATCTCTCAAGCAGAATACAAGCATCTAAGTAGTGTATCTACCAGTATCTCACCACAACAAAAAAGCTTCATCCCCTGAAATATCTATTATTGGGCAATACTAACAACTCAGTTGTAAAAAACTCTTTATATGAACAAATGGATGTAACTGCAGCTTACCTTTTGTTATCTGGCAGACCCATTCAAGTTTAGCTTCACAATCAAAAGGCCTGAAGTAAAATTCCAGGTCTCTGCCTTCATGGAAATAAAATCTCCAAAATGACCTCCGTGAAAACTGGGAGGTCTGTATAAAAGTAGAAACAGAGAACAGAGTTAGCGCAGCATAGGCCTCTGAAATGTAAAATTAAACTCTATTAAAAAAGTACTTTGCCAAAGTCAGTGTATTTTATGGTGTTGTTAGTCCTACTGTATATTTTGCAAAAACTAAACAGATACAACTGTAACTTCAACTGTAACTCCCCACATGAAGCAATTAGGTAAAGGCTTAAGGTCAGTTACATACAAATCTTTTCTAGCAATATTATTTCTTAGCGTTTCTGTGGCACACAGGATCTCATAGATGCTTGTTATTAAATTATCTGTTGCCACTTGTTCCCCTGAAATGATTCTCATTTCTGCTGAAACTGGTACAGAAATATTCTTTCTTATTTAAGATTATTTCTTACAATCAAGCTTAAAGAACTGACTTTACTCTTGCTGATGTCTCCAGTAAGGAGAATTTCTTATCATCTAGTGAAATAACATGTCTATAACTAGCAGGTAGGAGAGGGAAGTTACTACATTCACAGCATCCCCTTCAAACTGTTCTCCTTAGTCTAAAATTTTTAGGAGCTCAGTGCTGAACCAGCTTCTCAAGTCTGGGGTAATGAACACAGCAGAAGAGACTGAGGGAAATGGCTAAGAGCAGAAGCAAAGGGATGCAATTATCCTTTCCTTTATTAAGTCCTAAAAGCAGAGGTGGTTCTAATTATATTAAAAGGGATGGTATTGGAATGATATTGTAAAAAGTCAGGTGATGCTTCAAAAAAGTTAAAGGCCATTTTAAAACTCATGCCATCAAGACTAAATTAAGTAACAAAGAACATAATTAGGAATTAAGCAGAGGTCTGATATTTGAAATTAAAAACAAACACGGCACTTACATTCAATTTCACCAGTAAACAAGGAAATACGCAAAATAAACACAAACACCTGCTCTATCCTGGCTACTGCATTCCCCTACTTCAAGTTTCAAACTTTTTCTTAATTTGCAGTTCAGAAAAACTAATTTAGATTTTAAAAGTTACAGGTAGGGCTCTGCTTTTTTGTTTTAGATGTCATGATACATCCCTAAGAGTTTAATATACTAGAGATACATAGTATGTATGGCTTTATGTAATAGCAAACAGCATTGTTACTAAAATATTTTGTAGTTAAAAAGGTTCAAAAGAAGTCTTATGAAAAGTTATCATTAGCACAGTGCTTGGTTCACAAAAAGCTATTTGAATAAGGATAATTAATAACAGGTGTAGACTGATAAAGGGAACACTACCAGCTTTTTCACTATGTTAAGAAAACATCTCAACCTAAATTCAATATACGCCTGGAGAAAGTATTTTTTCCAAGTACTTCCAAGTAAAAATATGCATGTTGTTATTAAAAATCTTGAAACTAACCTTTAATGCAGCACAGTCTCTTGTATCATATTCATCTTCCAGATACTCAAGTGGCATAACAACACTAGTTACCTACACGGTGATGGACAGGATGAAAGAATCAGCACTGTTTGCTATGGTAAACCAAAGAGAAAACCATTCAAACCTGAGGTCCCATTATGTTTATTACTTTTAAAATATGTGATGAATGGCAGTCACTCTATCAATTTTGAGTCTCCATATCTGTTATTGTGTGGAGGGAAGAACTCACAATTTCAGGCAAACAAAACAATTACATTGAGGAAGATACTTCTGGAGAAGTCTGACATATCAAGGAGATGAACTGATAAACCCTCCCCTCTGTTGTGCCAAGAAGACACCTTGTTCTCTCCATCAGCTCTTAGATGTTTACTACTATATTTCTATTAACTACTGCTACATTAAGTATTTTAATATAATGGAGACAGAAATCAAGTTAACCTTAGAAAGATATGTTTTTAATTGGAAATCCACCTGGATGATAGCTCTTAAGTGTACAATCTTCTTCTGAATTATTAGTCAAATGAAGGATTTGCCATATTCTAATTAACATATTTATCAATTTACTTTCAATTCAAGCCAAGTTGAAACAAATCAGGACATCATGTTTCCAGGTTAAAAGTTAACTTACGGGTTTATCATCACTCCACTGCCAGGTTCCCAAAGAATCTGGACTCCTCTTATTCATTCCAATCCATACCCATCTGTCATTGCTGTAAACAAACAAGATAAAAATCTTACACCAAGCATATGGTTCAGCACATTTAATAAAAAGATTGACCTATGTCATGGCAATACTATGATCAACCAGCTGTTGATCATAGAAACAAAGGTTTACTACTGCAAGTTGTAGCAGTTCAAAGAGAAAACAGGTATAAGGACTAGGACCTCTTCTGTACAGAAGAAAACTAACTAACTCAGATAATTCCTTTGTCGGTTGAATCACCACTTCATCGATTGTCACTTGATGTAAAGGTCTCTTTTCTACACTTGTCTTCCACAATCATACACAGAGTGTTTATATGCCTTGGTTCTCTTTCTCTTGTCCATCTAAGGCCATTTCTCTCTCCACCACCAGCTCAAATATACTCTTCCTCAAATCACACAAAAGCTTTTTACTCACAAAGCACAACTGGCATCATATTTCCCTCAGCTTTGTCAGTGATATAAACAAACCAAACATGGGCACCTATTTCAATTATGCACATTCATAAATGTGGTACAGACTTAAATAAGCATCTAACACCATCAGTTTCAATGGTTGCATAAATGAGTGGCAATAGAAATTACAGTCCAGTCGGAACTGTCTTTTTTTCTAAATTTCTCTTCTTCACTTTTCATAAGCAAGGGATACTTAAATCCAAAATTTCAACTGTGCTCCAAGATACTAAGTTGCCTGAAAAAATGGGTTTACAATGTATATACTCAAATCTGCAGTAAGAACCTTTACCATACTCTTTGCTATTGCTTATGAATCTAAAGATGCTATAACAAAGTTAAATGTGATAGTCAAACTGCAAGGTTAGCCTTGTACTGCAACTTCTCAAAGTATCGATTTTGTGCTAGTTACTGAAGTTTATGATAATTCACTCTAATCCGCTCCCCTGCCCAAGAAAGGCAACAGACACTTCTCTGAATGACACTATCACATGGAAGCAGCAGAGGGGAGAAAGACCATGAGTGTTCTATGCAATCACACCCTACATGAAACCCTACTGCAAAAGAGCTGTGGAACAGGTACTCTCACCAAAGTGGTCTGACAGCAATAGCGAAGTATTAATGCCACAGTACAGGGCTCTTGTAAAACTGTATCAGGAGTACTAATTCCATAAATTCATGTTGTATCAAATACAGAGAAGTAACACAGGACATTTGAGGAAATTAGAGTTTAGGCTATTAATAAGAATTAAAGATTTTCTTGTCTAGCCTTTACAAAGAAAGACAGGAAAAGAATATAATTATTCTTTATAATATTTTAGGAGACTAAACCCCCAAGAAGAGGAGCTATTCGAGCAAAAAGGACATCAAGTCTGAATGAACCACATCTCAGAAATAAATTTAGGCTCAAAAATGGAAAGAGATGTCTGACCAGCAGAGGTCAGAGTTTGGAAAAGGCTCCCAAAAAAGTAGTGCTGGAAAGTTTATGAAACTGACTTTATTACAAGGAGGGATGGACTCAGACCCAGGCTTACCTGCACAAGCAATGTTATGAAATCATAAGGCAATGTTAAGAAAGTCTTTGATAAGGCTGTGCCACTAGCTTTCTACACATGACCATAAAGACTCTGAATAGCCTGAAAATACTGATGGTGCAGCACCAGGAAAAACTTTAGCCCAGAGTATGTGGGCTAAGTACATGTAATCCTAGAAGGGCAATAGTATTTTATTTGGTAGAGTTCTCTTTAACATCAGCCATTTGAGAAACTTGTTTCAAAAGGATTTGCAGTAATTTGCAGTAATTACCTGAGAACCTAGAGCAATTTTTCAAAGTCTGTCAACTTGTATTTGGCTTTTAGGTAATAAATAGATTTAAATTAAAAAAAAAAAAAAAAAGTGTGCCAGGTCAAGAATTAGCTATTCTCCCACTTAACAATTACTGGCCTGCAAACAGAACCACGTTTTCAGCTGACTAGGCTCTTACACATTAATGTACATATTTTGCTTCTTTTGGAACTGTTCAGACATGACCATGACTAATTCAGCAACTACTACACTATACTTGACAGTACTTTTATGCCTTCTGATAGTCCTCTGAAATTATACTATCATCTCATCACAGGAAAGAATTCCAGCAACTATTTAAGAAAAATACGAATTAAGACTCTCTATTGTAACTAAGCTTGCAGCATGGAATTTGTTTGCGCTTCAGGCATCTGTCTTCTCATTGCAAAGCATTTAAAATCCATCCTATGGATTTGTATCAAAATGGATTTATCACTGCCAGAGTATTCTTTGAGCTACCCTCCTGGAACTGTCTCTAAAACCTAGATTATCCTGAGTTTTAACCTAAAAATAGGTGCAATTTGTGTTTTACAATGGACTCCACACTGATTAACAATGAAAGATCCTAAATCTCCAGCAATCCCTGCAGAATACTGGTGGCTTTTCTCTCACAGAGAACTAAAACTTCATAAAAGTCAATGTTCTACAGGAGTGGATAAATACTGTGTAGACTGATGTAAAGGGACTATAAACCAGTAATTTTTCTAGTTGTATTCTAACTGCTAAAATAGAAAAATTATTTTTTCTGTCCTTTATGTCAGCTCCAACACAAGATTAGGAGCCTAAGTGAAGCTATTGGGGCTTGTAAGTCAATCTAGTTCTTGACGTGAGGTAATGTGTACATCTGGGCCAACTCATTAATGGTGCAATTTAAGGCACCATTTAATCTTTGGCAGCACTGGCCTAAATCTATGTATGAATCCCATCTAAACCTCTGTTCTTCCCCCTGTAACAGGCTATTGCACTAGCTAAATCACATCCTGCTAATTACCTACTCTTGAGTGGAAGAAAAGAGAAGCTGAAATAATGCAATTACTACAGCCTGCATTTCAGCTTTATTGCTGTTTTAGCCCAGCATGTTAAGATCAGTTTTTTCTTTCAAACTCAAGTATTCATGAGGCTTTCTTGATTCAGAACAATTACAGCAGTAGAACTGTTCATATAAAAGGCAACTGATTTCTTTCTAGTAAGGTGTCCTCACTGAAATGTTATTTCTAACCAATCCAAGGTATTACCCTCCCTGTGTCCAGGGCTGCTGCCAGCTATAAGCTGCAGAATGCTCAAAAACACAGTCCTAAAAGAATGGAAGTAACCGAACCAGATCTGTTCTGCCTGTATCATGTCCCTTCAAGTGAAAAAAGGTTCTCTCCTATTTCTTCCAGACAGGAGAAGGCTGGCAGGCAAAGTTCATTTTCCTTTCCAATGGCAATAGCCTGACTTGGCTGGAGCAATTCTAGCTCTTGTTTGCCTCTAAGGTGGAATCCGAGTAAAGAACAGAATGGACTAGGCAAGCTGCCCTTTTCCTGGTGAACCAAACTGACTCTTGCTAACATTTAAAAACAAATAATTCTCAATGAGTCACCAGAGAACTGTGCAAGGGGAAAAAACCCGAAACCAAAAGAGCAGAGGTGTGGCTCCTTCCCCAAGCTGAAATGAATGCACTGAATGAATACTCAAGGTCAGAGTTTGCACTGACTAAATACAGGGACTATGAACAAACTGCATGCCAGCGCACTCCAGCAGCTAATCACATCTAACATTCCCTTAGGAAGATTTCTCCCAGTTAGCTAAGTTATTCCTTCTTGGCAAAATAATTCACTTGGTTTCCTATCTCCTTTCTCAAATGAGCTTAAGTTTCAGACAAACTACCCCTCACACTTGACCTCCAAATTATGCTATGTAAACACCACCTCTGAGTAATATAAAAGCATAAATATCTTCAGCAATTATATTACCTACACAAACAAACATTATTTAAAATACTTCAGGCAATATCAAATATGTAGTATTCCAGTTCAGAAGGTTCTGAAGTGCTGAAAAAGGGGTTAGCTCAGACGAAAATACTGTGTTTTCAGTTATATTTGACATGTGTGATCACTGCAATGCTGACTGCAAAGTCAATTTATATTGGGCTCAGTATGTCGTCCCTTATCTTAAGTTCTGGTAGAATAAAATTGAAGTACTGGGACTTTCCTTCTTTCAGACTAAGTTCAAGTTTTCTGAAGTATGGGAAGTGCAGGAGCATTGTGTATCAGCTGACTTCCTGGAAAGACAGAAGTCTCCATCTTTAAACTACTAACAAAAAAATGGTCATTAGCTATAATTAATACCTCAGATGGTCTGCAAGCTGAAAAGCAGTTATAAGTACTTGTAGGACAATAAAATGTTACTTCTCTATTCACATTTCATAGTAGATTAGGTACACTAAAACAAAATACGTAATTGCAAAAGTGTCTAATAAGATCTATAGCTATAAATAATTTCTGCACTGATTTTTATTTCAGGGACTTCAGTCAATTTAGCAAAGAAATCACAAGTGCCTTTTACACAAGCGAAACTATCTATATATAGAGCATATGAGTTTGTTTTTTTCTCTTCTTAACATAAACACTGAGCAATTTTCATGACTTGTGCACTTCTAAAAAAAGTCCACTGTCTTTTCAAGAAGGCCTCTCTTCAGTCATCAGGTTTTAAAATTTAATCACAGTGTTGTGTGCTGGCAGCTTCTGATATAATCCTGATTTAGTTTGTTAATGAGAAAATTTAGATCACATAACTGGCAGCATTTGAGTTTAAGCTGGCAAAAGTTCTGAAAAACCAGGCTGTCAATCAAAAAAAACATATTACACAAGGATCTGACATCACACCAATGCCTAATAAAGCTTTGCAGTGACAGTTCATTTGATTAAAAATAGAGGTTTAAACTCATAAATTATGTAGCATTTCATTTGTTGATACCAGAAAACTCAGCCCACCCATCTAATGCCCATATAGTGTTATTGCAGTTATGCCAAATGGGATCTTGCCAACCAGATTGCTGGACACTACATTATGCATATTTTCAAAAGATAGCACCCAGTTTAGTCAGGAAGCATGAATAAAATATTTCATGAATAAAAATGAGGTGTATCTGCAAAACTGGAATAATAATTTGTCTCTTAAGAATGTATCAGTAAAGAATAGGTACAACTACCATCTAGCTGTGCCAAAATTCAACATAAAGAAGGAAATACTTATTATAACAAGAGACTTAACTTGCTTTGAATATCTTTGAATATCTTCCGTTACATAAATTTCTCTTTTCACATTGCCTCTAGCAATGTGAAATATTTACCCAAGCTGTATTCCCTTGACATTTTCCAGCAAGGCAGTTCAAATGCCACATCTAGCTGTTTTTACTGTGGGAAACACAGTTGCTGCACACTGTCTCATACTTGCCATTCGGGGTCAGCAGCAGCATTTGCGATCTACTGCAGAAAGCAACGGAAATCAAAATTTTAGAGCACAGCCAGTTTGTTACCTTATCATTTTTCTCAGGATAGAATGAAGTGCCTTGACTTCTTCTGAGTGACTAAAACTAGGCAGATGGCCTCCAAGTGCTTCACAGAACCTTTCTGCCTCTTCCCAGGTCCTGGTTCGCAGCACTCTTTCACTGTGGAAGAACTTCACAACAGCCAAACATCAGAGCAGAAAATGACACAAGTGACAGTATTTTTAAAACATTCCTGGTACTACTCAAATGTGATCACCTGAGATTTAATAATCGGTACTTCCACAGGGAGAGAACGTCACTTTTTAATATTTTTTTTTCCAGTTTGTTTGACAACAGCCACACTGAAGTTTAGCTGACAAAATTTATTTCAAACTCAGTATACTCCATATGACAGACTTTCTCTGTTTTTCTTTACCAGAAAGATTTTAGAAAACACCACCCAAGTCATTCCAAAACTGTAAGCCAAAGTGTAAGTTTTAAGGGATGCCGTTCTTTCAAATTTATCATGAACTGCAAAGCCTAATGTTCACTGAAACTGTGCTCGCTTGGGTGCTGCGGGTGAAAGAAGTTCTTGGGCACACCCTTTGCTACCTGTATGCATCAGAGTTGCAACTTTGGCTCATACACCTCAGCTAACATTTCCACTTGATCCCCTTGGTTTCAGTCCAAGCCAATTCCCATCAGCTGGATCTCTCTGCACAGACATCCTGCATTTGGTCAACAACAGTTTTGGAGAATCTGCTAGGGCCAGCTGTCATGTCCATCAACTATGGGACAGGTATGCTGCACATCAGCTAGACCTATCCCTTCGGGGTGCTTGCCCAAACTCTTGTTATTCAATCTGGGATTCCCCACTTTGCTACATGAGCTGTTTACAAGAGACAGTTCATTGCAGACACTGAGTCCAGAAATAATGAATAAACAACCCAATGAACAGTCTCAGTTTTAACTTTCACTGTTAATAGAGGGAAAAACCTGCATTTCTAAATACAAACTTGTTTAAGCCATTCAAGCTAATAGTTCAGTTGCTTACTTCCACTGTTCACTTCAAAACTAGTAAAATACAATCAAGGCTGCACATTTTTTATATCCATACTCATACCAGAGAAAATCCCATCTCTCCTGTCTACACTGTTAAGAGTATAGAAAGGAAAAGAACAAGGGTAGGTGATGCAAAGTGCTTTCCTTCCCTATTCAGGTGTCTCTGCATGCAAGTTGGCAGCAGGGTATGATATGGGTACAGCACCCTCCAACAGCAACAGGCTCCTGAGACGGCAGCACAGGGCGAATGCTGTAGCATCAACATCAATTCCCCCTCCTGGTGTAAAATACCTTTAAGATACACTTCAGAGCAGCTATGCACCACACACTTGCTCCAAGACAGTAACAAGCAATTAAAATCAAACAGGAATAACATTTTACCTTGTAGCAGG
The DNA here is from genome assembly GCF_003945725.1 of Corapipo altera. NCBI lineage: Eukaryota > Metazoa > Chordata > Aves > Passeriformes > Pipridae > Corapipo > Corapipo altera. The sequence continues at coordinate 18,208,979 of NW_020884877.1, read as the reverse complement.
CAAGGCCTGATCCATTGTGCCACCCAGGGGGACAGGGATCAGTTGGCTTTGGGAGCTCTTCTGGCTCCTTGGGCTGCCCAATATATTTTTTGCAGATCGAAAATGCTTTAGTGGTTTTACAGTCCTTAGTTTCCCACTTTCCAAGAGAATTTCCATTGGACATGGCCACACATCCTCCTGAAAACTCTAAGATTAAAGCCACGAAAAACACATTTAAAACCATTGGCTGGTTTTCCCAAAAAAACCTGACATATTTGTGATTTACTATTTTATTTCAAGCCTGGAGTTCTGTAACATGGTACTCCATTGCTTGCTCAATCTAAAAGGATAGTATTTTTACGTATTTTTTAATTTTCAAATTTACCTGGTTGCAAGGAATTCCAGTTAGAGTATGTCACAGCTTCAGTTTTTTCCCCATTCACTGTACCCCAGGAATATATTCCCGATTGGCTAATATCCTGCAAACCGGTCCAGAAGTATTTTTCTTCAACTTCGGTGTGTTTTCTCATCAGACTGTTTATAAATTCTTGCTCAAATCTGAAAATTCACAGATTGATCTGAGTCAATATTTGAAAGATATCTGAAACTACCAAGACAATCTGAAAAATAGGCATATTACTACATGAGTCGGTTCAAGCAGTTGTCCAGGCAGTCCCGTACTCAACATGTGGTCTCTAGGCTGGGAATTCTCATGCTTCCAAGAAGGCTTCACACTATAGGTTTACTACTGTCACACCACGGAAAACAGTTTTCACTAGTTCTCAGCAAAAGCAATTCTCTCTCTACTTTTTCTTTATGAACCATTAGTTAGCATACCGAGGTTTCAATCTCTGATCTTTTTCTCCAGGATTGTACTGTTAAACCTGCCCATAAGTTACAAATGTGCTTTACCTGTTCATCACTGTAAGATTGCACCGTGTTCCAAATGAAACTTCCGTTTTATCGATCCTGTAACAGTAGTTCCCATGTCTCTCCCATCCCTGGTTAGAGAACAAAAACCACATTTGTACAAAACAATCTAATTTAGGCATTACCTACAGGAGAAAATAACTCATTGCCAACATTGCTGATGCCACAAGCTGGCACATCATAAACAAGAAAGAAATGCAGTGTGTCGCAGCATGTCACATACAAGGTCCAGTATCATCAACTCTTCAGATTCACAGTTGTAAGAAATAATGCAGCCACAGGAATAAAATACACCACTGTTTTAGCTTGCCTGTGCAGAGTCTTCTGACCACTACGTGCATTTACAGAGAGAAACACAAGGACAACAGCATAGTCCTATTCAAAACAATAGGAGTTTTCATGCTGTTCCACCAACGCCAGGATTCAAACAGAGGAATACTAAGAGGGCATTACTAGTGTTTCTTTACTTCTGAGAAAAAAAGGATGAACTTACAAAATTTCTCTATTATTCAAACACTTATGCCCATATTTACACTGAAATTTCAAGGCACATTAATGTGTTAACTCTTTTCTAGCCTACCAATGCCACTGGTGTCTGAACAGCACTAAAAGCTGTAACTCTACATGCCAGAGGTCTCTGAAAAGACAGTGAAAAGTACTCCAAGGTTGCGCAGGAAGAAAGATACGGGATAAACATTTTTCCTGTTGCAAGTAATGTGCCACACAAGACTGAACCAAATAACTCTGAAGTAGCTAGTAATACCATCTTAAGCTTGTTCAAAAGACAAGAGACTTCTTTTTAAGCCTTACTTGTGCTGTAACATGTTATACCTTAAAAAAAAAAAAATCAAACCAAAAAAGCAAAACAGCCAAACCCCTCCCACCTTTATTCAAGTCACAGAACAAAAATGAGAGCCTAGTGATGTGTAACAGAAACCTAATCTCAGTTAACAATCTTTAAATATCTTTATGTTGCAAAGTGCTTATCTTAAATTTTAAAAAATACTTAAAGCATAAACCATAGAACAAATGGTGTTATCAATAACATTTCTAATTTGTTTTTTCAAACTAATAAATAAAACACAACATCTCCTGGGTCCAGGCTCGTAATACTTTCATCAATAAACAGGCTGATAATACATCCAGAGCCTGCTTAGGAGAATTTGAAATTCAGCTCATGCTATACACATGTCCTTTCTCAACTAAAATGTTTCATAGATTTTACTGAATGGACAAGAATGAAATGGAAGTAGAGGAAGTAAGTGCTTTTAGGCAGATTTTAGCTTTCTGAACCAAGTGACAGTAAAAGAAATGCAGGCTATTACCTCTTCCAGTGAACATCTTTCATCTGATTTTGTTTCATTCAGAATCTCTCCTTCTTTCTTGCAAACATATTTCAATTTTTCTTCACAAGATTTCACTCTCCACTGTCCCAACTATAAGAATGAAAGGAAAAAAATATTTTAAATTCTAACATCTTTCAATTTCCATGTTTGCAGGGGCTGAGTTTCCACAAGGGGAAAGCCAAAATGCCTCTACCATAAATATTTGGGTGAGATGTCCTGGGTTGTACACATAGGCACATGTTTGCAAGGCAGAGAGAAAGCTGGCACATGCAGAGATGGAAGGATTCTGGATCACATCCAAAAGGGAAAGAAAAGGCCAGGGTGGTGCCAGCTCTCTTAGATCAGGAAGGGAATGGGTGCAGGAGGTCTGCTCAGATTGCTGTGGAAGCAGCTTAGACACAGCTCAGAGGAGCCGAGCGCATGAGATCCAATGGCTTGCCCCACTTTTCTGCTAAATCTGGATAGGATACAACCTGCTTCCCAATATCCTAGTGACCTCCTTCCCTCACCCAGTCCTTCCTTCTTCTACACTGTATAGCCTCAGTGTCTGTCCTCTCCTCTTACCAAGGTATCTTACTACCCATCCTCAGACTGGGTGGCCCAAATTGGTCCTGAAGATGGTTGAACCCAGCTTTTCCTTTCAGTAGTTTGCCCTACCTCCTTCCTAGCTCTCTACCAGAGAATGCAAGAATACATTAACCCAAAACGCAGAGTGACAAGGACAACTGTCTGGCCAACAGTAGTGACAGTCTCAGAGCTGTGAGTCATTTCTTCCATTCTTTCCAGTACACAGCTAGCAAGTTTTGGTTAAATAATTTAAAGCAATTTGCTTGTAGAAAAATGATTACATGTATTTTAAAGATTATTCCAGAAACAAGATCAGTTATGTGCTTTATCCCCCTCCTTGGCTTTCACACACATCCATGTCGCCTCTACTACGACGCAACACCGTGTTCCTACCTTGCCTGAATATGACACACAGTTAGGAGTGCTGTTAAAAGGAACTTTTGGTTCATTCTGATCCCAATATGTAAAAACCACAGTCGAATGATCTGACCATTTGAACAAGGCTGGTACATCTTCATTCCTAAGACCCATCCACATTTCTTCTTCTGCATCTGCAATTTAAAATTAGGACAACACTGTAGTTTCAAAATAATATTCAAACTAATAGGAAAGGAATGTGACATCAGCAAAATTAATATTTTTATCACTATATTGTGCTGATTTTTTTTCTTACAGTGAAAAAAGGTATTTGAGACAAGCACAATGTATTATTATCTTGTTTCTTAACTTATATTCTTGACTGTGAGTTTCACAGAGAACATAACAAAAAGGAAAAAATATCCACAAACAGAAATAACAAACACATAAGCAAAATGAAGCTCAACCAAATTTAATTTTACGAGTGTAGACAAAGATGTAACACTGAAGACAGCAGATAATATTTATTAGTTCAGTGCTCCAGCAGTCAAAATACTGACCCAATTATCTACTATTCTCTTTGAATGAGAAAATTAAACACAAAGTATTAAAAAACTAGAAGTAGGTTAGCCCAGTAAATAAATAAATAAATCAAATCAAAACAAGAGCTAACATAGAGGGCCTGGATCTGAACAGCAACATTCAGCACCAGCCTCAGTACACCTACAGAATGAACACCTACATTTAAAAGCAAGAGGTCATGACAAGCTTATACTAGAACATGGAAAGCAGTTTCTAATTTGTGGTGTGCAGCACTTAGTGCTTGACCTTTACAACCATCTCAACTCACCATTATGAAGCTTTGTAACAACCAGTTCAACATCTGCTAATGAGTGTATGCTGATGAGGTTACTCTTATTTGCTTTGCACAACTCATCTGCCATGCTCCAAGGTGACGGGTTATTCATCAGCATGTAGCAAGAGCCATCATAGGGAAGCCAGCCTGAATCACAGCGAGTATCCAAGTGTCTCCAATCCTCTAATAATGAAGAGAAATGGAATTAGAGGCTTTTGTTTTACTTCGGGTAGTGCAAGGGGTTGGCTTTAAATCCAGCAGCACCTTGAAAACAGCCAGAATGCAGCAGTCAGAATGTGTTAGCATCTCTTCAGAGCTAATTTTTTAAGAAAGGGTCACAGTTTAGTCAAACAAATAGACTTCAAAGAGCAGCACTATGAGGACTCATAATATTTTGGGCCATGAAGTAGGCAGAAGGAGAAAGAAGTTAGCATGAGTGAAAGTAAAAAGCAAGAATGCATTACATTAAGCTTAAGCCTTAGTGTAAGCAAAAGGTTCAAAAGTAATTGTAAGCAAGATTTTAAAAGCAACTAATGACAAATCAAGATAAGTCATTGCAGGATTGTACCACACAACAAATACTTAGTTTTATGTTTGTTTCTTTTTCCTCAAGATATTCAAGAATTCAAATTGGTTTTAATGCATGCTGAAAAGGTATATACTAACAGCCTTTCTGGTTCAAAGCACACTATAAAACACTCCAATCACAGGAATTTTGTTTTTTAATTAATAATACACTGGTAACAACTCCACATACCCCACTGAGGAGCAAGAGAACAGAAAAGAATTATTATTGGCAACTAGTTTTCAGGGGATCATTTGGAAATTTGAACCAGTTTAGTTAAATTTAAATTGATTCCTACTTTTTCCTCAAAGGCACACACCTTTCCAGGGGGAGCTGGAGAGAACATGCCTTAGTCAGAGACACTCCATGACACTTTCCACCTCCATAACACTGCTTCTTCATCCCTCTTATCCCCTAGTCCTCCCCATTATCCAAGGACAATTACCTTCCAGTAAAAGTTTTTGCAGGAGATCTCTGCAAGCATGAGCCCTGGAAATTAGGTAAGGCCAAAGCATGCATGGAAGAACACGTCATAGATATAGGAAGGGTTAGACATCCAGGTGAAGGTAAAGGTCCAAAAGCATGGAAGCAGTTCTATGTCACAGCTGGACACCGTATGCTGAAAGACTGTATATGTGTGTGCAGGTAAGGAGAAGGGAATAATTATCTCATAAGAGCTGTTATGGGTCCAGCAAAGAGTACACACTGAGCAAGCTACCACTTCTTGCACTCTGATTCCCAGTCCTGGGCCTGGTTTCAAAGGATAGTAAGGTTATTTAACTACTTCTATTTTAATTCAACAGAGTTTGATCCAAGACCCAGGTAAGTCCCGCTTTATTTTAATACACAACAAGAGTGAGAGTAACAGGCTTAAAGCAAAGATGAAAAGGTTCAAGGTGTAACTGCCAGTTCCAGACTTCCAGCAACACAAGAAAGAAGGCAAAAGCCATAGAGGAAAACGTGATGAAAAGGGCAGGACTGTGCTGCAAAATGCTTTATGTGTGAACAAGAAAGCTGCAAAAAATAAAAACTGTTTGTGATGCATCATCTTGACACTGGAGAAACAGAGTTTGCTTCTGCTCTGCTAAGTAACCCAAAGCTGTTGAGAAAATGTTTTGGCAGAGATGCCTAAGAAGGCTTGTGGAGGGAAAAAAAAAAAGACTCCATAAGCGAACATTATACTCATATTAACAGACAAAATCAAAAATGCAAACTGTCCTACCTGGGAGGCTTGAAACTTCACTGAGTGACTTCTTGCAAGTATATGGAAGTTGAGTCCCACAATGGTAACTCTGCCACTGACCTGAAGCAGCATTCATCACCACACAACTAGTCCCATCCAGTGGGGACAAACTCTGCATATCTATAGACAGGAACAAATAAAAACAGAACAACACAAGTCATCAAACAGTAAGGCAGTAACTGCTTCATTTTACTACTGCTTAACAATACAAGAATAACACACTTTACAGCACCTTATATTTGAGAAAACTTGCATCAAATGAAAGCACTTGTCCTACCATAGGTCCTGCTGAAAGTTTTTTCTAAGAAAGTTTCAGAATCAAGGAATCTGGACTTCTTTTCCAATGTTTAATCATAGAACCAGGAGGAATGTTCTATTTACAATACAACAAACACTTGGCCAAGCACTTTCCCAGACTAGAAATATCTCAGGGGAGAACTGTTTTTGCAGCCCTCAGTTTCCTTTGGCAGTTCCTTTGGCAGTCCCTTCCCACCCTCACTCCAAACACAGCTCCGCACTTTCTCTCAATGCTAACCATAACCCTTACCTTTACAGAAATCTTAGGCAGGGCCCCAAATTAGAAATATCACAGAAAATAACTTCTTTTTTTTGCAGTCCCCAGCTTTCCTTGAAGCCCCTTTTCTAAAAGAACTTTTTGGCTGTGACCTACACAGAGCACCCAAGCTCTCCCTGTACTGGGTATGGTAAAGTATTTTCACCAGAGCGGTAAATGTTAGTATGTACGCTATGACTGCAAACTAAATTATGCCACTGTAGCTCAGGATGGTCTTGCCTCTAGCTCTGTATTACAGTCCTATAGTGTGATCACAGTTCCAGAAGAAGGTGCAGCCAGTAGTACAAGCAGCAAAGTTCTTAACCTTTCCAAAAGACAGACCACATGTAAAAAATCTCACAGAAATTACTTAGTAAAGCTTTCAAAGAAGTAACAGAAACCACTTATCAACTTTTCACAGAATTCCTGTTGCAGCACTATTCTAGAAAGTAAAGGAAAAAAGAGAATTCCACTTAAAAAAGCTCAAATTCAGCTTGAGTAACAGAACAGTATTAGCTTCAGTATTCCTGATCATTATTTCTCCAGGATTCTCATATATATCCACGACATATTTGTGCAAATATTACAAATTCATTCTGAAAATTCCTAACAAACAAGAGTCTCACCAACACTACCGGGAACTTTAGAGTAATTAAAAAAGGTTTTTCAAAGGTTTTATACTCCTTTCATCTTCACCTTGAAACAAATTTAAGTAACCCTGAAGTTTAAAAACACAAGTTAAGCTTCTAAGTAATGTCAGTCCTTGTGCATGCACCAACAATCATAATATCTGAGGAAAGTCAATGCCATTCTATCAGTGGGAGGAGAAATTTAGCAGCTAGGAAAGATGTGGGTTCTTTACTAAAACAGATTTCAAAGATACTATTTAAGTTTTACATTTTTAGAGATTTATTAATCTAATCAGTCATAAATATAGAATGCGAACAGAAAGATTCACTGGCTAGGAGGAAAAGATGCTTCTGAAAATGGAATGAAAAGGGAAAAAATCCCATAAAATACTAGTTACTGTTGTGAATATTGTTAATACCACCAGAAATATCAGTACCTGGATGCCAGTTGACAAAATTCAAAGGTTTGTGATCTGACCACTGCCAACCTCCAGAAACGTCCAGTTGATTTAAGCCAATCCAGAAGATCTCAGCAATGTCATCCTTGGCTGGAGATTTTTTTTTTAAAGAAAACCATTAGTATAAAATATTCATCTTTTATTGGTCTCCTTGAAATTAAAAATGTGATCTGAAATGGTATGCATTTAAGGAAAGAAAGATTGCTACTACAATCAGACACGCAAACTTTCTTGAACTGATGAGAAATTCATCCACACAAGCCTTCCCTCCCAATGCCTTCAGATGTTTCTCATTCGGTTTTACAGTCCCAGAGGCACATGGATAATTCCTCCAGGCCAAGACTGAACATCAGTGAGGACAATTTCATAACAAGTGAGTAACATGCTGCTAAAACACCAACTGTCACTCTGGCCTGTATTTGAGATTCTGGGGACATTCCTCATTACAAATATGAACAGCTAAGCGTTACAATGAAATCACACAGATAAATTTAAAAAACACCATAAAGTGAGATCAGCACCTTAGTTTTGCTACACAAATGAAAACCAAAACATTTTAAGTACAATCAAGTTTTAACCCAGAATTTTAGGACAGAAATTAAAATGTTGCCTCCACTTTATGTTAATTTATCAAGATTTCCTAATATTTGTATGTGAATAATTACACCTACCTTGTATGTAACTTAATTCAGATGCATCTTGGATGCTAAGTAAATCCCCTCCTTGCCTTTGACATGAAATATAAGCTTCCTTCCAAGAAAGAGCAGACTGTGTATTAAACTGGTAGCAATTTTTAGACTCTGGATCCTGTTCCCAGATATCATGACAGCCATCCTCTGTTTAAAGGAAGCAGAAGGTACTTGTAACCACAACTATATGGAAACATTACGAACGTTTCAAAAGAAAAACTTTTGAATATTGAAGGTCTATTGATTTTTATATCAGTCATCAAAAATACTGCAGAGTAAGTCAATGCTGCAATAGAAAAGCTTTTAACCAGTTTAACAGCAACATGCTACACTGAGGTGGAGCCCCACATACGTGAGGGGACAGAATGCTTTTAGGATGTTTATTTAGAAATCCAACATGCCTGGTTGTAAGCAGATTCCCCATTTTCCATCACGAGTGTAATCTTCAGATGTGGCACACCATTTCCCACCCCCATGGGTTTCATCCTGAATGCAGTCATGATGCCATGTCTTATTATACAGAAAGGGGAACTCACAGGGTTTTCCATATGAGTTGCCATCTTTGGTATAAACCTCTGCAGGAAAAAAAAAAGAACAAAAGAAGTAAATACAAGTTGCCCAGGGATGGAAAGGGCAGCAAAATGTTTCTGTTTGTACAGACATAGTTAACTTAAAAGCGTGCAAATCACACTTGTGATCTTAAAATACTGTATCTTGTTGTTACAGATAATATACAGCAATGCCAGAACTGAAACAAATTATACAAAAATATTTTTCTGTACTTTTTCTTCTAAGAAACAGCAAAAACTTGTTTCCCCCAACCTGGTAAGTTAGGGATAAATTCATTGTCCTATTGAAATCTGGGTGGTTTGCACAGAGTCCTTCACAACAAGGCTCTAGGAATCAATACACACAGGAGGGGGAAAACACTTCAAATTGGAGCCTACTGGGCTCTTCAGACTGGCCACTTTGAAAAATTCAAATACGAAGAAAATTCTGCCTTTAAATATGGTAAAGCAAGCTTTCACCACTTCTTCCAGCAACCATGAGATTTCCAATGAGACTGGCTTCCATGGCAAGTGGACAGAATATCACACCAAAGCGAATGGATTGCTCCTGACAGTCCAGCAGGCTGCGAGCTAGCAGCATGCTCTGGACTTGACTGTACAGCTACCAGCAAAGCAAATATACTCAAACTCTGCAAATAGCAAAATTCCTATGATGGTGAAGAGGACAGTGTCAGTTCTGATAGAAGGTGTATGATATTTCATAATTAAGTATGTTTGCGTTCAAATACGGTGGGAGGGATTTAAACCTGCGAAGAAAGACACTTGATAACACAACTTCTGCAGTTGTGCATGGTTATTTTTATTAAAGACCACTGAAGTTTCATATTTCAGTGTCTCTCTACAGCAAAACATTCTATTGCTTACTGATCAGTCTTTTCACATGATTAACTTGTCAGCACAGACATACTCAAAAAGTCCTTAACAAATTAAAAAATCTCCAAACCCCTGTAAAAACTTACCATAGTAAAGGTATCGACATATATCACTGGAGGAATTGTTGCTTCTCCACTGGTCTGTTGCATTTATGCTTGCAGTCACATAGGTATTCTTGATAGTCACTTTGTACTGAGACGCACCAATGATGGAAGCATCAGCACATCGCCACCACAGCATTAATTCTGAGTTACAATCAACCATTTTCAGTCGAGACACTGATTTTGTGAATATATCGAGTCCCAGGCACTGCTTGGACCCCAAGTGAAAGAGGCGATTCTGGGACACCCATTTCCATAAAGCTTCACTTGTCTCCCTGCAGTCATCTATCACTATCCGCGAGTTTTTAACTCGTATGCACTTGTTCTCTTTGTCATGGCGAATGGTAAAAACATCGCTGCCTGTATAAGAACAAAAAACATATCCACATATGGCTATGATTCAGCATCATTTACACAGGAAGCTCATTTTTAAAAGAGTAATTGCATTCTAAGAGATTCTACCAGAAAAGTACAGCAACTGCTGTTCGCACATTAAACTACCTCATTCGTATAAGCCACATCCAGTACATTTTACTATTCAGTGAGTACCCTTTACTTCCAGGGAAAAAGAGCTCTTTCAAAGTCTTTACAAGAGGAGAGACAAAACGAGACTTCTAAGTCCAATTCTATTGATAAGAATTCTTCCTTTTTATTTAACATATACTGATTGGATCAACCCCTGATTATTTTGCAAGCTTACTAGGTAAAGAAACTAGTCTTCATGCCTATCTACAAGTTACACACTACAGATACCATAAAATGTAACTAATAATAATCTTCACTTAGTAAGCACTTATGTTTTTTTAACTGCGTATCACGTACGACACACAGCATGACAGGTTTACGTGTGAACCAGTTTGTGGGTGCAACTGCAGCATTACTACAATAACTGGCACAGCTTTGGGGAGAGGGTTTTAGAAAGAGTATACCACCAAAGATGGCAAAGATTATCCCACCAGAGAGTAGGAGGATCATTTAAAAAATTATATAGGCACCCTAGTTTCATTTTCAGTTGTGACAAGTTTCATTTTCAGTTGTGACAAGTTTCATTTTCAGTTGTGATGCAGTATGTCTTAAAAAATAATAAAAAAAAGCACAGTATACAATTTAAAAAATATATGGATCACCTTACTCTTACAAGCTAACACATCTGCCAGTACAACACTTCTGACAAGCAGCAGTAGGTTAAAGCTAACCATGAAAAAAAAAACCTAAAGCTATTTCTATGCCACCATAAAGATGGCTCCACAGCACAAAACTTTCACTGACCAGGCTCATATGAACCTTGGCCATCCCAGACCCACAAAGATATTTCTCTGCTGCTTAAATAAGGAATCTGCTGAGTAGTGCTTTGTATTTAATAGCAATGCACTGTCAATCACATTCCTACTGCATTTTTCTATTATGAGTTAATAATAGATTTGGCTGAACAGCAAGGAAAATATTCAGTGATGTTATGCAGTGAATTTTACCACTACTTCCCAGTATACTCATGAATTTTTCTCTGTGTAAGTGCCAAATAGTATCTAAATAGTACTGAGCTGGTCACACTCTAAAGAAGAACCTCTAAGTCAGCCACCTACTGCAGCGACTTTTTCTAAATAGCACATTTCAACCAACTGTCCCTGTCAGCCTATTAACTAAGACATTTTAACAACCAAACCCACTTTCGTGGTACCTTTCACGGCTGTGCTTTCAGCACTATATCTGCTTTTTATTCTCCCCTCATGACTTTTTTCCTTTTTTTTGATTTCTCGTGAGAAGAGGCTGAAAACATGTTACATCTTCTTTCACTTCTTCCCCCACAACCCTCATGCTAATGTCAAGTAGAAAATCACTTTTTAAAACCTTCACAGAAAAACTGCTGGTGTTGTCTCATCAGATCTCTCTGTACAGCAATTTCTTAATACCCAATTAGTCCAGTTCAACACTCCCGGCCATGAAGTTTTACTTGACGTCTTCAGCTACAAACCCTACCCTGTTACTGACATAGGATATAAAAAATACGTCAGCTGCAACTAGTTAGTGAACTGAGCTCAACTTGCTTCCCAGTAGCTCCCACCAAGCCATGGCTTTGGCTTACAACAATTTGCTCAACGTGAACTTTTCCACCTGCTTTCTGTCGGACAGGGGAAGCCTCCTTCCCGTCTCTCCCTGCGCACAAAGTGGAGGGTAACGGGGACGGCGGGACTCCCTGCCGGGGACCCGCCCGGGTCGGGGTTATTCCTCTCCCCGAGGTGTCCGGCCAAAGGCCTCGGCCCGCCCCGGGGCGGCCCCGGCCCCGCGGGCACCTTCGGGAACGTGGCAGCCGAGGCCGGCGGGGCAGCACCGGCTTTCGCGCCTCCCCGGGAGAAGCGCACGGTCCGTGAGGGAAATTCGGTGTTTTTCCCTGCCTTTTTCTCTGTTCCTACTAAGCTTCCCAGGTTGTTTCCACGTAGTTGGACTTTGCCGCCCGGCGGACCGCCCGAAACGGAAGGCCCGTCCCAGCGCCTCCTCAGCCGCTCCGCCGCCGGCCGGGGCGGAGAAGGTCCCGCCGTGCCCCGCCGCGCCCCCGCGCACCGCCTCCCCCTCGCACGGCGGGCGCCCGGCTTACCTGCGGGGCCCCCTCTGGCCGCGCAGCAGAGCAGGAGCAGGGCGAGGCCGCAGAAGGGCAGGCAGAGCCCCACCGACCGCGCCATGGTCCCCCCGCGGCGCGCAGGCTGCGCGGAGCGGCCGCGCTGCCGGGCTCGCTCTGCCCGGCTCGCTCTGCCCGAGCGGCGCGCCCGCCGCCGGCCCCGGCCCCGCCAGCGCCGCCCCATTGGCCACCCTGCCGCGCGTCACTTGTTGCCAGGAGAAAAGTGGCCCCGAGGTTGGGGCGAGGCGGGGCCCGGCCCCGGCGGGAGCGGGGCTGCGGGTGAGGGAGTGAAAGGCAGGGGAGGGAAAGGGGAGTCGCAAGTGAAAACATGCGGCTAAAGGTGAAGGGGAATTGCGAAGAAGGAAAAAAAAAAAAAAAAAAACACAAAAAGGGAGGAAGAAAGAAAGACAGAAAGAAACAGAAAAGCAGACTGAATTGTTATGCGTTAAAACTAAAAAAAACCCCAAAACCTTTCTAGAAGTTCAGTCGGGGAAAAAAAGGTAAAGTGTAAGTACTAGAAGTGAAGAAAAGGAAAAAAGTGAAGAGAATAATCCAAAATTAACAAATACGCTGAAGTAAAGCATCTAAAATTGTACAAATAATACATTTTTATAGCATCACACTGTGATCCTCAACCCCCTCTGGCCGTGGGACCATGAGCTGTCAGGCCCGGTGCGATGACCATGATGCCATCCCCAAGGCAGGGGCTGCTGAATTTCCATAAGGAAATTTTAGCAGCTAAAATTGCAACTTTCTGACCTGTCCCTGCCGGGGGAGATGGGAGGAGGGGATGAGACTGTGCGTAGTAGAAATAACTGTCACAAAATGTTGGTGCTTGCTACAGGAAATTACAGAAACCAAAAGTAAAAACACAAAGATGTCAAGAACCAGTTGGCCTGAAGGAGGAAAAGAGAACAAAGGGAAACTGACAGAAACTATGTAAAATAAAATATCTATATTATAGCTGCATGCTGAGTGATTTCGGTGCTGACTTGAAATGGCTTGAGCCAGCTGTTTAAAAAAGCATTCACAAAGTCACAAGAAATAAACATTTCTTGCTAGGAGAATCAATTTTGATTAGACTTGGAGGAGCAATTGTTCAGGGAAAGAAATACTAGGTTTTCACAAAGATGGGAAATGCAATGTGCAGTCTATTTTATATGTTTTCAAATGTGCCCATCATGTAAGAATCTGGACATCTGGGGACACAGGATTTGAGGGTATTCCAGACTGGGGATTGAGTAGAAAGACAGTAAAGAAAACCGGCCACTTGCAAGTTAGCAAATGGAAGTTGCTCCCACTGGAAACCACAGAGCAACACCTGGCTGCCAAGGCAGGAGGTATTTGGAAAATTGGAAATCAGGTTCAGGAAGAGAGATGTCCATAGATGCAGCAAAATCAAAGCTGTGCTACCAGAAATAGTTCATTTTTTGTAAGAACAAAGCTTTAAAGTCTCCATGTAGAGAGTTTGAGGCAGAAATTTCCCACTGGTGAGCTCATACAAAAGCAAGCTATTGAAACTAAAATTAAATACATAGTGGGATGACGTGTCTCTTTTTAAATAAAGCATCATAACAAGAAGCAGGTGTAAAACCTGCATTGCCATGAACTTTTCCAAATGCATGTTATTATCAACGTAATAACTGACTGTCCCAGTTTGGGTATGGTGAGTAGCAGAGTTTAACTTTTGAACTACTAGCATGCAGGGCATATTTACTGAACATACACCAGGAACTGTGAAATTAACAGCATCCTACTTACCAAAAACATGTCAGCAAATATGTGTGTCAATAGAGGGGAGGTTCTCCTAAGGTATCGTAACATATGTAACATGTTCTCTGATATGCACTTTGAATTTGAGGTCCTTTTTTGTTTATTGGTTTATGAAATACCATGCTTGATAATACACAGTCAGACCCTGATCCTGACTCAAAAAGTAAATAATACCCAAGGATAGGAAAAATTGCTGTTTGTATTGGTGCCTCTTAGTTTCAGTTTTGTGTGCATGCACATGTACTTAAATTCTGTCAAACATTGATGTAAGAGGACATACACAATGTAAAGCCCTGGTGAGCCCACCAACCAATCCAAATTTTGGAAAGAACATGCAAGAAAAAATGAAATTCAGTGTATGTCAAGCCCATGGAATTCCAGCCCATGGAATTCTAATACAATTTTCTGTTATTGAAAAAGTGGCTTTGTACTAAAGCTTATCAAAATTATAACAATGCCAAAGCCTACTTCTTAAAAGATTTATCCTAGCTTTATCAATGAGCTTCTGAATTTAATGTGAGCTTCACAGCAGCATTACTCACAGCATAATTGGTGAGCAATTTCTGTATTGCAAGTCACAAACATGATCATGTCCTCATGAATACTTACAGCTCACTTCAAAGCAGAGCTAATGGCTGACCAAATTTCAACCATGCCTGCAGAGATAACAAAATACAGAATTTCAGATACAAGAGAGACCCAACCACAGAACTGACAGTAATGTACAGCAGCCTTTTGCTTCCAAGCAGACTACTTTGCCTTTCCAGTCAAAAAGGTTTTCGAGTTGCCAACATCATGACTAAGAGCCTTGTATTTCTAGCAGGAGTCTTTGTTGCTTATCAACAGATAATTTCTTTGCCTTTATGCCCATATGTTTATAACAATAGGATTACCTGCAGAAAGTGTCAATACTTGTCTATCCATAAATCTCCACCCCATCTCTCTTCTGTTCACCACATGAAATAGGTACTTTGCATAAGTGACCTTCCTCCTTCTTTTACAATCAACACATGGTAATCCAGTTTTACTGGCTAAGTTGAGTGCATCAACATGTGTCAGTGAGCACAAAGGGAATGCTGGAAAAGCAAAAAGTTGTTACCTCCAGCATCTTCCAAGAGTGGGAAGAGATTCTGGAGATGGCAACTTCTCCTTTTCTCTGCTTCCCCCAGCAGTGACTTTGAAACTGGGACATCTGAACAGGGAACACTAATTATCTATTACTTTTTTCACCTTGCAACATTGGTGCTTATGATACCTAAGTCCTTACAGGAAAAAAAACAACAAACCAAACTCAACAGCAAAATGACAGCTTACAAGAGTTACAGGAGCAGTTACTTCCTGAGGCAGAGGACTCTCTCCGAGAAAGTGATGATGCCCACAAAGCAGCCAGCAGACAAAGATTTCAGGGCTACCTGCTGCTAAGTTTAATATTAGAACACAGCTCTGGTTTCAGTAAAGTGCCCACTAATCATCTAAAATATCAGCCCTGGACATGCTTAAACAGAGTTTAATGGAAAAGAAAACTGGACAATTGCAACTTTTACCATAAGCACAGCTAAAAGCCCAATGATTATTTTTTGACAGATACACAAGTTTACTCTGATTGAGTTATTCCCATGCATAACCATGAAAAAAGTCACTAAAATTCAAAGAGGAGGTGAAAAGCATCCAGCAACTGATTTGGATAGAAGCTGTATCCAGAGAGGTCTTTAAGCAGTAACTTCAACTTAGTTTTGCATTAACTCCACTTGTACAGTCTTTTCTTCATAGACACTTAAATGTATTTGCTGGCTTGCTTTTTAAACAAATGTTGAGGACTTATTAAATTTTCAACACTAAATAATGTTTTGTTTTTAGCAAAAAGGGAACACAAAGAAAAATGGGTTTTCTCTGTTGTTGCTCAAGATTTCCTCTTTCAGTGGCATCGGCTTAACTTTTTAGCACATTATGAAACTGTTGTATTGCACAGTAAACTTAAGATGGAATCACATGCTCTCTCAGCTGAGTTTTTATGTATTTCTTACATCTCTTCTACAATATCTATATGAATCTTTGGCACAAGTTCCAGGGTTTTGAGGGGTTTATTGCATTTGAAGCTTTTATTATTACTAGGGACCCTTACATTTGACTCTTTTTAAGTGTCACCATTCATAATAAATAGGCTAGATGTTATTACAGCATTATAGCTAGATGTTATATAAATGTTATTATTTGAGAGACTGTTCTGTTTCTTCCACTGCCCAAAACATGGTAGGTAACTTTCAGAAATAATAAAATTACCTTTATTCTAATACCAACCTCTTTTTTTACTCAAATGGGACAGTGGCAACTTCTGTAATGCTGCCTCCAGTTCTGCCCTGATGCATATTCAAACTTAGATTAGACAAGGCCCGCTGAAATACTAGAAACAGGCTTCAGAAATAAGACAAAGAAAGGAGTGTGGGCACACCCACCTTTATTGATAGTGGGGAATGTCTTTCTCTGGATGTTGGTTTGGCTTTGACTCCTGCTGGGATCTCTGTGTGTTCCTGGAACAATGACAAAATAATATAAGCAGTACTTCAACATTGAGAGAACCGCTTAAAATTTAAAGTGGTAAACGATACTCTTTTGTAGCACTTTAAAAAAGGGTTTCTGACACCTGTACTCTGCAATTTTAACAGAAATTGTGCCTCAGTTTAGTTGCTCTACTGGCAGAGTTTATATGCTCAATCTCCTCAAAAGCTGTTTTCTGTTGTCACTGTACCAGTGTGGGATTTTTACTCAAATTATGATTGGGAGCTCGAAACTCAGATGATATTTTGTACCACATTACATTTGTTGCAAAAAACATGCTTTGAAGGAATGGTTTAAAAGAAAATCAGTTATAACTTGGTTAATGTTTTTTAAGCAAATACAAAATAATTCAGAAGGAAGAGCTTCTAATTTTAAATTAAAAAGCTTTTTTTAACTTTTTGAGACATAGAAGCAGAACAATTCCCTAAAAGTGCTGGGGAAGAGCCCATAGTTTTGTGTCTCACATTTTTTGGAGCTAAAATTCATCCAAGTCCAATGGCACTCTCCAAAATGCCCCCACTACCTTATGTTTGACCAGAAAGGGCAAACTTTCAATATGCACATGAGAGGATGGTTTAAAGAACAAAATTCCAGATTGATCTGAACTTGGAAGCACTTTTGAGGTAAAAAGAGCCTGTATGGAAAGTGTGGACTCACTAGGGGCTAAGCTGATTGCATTTAAAGGTTGCGATTGATTAAGGTATACACTGGAGAGCAGCAGGTGTGGGGAACACACAGTTCAATATGCCATCAGCAAAGGTTTAGAAACTGTGCCTTTCTGAGTGTAGGAGAGGCCAGAGAGAGGAATGGAAAATAAGGAAAATGCCTTTCCAATGGGAGATGAAGGCAGGAACAAACACTGGAACAACACATACTTCTAATACAAATGCTAAAAATCCAATGAATAAGTGGAGGGAAATCAAGTGTCTAGTCTTACGTAAAGACAATGACATGCTACACATGTGCAGGACATAGCAGAACCAGAATATAAAATATACAGAAAAGGTAAGAGTCACCTCTGGTGCTGATGAGGTAATGAAATGTATTACTGAGATCTTGTAATCAAATTAAATTAACAAAAGAGGAACCCAGCAGGTGACACAGAATGCCAGTGGACTAAAATGTCAGCTTTAAGCAAATGTAGTCCTGATTCTGCAGACTGCCTGCCTGACCAGAAGGCCAGAGAGGGTATGCTGAGATCAAATGGGCAAAGAGGGTGGGAAATACAATCAACACTGTACTTCAGGTAACACTCCTTGTCTGGACACTGCAGCATTTTTGTGTAATGCAGACTACATTAGACTCTATCAATACTGCTTCAAAGAGCAATAGGACAGGGAAGCCACAGAGGAGATGCAGCCCCTTGTCTGGTCCTTATTTATGTGCAAGATCTTGACCTACATCTTCAGCTCATGGTTTCTGTTCCTATGTTTACTTAACAATTCCCACAGGCTTGACAAAGGCCATGCATCACAGCAGTTGCACCCAATTTCAAATGGGACAGAGACAGCAATGAGAAAGCTTGTGAAGAGGAAACAAAAAAGGGCTGCTAGGAACAGCAAATTCTTAAAGGTAGAGATGAACTTCGTGAAGGATGCACAGCATCAGTGTATGCCATCTACTAAAGTCTTCAGAACTTGCAAAAGAAACTGGGCACCAACAGTCTCATCACAGGGTAGATTATTAGAAATAAAAAGTTTAAGTCTTATCCAAATGCAAAAACACAGAAATAATCATAAACCAACATGTTAAAGAAAAACAGAGGTAAAGAACAATAAAAAAGTCTGAGCAGCAACTAGCAAAAGGAATCCAAGCTAATATTAAATCTTTCCTTAGACACATCAAGACCAAGAAGCGTACTGGAGTCTAACAGATTGCTGACAATGCAGAGTAAAAAAAAGGAGAGGCCAAAACATTTCCAGGGAAGCTAAATGATGTATTTGCACGTGTTCACTGGAATAAGCAGATGATCTCCACACTTGAACCTTTCTTTTTGAGAGTCAGCAGAGACTTTTCCTCAAAGTGTGCTAACTGGGAAAGGCTATAATCCAAGGCAGGCAGAGTAAGAAATCCCCAGGCATCTGAGCTTTCTAAGGGAGAGCTGAACACTGAGGAAGAGCATATCTACTCATGGGCCTACCTTTCTCTTCACACTTTCTATGTGATTGGAGTCTGGAGGATGGCAATGTGACACCAATCCCCCCCAAAAAATTCCAGGGCGGGAAAGAGGCAATAGTATGAACAATAATAGATGCTGGCAAGCCTAATATCTGTGCCAGGCAAAGCAGTAGAAACTGCAATAAAGGATAGAATTTGTCTGCACCTGGATAAATATGATATATTTGGATAGTGCCAACGCATCTTCTCTAAATGTACTATTTACCATCTAGGCATCTAGACAGGTTTTTGATGAGGTCAGCAAGCACACAGATGAGTGATCTGGCTGATATGGTCCACCAGTTGTTTTTTAGTCTGGATGAAAGCTCTTACTGGGTGAACAAATCAGCAGGCACTCCTCACTGGAACTTGCTATTTGGATTTTTCTGTTGATGTGAGGGGGCTTTGTTGTATTTGTACCTTACTCATCATTTCTGTGAGTGAGATTGAAATAGCTTTTGTTATTACCCACAGCTTACATGAACAAGAACTACCTGTCTGTTACTCAACACTCACACAACTTGAGATAAAGTTTGTGGGTGGACAGTGCATATAAATGAGTTTATAGAACTTCTCTCTGTGCTTGAAACCACAGGTAAATTAGGGAGAGAGTATGAGAGCATTGCTATCAGCTTTTCATCACTGTACAAGTACTTCTGGTGAGCTGGTTTCATGTGCTTGACACAGAATACACGAGGAGGAATGTGAAAGACAAAGATAGCACAGAGCAGCACAGACCCCTTATGACTCAGAACTGCAGTGCTCTGCACACGCACTAACCATTAACAAGCTTCTTGGCAAAACTTCTGAGTAGATTTTAAGCTATAAAGGCTTCATGATTTGGTCACTTCAGAGATCACCTCTGTGAGTGACATACTTCTATTGTGGAGATCATTAGTCATGTCCAAGCTGAACCTGTTCTTGCTTTGAAAAATCAAAGCCTACTCTCTTTCTTTTGTTGAGGCTCTCAAGGACTAAGTCTGCTCTTTATGGTAGCTTATGGAAGACATACTTAACAATGCTGCA
This sequence comes from Corapipo altera, assembly GCF_003945725.1. Classification (NCBI taxonomy): domain Eukaryota; kingdom Metazoa; phylum Chordata; class Aves; order Passeriformes; family Pipridae; genus Corapipo; species Corapipo altera. The sequence goes on along the minus strand of NW_020884877.1, from coordinate 18,189,138 downwards.
TGAGCATCTCTAGTTATATTTTTAAATGTCAAAAAAAAAAGGTAGTAACACTGTAAAACCAGTAAAATACCTAAACAGTACTATTATCACTCTTTGATTTGTATATGTCTTAATTCTCAATGTATCTAAATAAATCACAAAATTCTTAAAAAAAATGAACAGGAGGTTGTAGTAGTGAACTGTGTGGAGAGTTGTAGTTAGCTATCTATTTAATTGATGCTGACTTATATAGTCCTATTACTTTAAGGAGTGCATCTACATTTCTATTTCTTTTTTGGAGGCAATAATATGCCCACAGTACTAAACCATCAATTTTTATATATATTCTATTAAACAGCAGCACTTCATTCTATGAAGTCTGTAAGTTTCTTAAAGAATAACCTGGGCTGGATCTATCATGGGTAGTATTTAAATGCCCCCACAGGAACCTGTGGACAATAATTTTAGTCCCATCAGCATGTGAAAACTTTGGAAACATTAGAAAACTCTTTATAAACAGTGAACCTGGAAGAAATATTCAGATGCTGTTGAACTGAAGCAACTAAGTCAAAGAATCACAGGATCTGTAGAGATCGTTTAGTGCACCGCACCCTCTTGCTTAGAGCAGAGTCAACTAGAGCAGATTGCCCAGAGCTGATCCATGTTGCATTTTGAGTATCACCACAGATGGAGACTCCTCAACCCCTCTGGACAATCTGTTCCAGTGTTTGATGGACACTAGAGTTAAAAAAACCCCTTTTTCTTCCGTTTAAAAAAAAATTTCCTGTAGGTCAGTTTGTGCCTATTGCTTCTTGTTCCTTCCCTGAATGCTACTGAGTAGAGTCTAGTTTCATCTTCTTTACTCTCCCCAACTTTAGATATTTAGATCCACTGATAAGATCTCCCTGAGCCTTCTCTCCTCTAGCTCTCAGCCACTCCTCACATGACAAACACTCCAGTCCCATAATCCTCTTTGTGGCTTTTTGTTGGATTCAGTCCAGTAAAACCATATCTTTCCTGCACTGGGAACTCCATAACTAGATCCAGCACTCCAGACGTGTCTTAATGCTGAGTAGGGGAAAACGATCACCCACCTCAACCTGCTGGCAATGCTCCTCCTAGTGCAGTCCAAGATACTGTTGGCCACCTTTGCCACAAGGGCACACTGCTGGCACATGTTCAAGCCGGTGTTCACCAGGGCTTCCAGGTCCTTTTCTCTAAAGCTACTTCACAGCCAGTAGGTCCTCAGCCCCTAGTAACGGGATGGGGGGGGGGGAGCATTACTCAACATGTGCTGGATTTGGCATTTCCCTTTGTTAAATTCCATGAAATTCCTCTTGACTGATTTATCCAGCTTGCCATGATCCTCCTGAATGGCAGCACAACCATTTGGTGTATCAGCCACTCCTCCTAGTCTTCAACTGTCTGCAAACTTGCTGAGGGTGCACTCTGTTCCATTATCCAGGATCATTAATGAGGGTGTTCAACAATATTGGTCCCAGCATTGATCTCAGGAGTATACCATTAGTGACTGGCCTCCAGCTGAATTTTGTGCCACTGATTATAATCTCTTGAGCCTGGCATTTCAGCCAGTTTTCAATCTACTTCATTATCTACTTGTCTAGTCAGCAGTTGGTTAATAAGGTTACAGCCAGTGATGAAAGCCCTGTTAAAGTTATGATAATTAACATCCTCTGCTCTCTCTCCATCCACCAAGCTAGTGATTTCATCATAGAAGGCTATCAGATTGGTCAGGCATGGTTTTCCCCTTCATGTATCCATACTGATGACTCCCAATCATCTTCATGTTCTTAATATATTTTGAAAGGGTTTCCAGAATGATTTGCTCCAAAACTTTCCTGGGTATTGAGATAATGCTGACTGGCCTGTAGTTGTGGATGCAGCCCACTGGGTCCCATGGACCTGTTTGTGTCCAGCTTGTTTAAATGTTTTGATCTTCTCTACTGAGGCTAAATCTTCATTGCTCCAGATGCTCCCACTGGTCTCCTGGGGCCTGGGATTCCTGAAAACAAATCTTACTGGTAAAGATAGATGAAGAAGGAATTGAGTACCTCTGACTTTTCCACATCCTGTGTTCCACATCCTGTGTTACCACCACCCTACTCAGCACCAGGCTCACATTTTCTCTAGTCTTCCTTTTGCTGCCAAAACACTTGCAGAAGTCTGAACAGTGCAGAGCTATTCATGTCCTCACTTTTCTCTAAACTGTGTCAAAGCACTGTTCCCCTAGGAAAGTTCCCAAATAGAGAAAGAAAAGATGCTGTTGTGCCCTTTTTAAGAAATACATGACAGTTTGAACGTCTTTGCTACGACAGACTCAAATTCAATCCCTTTTTCTAGGACGAATCTGAACCTAAATTGATCCAGATTAATTCAATAACTACCAGGCTAAAGTGAGTGCTCAGTGTTTCCTTTTGGAGCTGATGCACTTCATTCAAAGCACTGAAATACTTATTAGAGCACAAGGTGGAATTTATGTATCTCTTTTCTGTGTCCCACAAACAAGTACTGCTACTAGTGGAGCACAGTCTCACTCATATCCTCATGGTGACCTGTTGAATGTTTACTTATTGGTATAAAGTCCGACAGCTAAACTGTTTTCCCTTTATGAATCCAGCCCTTGAGCTGACAAACTAAAGTCTCCAGGGGGACAAGGTGCTAAAAGTATATTGATTTTAACTTTAACTCAGGCACAGACATGGAATGCAATTGTGATCCTACCTTAAAAATAGGATGAACCAACCACTAACTTTGGAAGCAAATCCATAGAGCAAGAATAACCATATTTGTTAAACCTAGCATTTATCTTTAACCTTTACTCCCACACATTTTTATAGCCACAAGCCCTGCCAGAGAGGACGTGACAGACATGGCAAATTAGGAACAAGTAAAAGGGAAGCCAAGAGTCTTGACTTTAAAAGCAAAGGCTAGTGAAGACTCCAAGTCAGAGTATATTTTATTATTCTAACAAAACAAATTTAAACACAAGCGTTGGACATAAAAAGAAAGTATGAGCAAACACAAATAGTGCTAGAGATCCCTTTAAACAGAAGTTGCCTTCAATTAGTTCATTTTTATAAACAATACCATGGATTTTGAAAGATTGCTAGTATTGTAATATAACACCATAAGAACACTGTAATGAAACAAGCATGGGATGGTAATCTCACATTTTTAACCCAACATGTAACTGAAAATAGACTCGGTTTATCCATTTCTTTACTGTGTCATTTCAGCCCCTTCCTGTTACTGCGATTACCCTGAACTGAGAACCAAAGTTACTTCAAGTTTAGTTGGAAAAAAAACTTTGAAAATGAAATTTTACCAACAATTTTCTGGCAAAACATGTATCTGTCTGGCCTCAGAAGTACACTGGAAACAGTGATGGAATTAGGTACTTCTGTTCCTGCAAAGGGGTTTCCCCTTAGTAACAAGGTGTTGTTTTTGCAGCTTGCATGGTACTTGGCAATCCTTCTCACAAGAAGACTGCCAGAGAGTAAGTTTTTTTCTCTTCATTTTACATCTGGAAAACTCAAAGCAAAAAAACAGGTGAGTTGGCCAAGACAACATAGTGATGGTGAAGCCAGGAAACAAAGCCTGGACCTCCCCAGCTCCCAGCATTGGGCAGATCGTTTTGCCTGTACCTGCCATCAAACAGCACAACAGTAAAATGCACAACTTTTCCTTTCTCTTAGCCCTCTTTTTCTCTGAAATAGACAAATAAATACTTTTTAATTCATGGGCTCAGTGATTGACCTCTGATGTCATTTGGCTACTTATTAGTATTGTAACTGCCTAAGCAATGAAATAGCAGTGCATGCCCACACATCCTGAATACTCCACCTATTGGGTTTGTTTACTTGGTTGGAGGCTTGGTTTTTTCCCTCACGCGGGCAGGATGAGATCAACAGGACCCACAAGTGAAGGCATCTCACACAGCTGACACTTCAGTCAGGGTTGAGTCCCTCTTGCATTAATTCTTGTGCAAACGTGTGGATTTCCCCTCTAATCTTGAAGTGTGTGGTAACATACTGAGACTCATTTGTGGTCACTCTGAGATGCTTGAATTTAATTAGCTTTCTGTCAAAAATACTGTAAGTGTTCACTTTACACAACCAGTTGCAATTTAAATTGTTCCTGGGAGGGATGGGGGATGGTTGCAGTATTCTGGAAATGCACACTTCATAATTACTCCAGTTCCTAATTTGTAACAGCTGTCAGTACGCACACACGAGTTGTGTCAGAGCAACTAAAGAGAGTTGCAAATAGCCAGAAAATGAAAAAGTTCAGAAGGTAGTTTGCTAGCTACCACACTGCCTCTTGGATAGCACTTCAGCTAGGTATGTAACACCACCTACAGCATTAAAAAGGCAAAAATACGCACAACTCTGATATTAAATTAATTGTCAAGTGGTTTAACTTTAAAAAGCTTGTTTAACTATAAGACTTTTTTCTAACAGTCTGACACCTAAAATGGCATCACTCTGAACTATGGGACAGAAAAAAAAAATCAGTTCAGCATCCCATATGACCTATTTGTTTTAAACAATAATGCATTCTACTACATCTATTTTGGCACTTACTTGTAACAGCTGATGTTTCTGTGCTGCAACCACTGTGTCAAGCAGGAAAACAGCTCCAATGTTAAGCAAATAATGAAAGTTGTTCCTAAATTTCTTCTCCCATCTTTGCTTGGGGTTTTTTTGTACTAGAATTTTTTCCCCTTTATTCTCTTTTGTTCTGTTTCCATTTCATGCTATAATTATAGTTAGGACTGGCCACTAGTTAAACACTGAATTGCACTGGATTTTGGTATAGTGCCCATATCTAACTCTTCTTTTCTTTTATTCCTAAAACACCTGAAATGGGTGAAAAAAACCCCTGCACATACTGTATAGTCATCTCTCTGGCTAGGTTACAGAGGAAGGATTCAAGCATCCAGATAGAGTGAGATATAAATACGTCACATCAGAGCTTACTGCCTAAAGACTGTTTTGTTTGTTTTCTTTTTGTTTATATTTTATATTATATATATGAATATTTATCACAGTAGCTTCTGAATAATATTTTGTAAGGCACAGTATGCAGTTCGGTGCTTTTTCCTACTTAACAGCTTTGAAAATCCCCCTTTTCCTTATTGCAAAGTGGTCAAGAGGCTGACAACAGTCTCCCCCCACCCCCTCTATGATTTATATAATAATAAATGTACAACTTCTATTCATTCTCTAAAGTAATTCCTTAATGTTATACTTCAGCCTCAGGACTGTTAAATCCTACTATAGGAGAAAAAGGAGTCTAAGACTGAATTGCTACCCATCTTGATGAATTCAGTCATATATCACAAATTGTCTCCTCCCTTCCTCCTAAAAATACAAGCCACAGTGTTAAGTATTTCTTTTCCAAAGAGATCTACATTAGGTTTTATATTTTCCCAGAATGTTTTGTATGCACATTTCCAATCCAGTCTCTTCCCTACAGGGTTAATAATTAGCAAACTGACTTCCCCAGCTGGTTTTGTTCAAAGTGCCGTCATCCTCCTGAATTCAGTCAACATCTATCAGAAACAAAGACGTCAAAGAAAACATATTAGGCTTCAGTATTCTCTTGTGAAGTTTTGGCCTCCAGTCAGAAAATTCTGTTATTTTCTGTGTAAGCTTTATTTTTCTTTCCATTACCAGCAGTTAGCATGGATCAAAAGAATGACTGCTTTAAAATGCAATCATAAAAACAAAAAATGCTAGCACCGACATAGCGCTGTGCACCTTCGGTTAAGTTTTGCATCTGTTTTGGGTGTCCTTATATTTGGGAACATGCTCCAATGTGGGCCTTCTAGGGCTCCAGCTTTTTGCAGCATCCCATGAATGTTCCTATGTCTCCAGAGGGAGACAAAAAACCTATTAACTGTGTCAGGGCTCTGTTTAAATACCTTTTCCAGAAACACTGAAGAATGTCCACGTCAGAAATAATTTTCTTCATTTTCCTGTTGTTATCCAAATGGACTAAATGCATCAAATTTCATAAAGGAAATTTTTAATGATTTTATGATCCTGGTAGTACTGAGATCAACGATTTCTGCCCTTTCTCATAGTTTTTGGCTTTGCTTTGAACATCATGGGCTTTGCAGTCTATCCCACAGCTCTTGAACTGGATTTGGCCACAGAAATACTTCAGCAGATCCACATGGAGCTAGGAATGGATATTTGCAAGCCTGCCAAAAGCTGCCCTGTCAGTCAGTCATATCCTAGTGCTTTGAACCAGGCAGTTGCTATGCAGGAAGTTGCTGTTTCCACTAACATGTTTTACAAGAGGAAGAAAGGGGAGTTCTGGACATTGCTGGCTCCTGCATAGAAGGTAGAACTGCTGCTTCTCCCCACAGGCTGTTCCCACCTGGGGCCCAGCTCCAGGCCTGCTGAGGCAAGTGGACCACTCAGAGATGCATCACAGAGACATCTTCAAAGTACTACACAAGTAAAGAGATCATCAGGCATCCCATCACCTGGGTCTGTGACTTCAAGGGGGAAAACAAAACAAAAAAAAAGAGTAAAAGAAACAAAAAGTATTCTTTTCTTTTTTCTGCATATATCCTTTTATTTTTGTGATCTTCATGAAGTGATTCTGGACCTTCACTTCCTTTACCCTGCATGTGGATTTTAGGTACCCAGGGCAGGTTGGATGTCTGTGTCCCCACTGGCTGCTGTAGCAGATGAATTGGATGATTCAGCTTCACTCATTTAGGAACTGTCTCTTTCTATCCAAAGGCAGATCACAAATTTAATTTGAGGTGTTTCCAATATCCCAGTTGCACGGTATTTGTGTCCAGAGATCCTAAATTCTGGTTGCTGAGCATTTGTGTGGGTCAGGAAGCTGGAAGGTAGGTTTGGGCTGGAAGGCAGTGGGATGATGCATCAGCAGCGCCACAAACATATTCACACCAATATTTTCAGGTCAGGCTTACTCATCTTTACCCAGGGTGAGCTGAAAGGGCCATCTAGCACTGTTAGGAGGAAACCACGGTGGACTGATTTGTTTCTAAATCACAGTTATCCAACGTAACAGCGCCCACTGCCATTGAAAGTGACCCTACCACTTGCACTGGCTGCTTATCCAGCTATCCCACAGTTATCTATCACATATTTCCTGCTGTGGTTCAGTCACTTAATTCTTGTTATAGTCTTCCCAAGTAGCAAGAAAAACTGCACCCTGTTCTCTTTACATGTTTGCTTTCACCAGTGAACGGCTCTTCCTTTCATCTTTCCTTCCATGAGAGTTTGCTTTGTGCTACATCAGAGCAAGTGGTCAAACAGCCTGTAAGAGCAGCTGAGAATCACTAATTTTCACTTTACAGTCTTTCAATTGGGCAAAAATAAAGCAAATTTATATATAAATAGCAATAATTAAAAACTATGTCATCAACTCAGATGATTCTGGAAGGTCAAGGGAGGATGGATGGTCAAGGACATGATGAGGAAAGGAGCCCACACTGTCTTTCTTCCTTCTTCCATAACTCAACCACACTTGGACACCCTAACACATGGTGTGCATGTTCCAGAGGTGGTGTGTGAGTGGGACAAGGCACTCTGGGAGCATCCAAGGATATAGGCTGCATTGGCTGCCTTCCTGGATATGATGTGTGGGGAACAGTCACTCTGCTATTTATACTACAAGTATTAAAAGGTAAAGGAGCCACTGTTCCTGTAGGTGTTCTATTAATCTCTTCTTTCCAGATGGAAAGCCTCCCAGAGCTGTTCTAATACATTTCCACATTTAACTTAATGGTACCTAATGTCTTTTAGAGCCACGATATATCCCATATGTACAATTCCATCTTCAATATTTGCTTTTGAAACAATATTTAAAGTAATTCAATTTGCCTCTCAACATAACTTTCATCCCATAAGACTAGCAGGACACAATATGCAGCAGCAGAAACATTACCTTCTTACCTTTTCAAAAAGAATTCTTCTGATATCTTGAATATTAAATACTAGAAGATATAATGCCTAGGTCATGCAAACATTTAGGTAGTATCAGATTTCAGGTACATAACAGGTAAGCCTGCTTGCAACAAGAGAAACATAGCAAATGAAACTAGTAGAGATGAAGCAATATTAAGGTGTGCTGGGACTGTAGCAAATGAAACCTTATATAAATTAGAATATTCTTTTACTTTATATTAAAAAACTATGTACTCCAGCTCATTGGCAATGTCCAGTGTTAGGGATTCTGCTTGCATACCTGAAGGAACCTGGAAGCATCAAGCTCTGGGATGGTGTCTCAAACCCAGCGTAAGCGAAGCCATGCAGCACAGATCTGCTGACGAGGTAGAGTCTGTCTTCTATCAGCTCTGTTCGAGCTTGCTTCTGGCTTCCAGAAGGGGCTTTCCAGGGGCTTCTCACTTACAATGCACACAAGGCTTATGGCAGGAATAAGTGGCAAAGCAGATTTAATCAGGTTATTGCTGGGATCAAAGGCCTAAGATCATGCTTTAGAACAAATGACCTGAATAAATAGCTTCACAAGAGGAACGTACTTTGACAGGATAATTTTCAGTGTTCACTAAAAAAAAAATTAAAGAAAAACCACCGAGGATGTTTTTGCACAACATAAATGGAAACTTTTAATTTCTGAGGATGAACATTCAGCTGTAAAAATCTGAAAAGATACAGGAATAGTTTTGTTTTCCAGTGTTTTCTGAGACACTGACCCAGCTACTGCATTCTACTAGTCCACCCAGTGATGTTGGATGGCCTTCATTACAGGAGGACTGGGACAGTCTGAGAAACCCATCAGTGTAAGGAAACAATGTTATAAAACTAAGACTTTGAAGCAAGGTTTTATTACAAAATTATTCTCGGTACCCTTTCTTATGCTTAAGTTTCTAAGACCAGAATCCAAATCATGGTCTTCCTGCATAAAGATAATGGATATAGAAAGCGATCAGCAACTCATGCTCTGAGTGACTTACAGAATAAACTGGGAGGAGAAAATTAATCTGCTTTCAACAGTGCTGTGGAATGATTATTTATGCAATGGATGTCTAAAATGTCTACTAATTGTCATTTCTGTGGCTTAATTTTTCATTTCCCATGAAAATGAGTAAGTATATGCCTGCATTGATACAGTCAAGAAATAAAATATTAAATAAATCCATTCACCAGTAAAGAGACATGGCTGGAGCATTTTCAGTGAATTACCTTTCCATCAAAGGCATCAGAACCAAAACATACCACAAAGATATTTATCTAATACTCAGGAACCCAAGTGGATTTTCCCATTACTCACCAAGGAAAAGAAAAACCCACTGACCAAGGTAAGGACTTGGATTGTCCCATTATAAGCACTTCAATGCATCCCATTAAAGTAGCTGAGAAGGACTTGGAAAGACATCTTAACGCAGCTTTGTAACTTTGTGGCCATGGCTAAGAACCCTCAATGACATTTGCCATCCTGCGACTTGGGAGTTTTGCAGCTCATTTGACTACACTTCTAAAGGATCCAGAGCAAATCCCTGTGATTTTTGATCTTGCACAGTTCGTTTTTTCAGCTCTGTGTGTACCACTACCATCTACTGGCAGAACTGAGACTGACTGTGCTTCCAAGCATCAAGATCAACCTTAGTTCTTTCCATCTCAGAAGAGCATGAACGCCTGTAGATTTGCTCCTGATGGTTACTCACATATCTGCATCAGGGCTGCACCAGATTGTAAAAGATCAGCGCTGGCCTGCAGGGGTTTAGAGCCAACATTCCACTGGTTACCAGAGGAAATATTATAATATTATTAAAGCTCAAGCAGGGGTCTCCATTTTTTTGTGGATTTTTTTTTTTTTTAGCTGTGGATTTAGAGTCCTGTTGCTGAATGTGTGCAATTTAGCTTTTAACCAAATAAATACCCTGGAGGAAGGGTATGCCATGGATTTCATTACAGTGGGTTTATTATTACAAGAGACTGAAGATGCCTGTGACCACACTGAGGGAGGGGCATCATAATGAAAGAAAAAAAGTAGGGGGTTAAATTAGATGGGAATTTGTGCAGAGGTGCCCTGGGAACCAGAGCTAGTCAAGTCTCACAGAACATGCAAAAACCTGTTTTTTCCCTTATGCTCCCTCTGGAGTGCACAGCCCAGATTTCAAACAGCCCCACGGCTCTGCTCTTGTCATGACCCTGCTGAAAAAGTGTGTATGTATGAAGGCAGTAGAGGAAGGAGAATCCCTGCATAAGGAAAGGCAGCACTGCACCCAGGGTGGCACAGCCAGGAAGGGTTTTGCTGAGAAATCATGTTGCCCACTTAAAACCTTGTGCTACAACCTTTCGCTCTGTCCAGTCGTGCTGGACATCTCCAGCATACATGTGTTCCCATTGCAGACTCACGTCAAACTGGGATGTGACAGCTGCATTGCCTCAGAGGCATGCTGCAAGGATTGCTAAAGGCACCGGGAGGTAAATTTTCTCCTGGAATGGCATCTGCAAAAACCAGCACATGAAGTTTTGACAAACCCTAATATCTGGCAGAGAGGGCTTTGTCATATATTGACCTGAATGTACCTGTCTCTGGTGGGGATACCCTTCCATACCCCAAGCAAACGAGTGATATGAAAAGATTTAACACTTCCCTTTCAGTAAGAAGATTGAAAGATGTTAGCACAGCAGACAAATCTGCAACATTCCTTTGCCTATTCAGGCTCTGGGAACCCAGTTCTTGGACACAGGAAGCACTTTGGTGCTATCCGTGGAAGCTGCTGTGCTGCAGTCCATATATCTCCACTTCGTTTGTGGCAGAAACAAACAGGCTCCCACACAACACACCCTCCACAGTTCAGCAGGAAAATTCCTCCAGCCCATTACTCACCCCTGATGGTCCCAGCTCCCTACTGCAGGGAACAGGCAGTAGGCTGGGAGAATATCTGTATATCAGTGCCATGATCCCATCCATCATCCTTACTGATGATGCTTTGACTCCCACCTCCTTTCAGCATCTCCTGCACACACATTCTGAGGCATCCTGGGAAACACTGGTACCACCATGTGTGTGGAGATCATACACAGTGCCCAGGTCTAGGTCCAGTCACACAGCCACAAAGGAGGCTGGTGCAAGCTGTCCCTCTCCTACCAGGATGACCTGGTGCAAAGCTTGGGCACTAAAGCCTCCCTCTTATTAAAGCTGGGGAAAGAGTCAAGAAAAATTACAGCACAGAAAATTATTAATCACACTTTTATTTTCCAGTTGAAATAATATAGTGAATCTCACTGCCAGTATCATCAAAGTCATCAATAAAAACAACAGTCATCACATATTCTGATCAGGGACAATATACAGAGCTTTGATTAAGGGAAAACAGTTGAAAGCCATTAGTAACAAAATCCAGAAGGAAGACTAGAAAGCAATCAATGATTACATTCTTGAGTGAATAATACCTGAAATTCTAATAGCTAAATGATGAAAGATTTAAAAATAAATATGTAAAGGTCTGTTCCTTCAAAACCATTTCAAAGTAGGAAGAAAACACTGTTTGAACTCTTTTTCCCTTAATGCAAGCTCATCTACATCAGAGTCAATGTTAACAAACGATCACTATTTTGAGGTTAGGGTTATTATATCACTGCCCTTCAAATATATTTAAATGATTAAAGCCAACCTCAAGGAAAATTGATAAAATGTCTAGGTCAAGTATTGTGAAAAATACAACTTCATTAACCACATAAAAATCTGACCAGAGTCTGCATAACTATTAACAGCATTGTAGCCCAATAAACACATGTCCTCACAGATGACACAGCTTACTCTTGTAAACAAAACTGCCTTGCAAGCCACTCTGCTTTCTGTACTGTAAGAAGGCAGTGAATGCGATGAAGGGGATTTGGTGGTTTAAGTTACTCCAGTTGTAGTTTAAATAGGTGAAATTCTCGTGGGGAAAGGAGAGAAGGTCACAAGCATTTTTCTTCTTTTATTCTGGTGGTAAAGAAGCTACCATAGTTCATACATATAAACAGCAGATTATCTGCAATTGTACTCAAAAGTTGCAGTCCACAAATAAAAAAAGTCTCACAGATAAATCAAGAGGGCTAAACAAAAACTTTTAAAATATTACTGAAAAATAATGTATAGGGTCAAACCATTAGACAAAATATACTCAGAAAATCTATTTATATTTTATATGATAGAAAAATCTCAGATTAAGAATTTGTGATAGCTACAACCTTAGAAGTTATCAAAAAACAGTAGGTTGAAAATTATATTGGGATCAAAACCATCTGCAGCCTTTTTGACCACATTTTTGAATGGTTCTGTAAACCAGCATAGAAATATTCTATGTACTAGACAATTTTTTTAGAATAGCCCCATACATAATTATTATATGAGTAGGCAATTTTTGTTTGGCCATGTAAAATCTAACTAAAAGGCAGTCATACATTCCTGTGAATGTGAACAAATATTGTGTAAAAATCAGTTGGCCTTAGCTGCTTGCTTAACTCTGAGGAACATACCTCCATCTTAGGACTCTTGCAAAATGCTGAATGAGTCACCTTAAAACAAACAAACCAAGAAACTGAACAACAAATGCAGCCCTTCGCAACAGCTTTTAGAGATGACTGAAGTTACAGTAAATCCATTCTGAAGAAACGCATCATTAACCATTTGGTTTTCCACATTGCAATAAAAATAAAAAATAAAATCCCTGAAAAGCTTTCAGAGAGGTGGGTAGAGGACTGGGTAGGGTGGTGGGAGTACAAGAGAGAGTAAGCACTTCTGTCCTGGGCTACTGTAATTGAGATAGCAGAGAGACCTGAGCTGGCTCCTTCACAACCATCAGCCTGCAGACCAACAAGTCAGCAAAATTCATCTCCTTTCTTAGCACCTTAGTATGAACACTGAAAGGAGAAGTGTCTGCTACATGGGGTTAGAGGACTCTAGCACCCTTTGGGAACAGCACTGTGGCTCACCCACTTATCACCCTTTGTTTTTGAGAGCAGGGTCTCAGAAGAGCCTCCATGAATACTGCTTGCAGAAATACTGTCAGTAAAGTCACTGTTACCATAACTTTAGCAAGATTTATAACATTTTTTTTTTTCCAAACAGATATTGATCAAAAATATCTTTCAAGGAGGTTGATCGGATTCCATGTCTAAAATAATCTAGGTGAGAGATCACATAGCTAAATCTTTAACAAGATGCTGGACACATCTCAGGATGACAAAGCCCATATGCTGTTACATCTCTGGACTAATTTATTTTATAACATGAACTAGGCATCACAGACCAAACTACCAAAACTCTGGCACTCTCAAGTCAAAAGTGACTTCATCTCCCTGCAAACTTGCAAATCTACCTGGCAATAATTCACTGTCTGAAAAATAACTGTTAATTTTGCAGAAGGGATGGCTAGTTAAAAAAACCAAAATAAAACAAAAAAAAAAGTCTACCCCATCATCCTTGGAATATGTTTCAGAGTTTCTAAATTCAAGGCAAATTTTAATGCTGCCTCATGAGCAGAAACAAAACATAAAGGCCCACATGTTCCCAAAGGAAAAATTTGCATGAAAATTCCCATTGCTCTGGGACCTCAGACACAACTGCCCCATGTGAGTGGTTGGAGGTTTATGGCGTGTGAGTATTTTCAACTCCTGGCTTGTCCCAGAGGAGCAAATTTCCTAGAGGAGCAAATTTCTCCGCCTTGCATCCTCAACTCATCCTGCCACAAAGCAAAAGCCCTCCAAGGGGAGCCCCTATAGCATTCATGGCCATGATGGTTTCTCAGACTATGGGTACCCTGGGGGACTCCTGAGAATGAGAAAACCACTGTAGGTTGTGAAGTTTCACACAGAATAGAAGACCACTTGCTACTTCTGATCAATTAATTGTTGTCACTTCTCTCAAAATCAGAAATGAGGATGCTTTCTTCCAAAGCAGGAACGTCAGCATTAATCTGTGGTAAATAGGCATTTCTGACCCACAGTATGTGGTGGAAGAGTCGGTTATTCTGTTTGTACAGGCACCACAGAAAAAGGGAAATGGCAGCCAGCATCACCAACGTCACAAGAATAGCCAGAGCTACAAGCCCACCATATGATGCTGAAAGGGAGGGACAGAAATTGTTGTTAAGCAAATATAGCTACAATTATAGATAATTCTAAATATATAGCTGTTTTATGGAAAACGTATTAGTACTTCTTATATATGTCACACATTTTAATTTACAAGTTTAACAGCGTAAAATGTTATCTCACAAAATATCAGCTCAAAATGTGTATTACTCCTTATTAAAAAAAATTAAGAATATATAGAACTTACCATTTTCAGAGGGTTCTGTTGCATCAATATCTGAAATAAAATCCAGAACAGTCACAAAATTACCCACAGAGGTAACAGAAGTTATTATGAATACTCACTGTAAAATGGATACTGAGAAGACAACCTACCTAAAACCACACAAGAAAGCACTGTTCTTTGTTTAATTTGACTCATGTCAGTGTTATTCCAACTGGCCAAGTTAAACATAATCTAATCTGTTATTTTAAATCCCTTTAATTTGGTGGAACATATTAATTGACATTTGTGCATGGATAAGCAGCGGTATTTACCCACTTTTTAAAGTACAAGTGCATGAACAGAACCATGCAGAGGTAGGTTAATCTAGCTTTTGGGTCCAGCAGTGACTGGGGGATTTTGTGTGGGCCCTGGAAATTCTTCAGCTCTCTCACAGGCCCATGTTCCTACCGGCATGGTGTCTGTACAGCTCTCCCAGGATGCGCCTGCCCGCCCAGCGGGGGCTGCGGAGGTCAGCCTGATGCCATAGAAAATCCAACGCACTTGGCATTGACGCAGTGGCTGCTCAGGTTCACCCTATCCAGTTGGGGTTTTTGCAGGTATTTTTCTTCTAATACAGAATTATTTAAATGAAAACTAACACCAAGTAAGCAAGCAACAAGGAACATGTAAAACAGTGGTTAGAAGGACACAACTGCCTTATTTTTTGGAAGAACATACCTGCATCCATTTTGCACACAAAACCCTTTTTTTCTCTGCATGGAGATAATTGCCAGACTCCATCTGCGGTCCTCAGGCTGACACAGAAATTCCCTCTGAGATGGTCAAAGTCAGGTTCCCTGATGCCCCAGTTAGAATAATTTAAAGGAGAACCATCAAACCAGGAGACTGTCTCATCTATGGGCAGAAGTTATAAATCATTACAAAATAGCATATTATTTTGATAAAGTATCTCTGTTTCAGTTGGACTTACCCTCACATAAAAAAATACTGTATTATGGAATGCCAGGATTTTGTCTGTTTGGCCACTACATTACCTTTTTTTCTTGAAGGTTTTAAAAACATCCTGTGTAGTTAACACAGAAAACAGTCTATAGTGCTTCTCTAAGCAGGAAAAAGAAGTTTTCACATGTGTCTATGAATACTGAGTATTCAGAATACTGGTAACGATTACAGAAAGCTTGTTTTACTACATCATAAACAGGCAACAGTCAGTGAACAAAATCTGAAAAGATAAAAGTCTTTTGGAAGATGGCTATGCTAGCATTAAAATAACAAAAAACCAAATCAGATTCTTACATGCAGTTCTATTCCACTCAAAACTTACTGTCTGTAACAAGCAGGATGTTCAACCAAACCATTTGCACAGAATAACCAAAATTGTGTAGCTCTTCCAAAATGAAGGCATTTTCATCTTCATCTTCAATAGTTAGAAGATTTGATCCTATAAATTAAACAAAGAACAGATTTTTAAACAATCCATGCCATTGAAATGTAACACTGCATTTCAAAAAGTTAGTATTATGAGACTTGATGGAAAAGTCTGAAAGGTCTGGTTATACATTATAAGTTCTTAAACTTGTAATTAATATGAAAATGTTCAGACCAATATAAAACAATTCTTACAGGACTTTAAAACAAGTTTGAAGGGAAAAAGTTTCCTTTTATGTGTTATTCGAGAAAGCAATATTTTCACATGGAAAGGAACATTTTTTTGATTTATGTTGCCTCCAATTTCATAGTTTGCTTATGTGTTCTACTACTGTTATCTTGAAATACAGAAAACATATGCAACATTTTCAGTAATTTCAGAAAATATGTATAATTTTAAGACATCACAATGACATTTGGTAGATACAAAACAATCACCTTGATTTTTGCAGACTTCGTATGCAGTATCAAAACTCGTGCCCTGCAGAACTGTGGAAAAGCTGTAGCAACTGTTTTTGAACTTGATCCAGGATACAGTTTTTTCTGAACATAAGCCTTTATAGGCATTGAGTTTCTTTTCTGTGATAGAAATAACAGCACAGCTTTATAGGCACAAGAAAATGCACATTATTATAACATTCCACACACTGTTCTGGAGTAATGCTAATAAGCATATTATTGCATTATTCATCTATTTTTCAAAGTGAAAATCTAGTGGTTGCATATATTTGTATTAGAGGAGTAAAGCTGGTTTTATTTCTGATCAGAAGCCTTGCTGGATTGCAACAGTGGTATCAGAACAATCTAACTGGTAGGGATGTGCAGAGGGAGTCATGAGTCAGAGCACTCTGGGCTGCCCAGCACCTCCCAAAGGGCTGGGGATTTGTAAGGACGACAGAGCCTCTCTCCACCAAGCCATAAAGACCATGGCACAGATGAGAGTTTCCCATTGGTAAGCAGCAGGCAGCCTCTCCAGTGTGCAATATGCTGCAGCAAAGAGTCCCTCTGACTCAAGGCAACTCTGCAAGGTCACTTTGTGATACCCCCTGTCACTTTATGGCAGTGCTGGAGATTCAGCTACATTACTTATGATTTCATATGCCTCCTACTTTTACTATAAAACACATAAACCTTAGGCTATACATGCTTACACACCCTGACACCCCAAAAAAATCAGTCAGCTTCATTATGAAAATCCATGCTAAACAATAATTTTTGTCTTGAAGGATTCCAAAACAGCTTTCTACTCAACAGAACCAAAAACTGTAATAAGCTGTAGGTGAACCTCTGGTGATCAACACCACTGAATAGGAAATATTTGGAGAACTGGATTCTGCCAAAGACCCTGCAGTCCTGGACTAAATGGAGTTCCAGACCCAAATTATGGATTCAACTGAAGCCCAGGTAACTGCCAGAGAATTTTAGGAAACATATTTTAGGATACCAGAAAATATTCTTATCTTTAACAAAAAAATTTGCAAAATTTTTTAACGTGCTTATAAGTGAAGATGTGACTGATTTTTCACTTTGCTCTAAATGCTTCCCTTCTCCCATCCCACAGTTAATTGCAGCAAACTGAATTTACTTCCCTTTGAGCTAAGTTATAAGCAATCCTCATTTTTCTCAAATAACATAGTGTTCACTGAAGAGACAAAGTGATTTTCCTATTTCTTTTCTGTTATGAAAGTTGTCTTCCCATTCTCCTACAGATCAGACCTGATGGCCAATATTTTATGGGGAAAATGGTTTCACAAATAGGAAATACAGAGAGAAAATGCAGAAATATACTTCAGTTTTAAATAATACTTAACCTTGCTTAACTTCAAACCAATGAATCTCCTTTACGTACTTCCACTGTTAGTACACACATTTGCAGCTGCAAAGATTTGATATAAATCTTAACTCTGACTTACTAGGTGGCACATGGCAAACTGCTCCTTGCAGAAGTTGTTCACAATTTGTGCTTTTCCAGTGCCCTGAAGTATCAATGTAAACACAACTGCCAAAGGCCTGGGACTCGTTGTCTTCCCAGAAGGTAAACAAAGACCTAGTCCCATCCGACCATTCAAAGTTAAGCCCATTCTGCCAAAACAAATTTCAGGTTATCTTTCTGATATGCTTTAGCACCACACAAGTTAATCTTCTTTTGGTGGCAGGTATTACAGAATGTCTTCTAATTTTCTAAAGGCTGGGTAGATCCAAAAGAATCTACAAAAGCCAGATCCAACGATCCTCCCAGCTTACTTTTGGGAGACTACAAACTGCAACTAATCTGCTGCTTTCAGCAAGTGGTTATTTGGGCCATTGGCTACTACAAATGAAACAACAAAATTTCAGCATTGACACTACAAGAATTTTTTTGTGTGTGTTTTTAGAAGTTTTCTATGGCTTTTGTTTTTCAGTAGTCATTGCACCGAACTGGCTCCCATCAGACTTATACATTACGTTGCAACAAAAAAACGTTTAGGGCTCAAGCTTTCCAGGGTTTCATTTCCAGATGCAAACTTTCTGTAACTTCAAATGAATGACACAGCTCACTAGCTTTTTCCTGGAAAAACTCCTTTGCAGCACCATATTCACAGCCAGGTAGTCTACTACGTACATCCGAAGTGAACAGTCCGATCCAGTGGTTGTATCCCAGCCGATTCACAATGACTGTGAGGAAAGCTTGGTGATACTGGTCTGTAATGCTGACCAGCTCTGCACTGTTTGCCATGCAGGCTTTTAAAGCTGAAGACCATGTAAAATTCCCACTTAATAGTTTATACATTCTGTTTCCATATTCTAAAGTATCTGGCACAGGATACATTTCAGATGCATTGATGACATGTCTGGATGTGTCTGTTATAAACAGAAAAAAAGGATTTATTTATTTTTAAAACAGACAACTTGATCGTAGCTGAACAGCTCCTAAAAAAATCAGAACTATCCTTAAAATCAAATCTAAAAATTGCAAACTCCTTGGTTTTAGGAAGGAGTGAAATTTAAAAAGATGATGACTACTAAAGCAGTACCTAAAATTCCATCATAACACAAAACTCATCACAGCAATGAATGAGTTTAATGCATAACAAAAAAAACCCCAACCTGAATGAAGTCAGTTCCACTGACTGCATCTTTGGAGGTCAATAAGAAGTCACCTGGGATTTGTGCATATCCCAAATGTCCAGTAGCAGTGGGCTGCAGAGTGCTCTTACCCCAGATACCTTGCATGTAAATTAGATTACTTCTTTTTTGACGTGTTATTATTAATAATTTCCAAGATCAGTTTACAGCATAAAGCCTGGCCTCAAAGACGATTGTACTGGCACAGCCTTTAGGATAACAAACTTTGGCTCATGGTACAAGTGTGGCCTTGGGGGCTTCTTGAGCTCATCTTCACTAACCATGAGCCAATGTAGGGGAGATCAAAGTGTGGCACTTAAAGAGAAATCCTCTATGCATGGAGACTTATCTCTTTCTGATGATAAACTAACACAGCAATGTCCAAAACAATGAAAGGAAGAAACAGGCTTTTTAGATTTATGAAATTAAGACAGTCTCCCATGATGAAAAAAATCAAGAGAGAGACCATCTCCACTCCAGCCCAGTCTGCAATGCTGCTGTGCTCATGCTTCTACAGAAGGCAAATGCCTTTGCTAATGTGCATGATTGCCCCCAGTATACTTTAAACGACTACTAAAATAAAGCAATGCTATGGTTTTAATCCTGTTTGTCAGTTTGGATTAATTATTTCTGTCTGTAAAGCTTCTCTGCGATTACAAAATCAAGTGGTTGCTTTTCTACAAGGTAGAGTGTTTTTAGACTTGGTTCCCTTTATGACTAAGAGAGAAGGAGGAGTGTTAACAAGCACCTTAAAATAGTAAATGAATTTACTACTTGTCATTCACAAATCATGTAAAATTAGAAACTTCTAAGCAAGTAAAAGTTCTGCTCTTGAGCTAACTGAAGAACCCTGTTTTGTTCCAGCTTTCAGTGTGTCACTTGTTAAAGAAAGGCAGAAAATGCTGTAAATTGCTGACACAATCCTAACTCAAGCATCATTAAGAGATCAGAGCCCCGTTCAGATCCCCTGTTGCTTTATTTCATTTTAGTCTCCTTCAGAAAATAATTCAAACAGGGGGAAACAGAATGCAGACAGGATGGCAGAAGCAAAGCACCAGCTCATCTTTCCAGGAATTGACACATTTGTTTGGACACTTGAGCAAATTTAGCAGTTCACTACTGCCAACAAGAGGCTGTCTCACTACCCCCTTACTTGCTTCTCTGCTCTTCCTGCTGTGTATTCCTTGGTCTGGTGTTTGCCTGCATAAAGCTAGCTCAGCCTGACTCAGCTGACATGACATGAATTAGGGGAAAATGAATAAATAAAGCAGGCAAAAAAAAAAAAGATAGGAAGGTTTTCTGCTGAATTAGCAAGATGAACTGCCTAATAATTTGGGAGAGTGCCATGGGTGTCCCTCTGGAGAGGCAGGATGGTCCCTTCCAACCCAGGAGCACTCTGCTGTGTGTGGGGCAGCCCTGAGCTGCATTTCATCCAGGGCCCATGGGCCACTCTCACCCAGCTGGGAAACACATGTAGGATCCTGAGCACCTTCTGCAGCCCAAATCCCTCCCAGAGCACTGGCCACCATACAGCAACTGTTCTCCTTCCTGCCTCTTCACACCTTCTCCAACTGTCTGAAGCAGCAGAAAAGGGTTAAAATCCAAACATTTGGGAGGTAACTGAAACACACTGAAACAAAAGCAGGAAAACACTTTTTTTTTTTTTCCCTACACTATGTACAGAATTACTCCAGCACTCCCTGCAACTGCAGTTCACAATAAATGATGTAAAATACAGTTATGGTTTGCTTGAGTCACATGCGAGCACTGCCCAGAGCTTATATTTGTTCGTTCTACTTCTCAGCTGGCCCTACCTCCCCTCCTATGTGTTGTCTCTTTAGACCCAGGGCTTAACCAAGAAGTGATATATAATACAGAGTTGAGCCACAGAAAACTACCCCCGCGTTAAATGCAGCAGCCAAGGAGACTCCTCAAAGGCTCAGATTACAACCCTCCCTTTGCTTCAGGGTTAATAATTTGCTGCTGATCTATTTTGGTAACATGCTCTGGCAGCGTCCTGCTGGCAGAGGTGCAGCAGCCCCTGGGATTGGGCTCCAGAGCTGCACAAGCTGCCCATGGCTCACAGCCGAGAGGCAGAACTGGAACGTGGCTTGAGGAAACCAAACAATCCGTGTTCCTCGCAAAAGCCTCGTGCTTCTGGCAAGTGAACTTCATAGTACCAGAATTAGAGAAGTGTGAAAAGAAAAGCCAAACCCTATTCAATCAGCCAGTCAGTCGGCATTGCTCAGAAAAATAAAATTTCTAGAGTCTATTCTGATCTAATATTGGAAGTTACAACAGCCCACCCCAAATCATATTTTCATCAAAATTACCCTTAGTTTTAGCCTTTTGTAATTTCATGCAGTTACTCTGCTGCCATGAGAGAAGATATGAAATTACATCTCTATTCCTGATTCTAAGACACACAACAGAATGCTCAAAGTTAGGAAAAAACTTCGTAACAGAACATTTTTTAGCAATTAGTTCCATATCACAGCTACTGATTTGTTAAATAGTGTAGAGCTAGTCTGTCTAAATATCAAATGATCTTACAAATCTTTCATGTTCCTGGCTTTAGAGACACCTACATATATATTTCTAGAGGAAAATAAAGCAAGAAAAGAAAACAGAAGTTGAGCAAGACAAAAACTTACCCTGAGTCTTTTGGCAGATAAACCCATAATTTTTCTGACAGTTTTCTAAGTACCATTTTCCCGTAAAATAAAAATTAGGGTTATTTGATACCAATGTACACAGTGGAAGTTGTTCTTGAATGTTAAAATGCTGTCTCTGTAATCAACACAGAAACTTATATAAATTTAAAAATATACTGTGTAAAAAACTGCATAATTATTACATTAAATTTAGAAGAATAATTATCTGAAAATCTCTATTACGAATATTTAGGTAGAACAACAAACAGTCCTATAAATACAGTTTGAAACAATAACCTCATAATAAAATAACAAGCTTTCACAATGGACTAACTAAAATGCTAATCCCAATATGGACTAACATGTTGTAAAACAACATATGAAAATATGAAATTCATAATCTTGTTCCTAAACTTTTCTCAGACCAAACATATGATACTAACTATATAGTTCAAACTTCTCTGCTTAAAACCAACTGCAAGAGAATGTGACTAGAGCCACAAATAATGTAAATGTCTGTCTCGATAGTGCCTTTTTTGCTACTTCTAGTTATAGCTGTAAATCTGTATCTACAGTTCTTTGAAGTTGCAAAAATTAAGAGAAGCTTAAATTGTTGTAACAACTTTGGCCTTGTCTTACAGCAGTCATGATTTTTATGGATAAAACAACTTCTCACTGTCATAAACCCCCTGAAAATACTCACATCCACTAGTTCAACTGGAGACCAGTTAGAATATATTGTAGGATTTTCATTCACCCATTTTTCATAATCATCACTCTGGAAACCTATCCAAACACTGGTTTTCCATCCATATAGATTCATTGTTATGAAAGCTAGAAAATGAAAAAGAAATAAAATAAAATAAACTGGTAAGCATTCAGGGATAGATGAAGTCTCTTGCAACATACTAAAGCATTGAAAAATTTATTTTCCAATCAATGACATCACATAGTTACTAGACAATAGGAACACGAGTGGCATTTCAGTATCATCTCACTATAAATTCAGTTAAATTGCTTAATTTCAATTGGGTTAGGATCTAGT
Source organism: Corapipo altera (assembly GCF_003945725.1). NCBI lineage: Eukaryota > Metazoa > Chordata > Aves > Passeriformes > Pipridae > Corapipo > Corapipo altera. The sequence continues at coordinate 18,166,638 of NW_020884877.1, read as the reverse complement.
CCATTAGCTAATAATACTGTCCAGTTGAAGAAGCCTTTCTCAGTTTTAGCTGAAAATAAGATTTCCCAACTAAAGACAGACAGTGAGATTCCTCCCACCTCCAAATAAGTGGTTTTACAAATGTATGAAATTCAACCACAGATTTTTATGAATAGGGATTATAAGTATTTCCAAATGTGCTGGCATTTATTTCTCTGACAGCTCCAGCCTGCCTAGCACTATGCTTATGTGCTATACTATAGATCAGACTGTAAGTACTAGTAAAGGATAAAAATGAGATATTGCATTCATAAGGTAGAAATTTTAAATAGCAAATTTTTAAATGAGTATTCCATTTTTTTGCATATTTCTAATGCATGGTAGTAAGCACAAAAGAAACTGCAATTATTCCTTAAAATGTACCTGTCATACATCTCAGTGAATCTTTACATTTTGAGAAACTGAGAAACACTAATTTGTTTAAAACAGTGGAACCATGAGTAAGATCTGAATGATCTTTCCTAAATCTGTATCCAAGATTAAACTTTACTACAGCATCCAAATGAAGATGAAATGTTATTTCTTTAACATTTGCAGCAGTCTACCTTGTTCCAGTTCATTTTCCAAGAAAGCAAGTGACCCATCATAGCTACTGCAGAATTCTTGTGCAGAGTACCAGTTTCTCAGATGGTCTGGATCCCTCGGAATTTGTATCAGAAAGCACTGTTTCAAAAAAACCAAAACAACCAAACAAAAAACCTTGTGGTTTTTTTTTCCTCCAGTGATTTATCAATCACTAAGAGTGATCACTAAAACATTTCAAATGCTGTTCCCGAATGTTAAGCATTTCACTAGTTTCTGTCCTGCCATGAACATCTCCAACATGCTCAGTATTAGTTTTCATCTGTCGTCAGGACTGTATTCAAATCAGTTGTTTGAAGGCAAACACAATCTGGGTTAAGTTTATCCTTGTAGCCACTGCAGTCAGCACTGGGATAAATCCAGTCACCTCAGTGCATGTTGCTATTAAGGAATGTATGCATTTAAGAGAAGCCTGATGAAATAATTACCTTTTGACCCTCAACTGCAAATAGACTTTGGTTTATAATTGTCTTTGAACCCCATTTGAAACAGCATCTTTCAGAGGACAGGAGCAATTAGGAATCAACTTAATACATTAAGAGGTTAGAGATGTCTTTTGAGATTATGAAAGACTCTGGAATTGTCATATGTGGAAAAGAGAGGATGGAGCAGGCTTTTTATGGCAAATGGATAAATACATTTGGATAGCTTTTGCATATATGAGTATTTACTCACTGGAACTAAAGTAAAATTTTTGACACTTTATTAGGACAGCTTCTTAAAGTGTGCGAAGGAGCTTAGCAATAAATCAGTGTGTTACTGTGTCAGTAGTTATAAACCTAATGGTCCTGCTGTCAAAAAGGAAGAAAATCTTCAAATATTGAATAACCCTTAAGAAGTACAATTTCTGTCCTAAATATGGAAAGCATTTTGAACAATCAAACAGAAAAAAATGTTTTACTTTGAATCCAAAGTGCAACCAGCCTTTGGGACATACTCCTTGTTGTTTCTGGTCTTTTGGAATCACTTTCTCTATTTTCCTTGCAATTTTACGTTTACAAATACAGGGAAGAGAGACAGTACAGTTTTCGTCACCCCAGAGTCCTGTGTAAAAAGGAAAATCATAGTTTAATATTGGTTTGAGACTTGGAAAGGGTTTTGTTCTTAGCTAGCTTAGATATTGTTAAGAAGATCACTACCCTTTAGTGTTTGAATAAAAGGAGATGCTACATCAAATATATTTGGACAACTGCACTACAATTGATTTAATGGTTCATTGCACTCATACTTCTATTCCCAGCTTAATTTTATCAAGTAAAACCAACTCCTCTACACTGATTTACGTAACATATGCTTATATCATCATTTATTTAAAAAATTAATCAGGAAAAAAAGAAGTATGAGAATGATGACTTCCAAATAAAATAGCTTGACTTCCTTACATTGAAAATTTTTGGCAAGATCCAGGTAATGACATAAAACACTGACCTTCTCAGGAGAAAAACACACTTCTCAGGACACTCAACAAATTGTTGGCCAGCCCCCATCTGCTGGCCAGCTCAGGGGGGAGGGTAGGCATCTGTTCCTTTTATCTGATACTAACTATAGTAATGGCAAACTCAAGCATTCAAAACCTCAGGATTATGTGGGGAGAAAAGTTTTTACATTTTTCCATTTCTGACTTTTGTGGCTGACATTACAAGAGTGCAGTTGGATTAATTTTTTTTCAGCTCTTCTCAGAAATACAAAGCTGGGTATTTTTGCTTTCCATGGAACCCAACATGTTTACTTTACCATATGACTTGCTTATCTTCAGAAAACAGAGACTGTGAGATGACAGAAACCACTGGAACCAGCAGCATTGTAAACGTTTTTATTACTCTAGTAAAATATAGAGCTATGTCATGATGTAAAGGCTAGCACCCAAAAAATAAGCCAGAAACCTGAGTATTTAAAGTTGTGTGCTAATCGAAAACTGGTTTATAGATGTAGGAAAAATGGTTGCTCAGTCCATCTGGCTCATTTGGTTATGTGAAAACTATCTGTGAACACCAGCAATGCATTAACATTGTTGCTGTACCACATAACAGACTGATTAAAACTAAACTATCAGTATCACTGGAATCCTTGTATTTTGATATTAGAGAGTTGTAACTATTAATATACTTTTAAAAACCACAACCTAGTCTCTGAGCATATTAATGATATTTCATTATTCTTTCCTTAATCAGAGAAGCAGTTATGCAAATTATAACCATGTAACAGGATTTCAGTATGGATTGCCTTTCTCGAGAGCAATGAAAAAAAAATATAAACCCTTTGGCCAACAACAGAATCAAGTCACAATGCCTGCAGCAAAAGGAAATATAAAAGAAACCTGTTTGTGACGAAATGAAGCCACATCTTTTCCCTGGTTTCTGCAGATCTCTTTCTCTCCCTTCATTCCAGTTCTGGTATGTTACTGGTGATTCATCTCTCCAGCTGCACAGAAATATTAAGAGTGTAGTTTCACTTTTTCCTATCCTTACCTAAAAATACACCCTCCATTAAAGGGTTCACAAGGAGATACAAGTGAGAAGATGCCCCTTTACTAACTAAGCATTAAAAAAGCAGACAACCGCCAGGACTATGGTCGATATTAATGTCTTTGGTTTTTTATCTTTTACAACCCTGTCAGAAGGAATACCGTAACATGGAGATAAATTAAGAACAATATATTCTGAATTGTATTTACGCGAGAACTGAAGCTGTCTCGAATATCCCCCTAAGTCACCAAACTGCTTTGGCCCGTCATACCAAACGGGATGCCAAGCACAGCTCACAGCAGCTGAGGCATATATATTCTTACCGAAATTCATCACTGAGGTTTTCTGCGTGCAATCCAATCCACCAGTGAACGTCACTATTCGATAGCTATAAAAAAATGTTTTGTCATATGTTTAGCTGTTATTGCTGTCTTATTGATGCATTAAAAAAACTCCTAAAGTCAGACCCTATATTCAGACAAATAGCATCTCCATCAGGTTCTAATGGGAAAAACAAGTGCTAAATCCTGCCCATGTTACTTCATGTCACTTCAGGAACCTTATTCATGTAAGCAGAACATGATTTAGCCCCCATGTTTCCACAGGATTGCTGATGTATCTTCTGTAACCTAGGAGTTTACAAATTTAGGAATCTACAGCCTATCTGGTTTGAAAAGACTATAGTCTAAGACCAGAATTTGTTTTTCCTCAACTCCTAAAATTAGACAATAGGAAATATTTCCTTTTAGCATTAATATACTGTTGATCCTTTATGTTTCCAAAATGCTTTCTATGAACATTTACTAACTTCGTATAGCTTATATAAGAGATTCCTAGAGATGCTTTTCAGATTGATTGTTATTCTCTTGAAAAGGTCTAGACCTTTTCTCCTAAAAGGCAAAGCATTATGGACAAGCCACAGAAATAACACAATTTCAACAGCCACGTGTTATTGCTGTGTTGACTTGATTTTACCTTAAACCATAAATGGGTTTCACTTTCAGAGTTAGTCAGTCAGATACAGTTTAGATGTTTTTCGAAAAAGAAAAAAAAGAAAAGTTCTGAATCTGCAGGACACTGGAGAAGCCATCCTGGCTCTGTGACACATTTATTTTTTGTCAGAAAGAACTGCAGTACAGCCTGTGTTGTGCATCCATACTGGCCTTGGAGTTATAATTAGGATTTCTCCAGCTTACAGCTTATTTAGCAATATCAAATGAAGAAAACAGACATTTCTGACAAAGAAAAGACTCTGGAATGCTCTCTGATTTGGTATGGACTTGCCCCTGAGTTTAGTTTTCTAATCACAGCACTCACCCTACATATTACAGTTTTTAAAGAAATAGCAAAAATTGTGACTTCAAATTCCATGCTAAGAAATTTTGACCAGGTTTTCTAACGACACATGCAAAGTATCATTTTAGTGATCGCCATACTTACTCCTGCTTCCAGAGGAAACTAGTTACAGTCACTCTGGGACAAACCTAGATATACTGGGAAAGCTTAGCCAAAGTCAGCAGGCTTTAAAATAGCTGTGTATGTTGTATTCCAGGACAAAACTTCAAGGAAGTTAAGTTGATTTCCAGTGCCAAGAGACTAAACCGAAGCTGTCTGGAACATCCCACTCAGTCACCAAACTGCTTTTTCATTGCAGAATGCTCACAAACTGCTGAAATACCCACTAATTTTAATGATAAATCCACTTTTAAAAGATCTCTTGTAAGTAAACGTGCCTTTAAAGAAGCATTGTGATTATCCATTTTAAGTGATCTTAAGTTGGAAAAATACATTTTTTTTTAAGTTATATGATTTTTAGTTCATAAACATTCCGTGTTAGGTAAGGCAGTAATTATATCACATCACAATCTCTGGTATATGTGGAAGAAGACAGTTTAGTCAGTTATGTTGTTCTTTCATTATAAGCTTTTTCTGTCATGAACTATTGGTTTAAATCCATTTCATTACGTTTTAATACAAAATTACTTAAATAGCAGGTAAAAACTATGCATAATTCCTTGGAAAACTTAAAGATCCCATCTTAATACAACACAATTCTACCTACACTTTCTATTATAAGCTAAAAGCAGAGAAGGCTGTGCACAGTGTGAGCAAAACTAAGTATGGGCCAAGAGCTTTTCTACCCAGAACTAGTTGTTCTTTTAAAGATTGCACTGCAATATCCCTTTACATAACAGCTGTAGAATTTTGTCCTCAGTAAGGTAGACAGACAATTTGTATTAATTTTTAAAATTTCTGTTATTTTGGTTTTACTGAGAACACCTAAAAGTAAACAGACTCAGTTTCCTGGGAATTCATCTGCTTCTGCAGTTATTTCTCAGTTCAAACCTGTTCATTACATCAGAAAGGTTCTAGAGAAATTCTGCTGTAAATGAGAGGAGGGAATTTGGAGGCAGGTGTCTTTTTTATCCCATATAAATATCCACACTCACAAAGGGGTTTAATTCAGTAGACATCATACAAATCTGTGGACACTGCCCAAATCTGGAACATTGCCCAAGCTGGCATACACAGAGGAGAAGGTAATCTATTTTCCATGGTCATAAGCACTCACCTCTATTGTTTAGAGTTCTAGGTATAATTAAGGTGCAGACAAACTGACAATCTTTCACTCTTGGCCAGCTCTCCCCAAGGGTAACCTTTCAAACCATACTGAGGATTTAAACTATAGAGACCATTTCAAACACACGCATTTGCTGCCCACATCATGCTAATACACCCACTGAAACGTCCCTCAGTATTACGACCTGACGACCAGCTGCCAAATTACAGAATAGGAATTGAGCAGAACTGTGGAACTGTGTTGCATCAGTAGACATCCCAGGGGATGCAGAACCACTATGTGAACATTTGAGGAACCACAATGGATCCCCTTGGTCATGGAGGAATGGAGGAAGAAGAAGAAACAGAGAAGGTACACCACATGTAAAACACACCTTTCCCTTTACCCCCAATTACTTTCCCAACTTTGGGATAGGAAGCTGGTTTTTGCTCCTCTTGGGTCTTTTCTGCTCATCAGCACAGATGTTCTGCAGATCTGAAATGTTACTTTCTTATTTAGCTAAACAGGGTTTCAGGGACGGATGTGGGAAATGAAGACAGCAAGAGCATTGTTTTTAAAGTCAAATGTCTTTTGGATTCTACCTGGAGTAACAGGCAGACAGATATTCCAAATGATGCAGCAGAAAATATCCGGTTACTGCCTGAGGGTTTATTTTTTAAAAGGAGTAGTTTTTCTTACCTTCCTTATTTTATTTTGAATAAAGGCTTGTTCAGCAGGAGAATTTATTGTTGTCATTCCACTGTGAAGCCATTCACAGACAAACATGTAGGTTTCCCAGTCCGCAGGACTGACATGGAAAAGATATTCTGCTCCTTGATAATATGACCATGGCAGTTCTGGAAAATGAGAGAGTCAGTGGCGTGCAGGGGTAAAAACTCATTTCAAGTCTCATCTTTTTCTACCCCGTAGCCTGCCTTTCCAAATCTTCATTCGTGAAGCCCAGCCATGATGAGCCTGCCTTCATCCACGTGTCAGAGGACAAATATGCCACAATGAACAGCAAAACCACATTTAACATATTAATTTGTGGGGAAAAAAAATGCACTGTGAATAATTTTTTTTTTCTAATATTCTATCCCATAAGGCTGAAGGAATATAAGAGAGTTGTCCAGATTTAGCAAAAAGGCAGCTTTAATGTGATGGGGAGGTTATCAAACTCCTATGCTTATTACTCACAATATTCCTTAACCTAACCAGTGTAGTATCTGATGTTCTAGTGTTCCTAAACAACACTGGTAGATTTTGATCTATAACAAGAAATTCCTAGAGTCCCTTAACGTAAATTTTCAACTAGAATATTTTAGTTATTTTACTTTTACCAAAGGCTTAAATTGTATTTTCAAGTTACATTGTTTCAAGATAAAAAAAAGAAAATGTTTTCATACCAGCTGTGTACCAAACTGGATTCATTGGTTTAACACCTGTAAAATAAAATAAAAAAATCATTAAGAATATTGCTATTCTCCTTCAGGGACCAAAAAAGGGGTTAAACATGGAATAAAATAAAGTAATAGCTGCACTTACTGAAAAACATTTAAAGTAATCTTTATGAATAAGAATGTTGAATAACTACTGCTAACTAACTGCTAATCTTGCTATACATTTTTAAAGTAACTGCACAAATTAGATCTCTTAACTGGCCAACTAATGCTAATGGAGTAAGCCATATGGCTTTGCCATGATTTCATGCAGAAGACCAATGAGAACTCCAGAGGTGGCTAAAATGTAGATTTTTAGATTTTTTTTTTCTTGTCCCTCCTGAATTGCAAGTAATGGGTATAATAGACAATGTATGTTAAATAACATTTCACCTTTTGGTATTTTGCATATCCATTCACGCTTTTCATTGCAGTGTGCTGGAAAGACCGTTCTGTTTACTTTGAACACACCACAGTTTCTTGAGTCATCTTCAACATACTTGTTCTCCAAAAATGAAGATACAACCTGAAAACAGCACATTCATTCTCTTTCGCTGACAATCCAAGAAGAAGCATTTAAAAATCTCATCATGGAGAAAAAGGAAGGATTTAGACATGCGTACAATAAAAACATCATAAGCAACAACTAAAGGACCACCTAAATTATGGTGGTAAAATGCAAAAAATAGGGTCCATAGTCATGTTCTGTCCAACTTTTCCATCTTATATCAGACTTCTTCTTCATAAAAATAATTGAATAGCTATGAAACCTAACAATTTTGTGATATGATTAACAGCAGTTGCCCACATTTAGCAGCCTTTGGTTCAACATATTGCATGATTGCACTTTGCACTCTGAAATGACTGAAGTAACAACAGCAGACCTGATGCTTTTCTTAAAACTGAAATTGGTTTTCAGTCTTAAAAAGTGCCCCTTCTTCGGTTGTTTGATGTTTAAATCCCAGGTGCTAACCATTGGTGTATCATGCACCATCAACATCTTCAAGGATGCAATGTCAAAAGCAGTATTAAAAAAGGAAAGACTTAGTTCTGAATGCAGGCAGGAACCTAACAGTCATGGAACAAACCAAGCATGTAAGCACAACTCTAAGGCTTTCCAATGTGTGTTGCATACCTATGTAACTATGTCTATACACAGGCGTGCACACGTGTTCACTCTGCATATGCCTGGTCCTGGGCTGAACACAGCTGACTTTGCCGGGAAGCACACGTCTGCAAAACTTTATAATCCTACCAAGTTCCTTTCACAGCTGCACAACCCTTTTGCACATGCTGCTACTTTAATAGCAGTTTACTGTTAATACTATTTTAACAATTACTTTAAGTGACCATGTGGACATGAAAACAAAACAGTTTTTCTGGCCACCATTTGCTCTCAAGGCTTATTTTTGTACGTATGCTCAGATATGACTTGAAAGGTGAATGAAATACAGAGTAAACAGATAGTTACAGGTGTTCCATCAGACCACTGCCATGTCCCTCCAGAAAGTGCATTTCTTTTATTAAATCCAATCCAGAACTGTCTTTCTTCTGTTCTATAATGAAAATAAAGAAAATAACATTTCTCATGCACTTTTTCTGTAGCTATTTCAGAAGCAATTTTTTTTTAATAGTACAAACACACATATTAATTTCTTCTTGAATTCAATACATCATTCCCTAATATATTTCTTAACTTTTTAGTATCCTTGAAGTGTTAAATTATATTTTTCAAGATGAAAACATTTAAAATACGATTAAAATAGTTGAGTCTCCATTTCAATGGGGAATGTTAACTCACAAGAATATCACCTTGACAGTAAAAGTTGCTCAATATCTACCACAAAGATCATCTTCAAAACGAATCATATTATAATGCTGCTAATACACTTCACCCATTTTTAAGTTGATGTTAGAGTAGGGACTTCCTCAGACACTAGTAAAGTGGTGTAATAATCTACACTTAAATTGTAGATTATTTTTGTGTATTAGTATGATTAAGATAAATCTTGTTGATGTTAAAAATATATTTACCTATCAAAAATTGTATATAATAGATTGCTTAAAAATGCCTCTTCATAGATATGGCTAAAACTAGCAAGATGTGCTCCAAAATCTTGACATAATGCTTCTGCTTCATCCCATGTTCTTCTCATCAGAACTTTTTCATTGTGAAATATCTGCCATAAAATAAACATTGTCATAAATGTAGTTGATTTGAGAGACCAGTGGTTTCAGAAAGCCAAAAAAATCAAATATCAGTCATGTTTTTTTCTGAAGTAAAGCAATGTATATTCCAAGTATAGTTCTGAATCTTAATACTTTCACTCACTTTAAAAAGTAGTGAAGGATGGTAGCAGGTAATTTTTGTTTGTTGAGTGAAAGAAACAATGCATTTTCAAAAATGTTTCAGGAACAGTGTATCCCTAAGCTGGTGCAGAATCAGAAAACTTCAAAGCAAATTTGACACGTACTTTGTAGCAGTTGAGCAGATGAGGTTCTGACTCCCATCCAAAATAGCAGGAACTCAAATGTTTTTGAAAAGTAAGTTCAGGTTCTTCGTAAGAACTGATTTTTTGCTTGCACAATGACATTGCTTTGAAGTTCTTACAGCTTTTCACTTCCCAATAACCAATGGGGTGCTGTCCTCGCATAGCCACACATCCCCCAGAATGACCTAGACATGGGAATGAATATGTGTTGAGTATCAGAATAAAGCATCCAAATTTTGTGAATTTTTTGGGAAGTGGCTGTTTTATTAGCATGAGTTTCTGGACAAAACCTTGACGAAGTTACAAAAGTTGGAAATTCTTTGGTTAGCAGCCAGTTTATAAGCTCATCTTGGCTGACTTGAGTTTGTAAAATGAACCATGACAAAGGGTTCCTCTCACAAAATGAAGGAAGAAATGCAATTAAAAACAGAACTTTTGCAAAATGCAGTCATAAAGCAATAAACGTAAAGAGTCCAAACCTGAGAAGCAATTAGTGAAATGGAGTGTCTTATTATTATGTCTCTATTCTCAGGTATTGCTAAGAGGTTTATGTTTCAAAGGTTGAACAATTGTTTTACTTTTTCACTTTTTGTTTTGTTGGAATGCTTTCCTTTGAGTTACTATAAAACAAACAAAATCAAACAAGCAAACCAAGTATCAACAAACTAAAGGGGAAAAAGAAGAAACCTCTATATACAGGCTCTTATTCACAGAAATGTATGTCAATGTCTGACCTTCTTTTTCATATAAAATGCAAATTTCAAACTCTGACTGTTACTGAATAAAACTCATGACATCTCTAGGACATTTTGCTGGGAGTCTCAGGAGGACGTTGAAAAGTCCATAAAGAAATGCATGAAAAACATTATGTATGTTTTATTCATGTTTTTTGAAAAATATCATATATACAACAAATGTATTGAAGTCCATAAAGAAATGTATGGAAAAACACTTCACTGGAAAAGAAGAATTTTTCAGGGATTAGCTGTCTATGCAAGAATGGCCTGGCTGTGAGGAACTTCAGGCACAAGTCTGTAGCATAATCCATGGTTTTTCTCCCAACTTTTTTCAGCATTTGAGCACATAAAAGAAACACTAGATTAATATTTCCCTCACCAAACTAGCAGGTAGGAAGTGTGGCATCCAGCATCCAACCACAATTGGGAGCTCACAATAACAGCACCTGGGTGGACAGCTGGGAAGGAAGCTCCACAGCTTCTCCACAACTGCCAATTCACCTAACTCAATCCGTGGTAGGAAGTTATGGAGTGGCAGATGTAAGCTTATCTCTCTGCTCTCTTGACCAGGCAGGGAGGAAAGGACTGGGATGCTTCAGTCACTGCTAAGCCACTGGTGGCACGGGGAAGAGAGCACACTCCCCACTCTCCAAGCCATTGCTTTTTTTATCAGCATGTTACTCACGTGGCTGGTACTTGTTCCAGTTTGCGTAGCTCAACGAGCGAATCTTTCCTGCTGTACTTAGCCAAAAATATTCTCCTGTGTTGTTAAGGTCTTGCAATCCTATCCAAAAATAAGTTCTCTCAGATTTTACCATGCTGTGGATCATGCTGTTGATAAAAGCTTGTTCAAACCTTAATAAAATAATCAAAATAAAGTTTTTTAGAATACAATAGGTAAATTGGTATTTCAGTGAATAGCTCTCATGAAATTATTTAAATTATGTGAGAAGAGAAAACTATACAAGTGGTACTTAATTTTCCTTATAGAATGCTGTGGGAAACTTCAGGAAAAAGTCTGTAGCATAAGTCACAACTTTTCTCTAATTTTTTTCAGCACTTGAGCACATAAAAGAAACACTAGATTGAGATCTTGTAAGCTCAATGCTTGAATTACAAGATGTAAAGACAGAACATATTAATGATGCACAAGTAAAAATAAGAAACTCCTTGTATGAAGGAGAAAAGTCAGTGAGGTCTGAAAAAGATCTAGAAGAAAGGAAAATCTTTGCACAGAAGTATCCTTTTGGAACCAGAAACACAAATGAGCACTAAAAAACCAGAAATGAAGGACCAAAAGCACTAGCTGATCTGACTACAGAAAGAATCAATCACTTTTTCCTTAATTTCCTCACTGAAGTTTTGTGAGAGATATACACCTTTTTGCAAGTAATAATTGTTGCCTATAGTAACACAATTGTCACTTAAGTGCAATTAATTCTGACATAATTGGTATAGGACTACACAAAAATACTTCATTTAAGAGTACATTTAATCAGCTGCCTATGAAAAAACATACAGCAAAATAAGTTCCTAATTTCATGAAGACTTACATGACTTCCTGATTTTACACAAGGTGAAAAGAATGGCTAGGTACCATAAGAATGACATTAATGTAAAAAATGGAATGTATCTGTAACACTGAGAGTGACTCAGGACTTATATTTAATTTTCACTTCCTCTATATGTTCTCTTTTTATATCAATTTTACTTCCTCTACAACCTACTATTTAATGAATATTTTAGGATCAATAACTGAAAAGTATGTGCATTTTTCACACCAAGACAACAAACCTCAGCATTAATTAAAAAAAAAAAACCAAACCCAAACCCAACCCAAACCAACCAACCAACCAAAAAAACCCACCAAAACTAAAATAACATATTATTGCTACTTCAACAGTGGAACTGGGAAGTAATTAGTGATGGCTACACACAGAAAGAAGAAAGAAACTAAAAAAAAAAATAAAATAAGCAGAAAAAGAGAGAAGACATGCTTCCAGTGATGTGCAGCATTCCCTCAGCTCACTGCAACATTTGGGCTGCCAATGCTCAGTTGCAAGAATTTGTCCTTTGTCCTCCCTGAAAGGATTACTGTCACACTGCAGCACAGTACTGTACACATTGTGCACAATCCTGAAACCACCTGGCAAGAAAAATTCCCATTGATGTAAATCCTGATTCGGGTAGCCTGTGTTTTCCTAAAATTTCTGGCTACTAGCCATCTGATTGCTGGTGGTTATAGTACTTTCCCTAGCCTAAAGAGAGTGGATTTTTCCTCCTTGCGTTTTGGGGTTTTGGGGGGTTTTTTTGTTGGTTTTCTTTACTCAATAAATACATAGTAGCTAAAGTATCTAAGTAATTAATCTATCAGTATTTCAGACTTCAATGGGAATCCAACATAAAGAGTAAATCACAAAGAAAGCAGAGAAAACCCAAGCATCTGGTCATCTGCAGAGGAAGAAGCTTTTGCTAAAGCTGGAACAAAGGTAAATAGTAACAAAGCATGGGAAAACAGTGACAAATGCTTTCAAACATTTACTCTCTTACCCTATTTGCTGAGAATTCACATAAAACGCATACATAAATAGAAGCATTTGTAAAACATTTATATGGATGAAATCTTTATATATTTTCATTATAAAAATAAACATATTTTCATTTTTCTGTATAGTTTCTAAGTATAAAGTTTCTTAAAGATGTCATACAGCTCTTTAGAAAGCATTTTGTTCAGATTCCTGCATGCTCATGTGTGCACATTGCTATAAGTGCTTATTAGCCTAACAATTGCTTTTTTCTAAATTCATTTTCAATTAAAAATAAAGCAAAGCACACCTTTGATTTTAGCCAATGTTAGTAATTATGCTCACCTGTCACACAAATATTATTTCATAATGGTAATATATTTTGCCATGCAACACTTTATTAAGTTAGAATAGTTCTTGTTAGAGGTATCTTCACGCTGTCTAATAGGATTAACTACCTGTTTGTTACTGATACAAGTGCAGATGGGCAGAAATAACCACTGGAAGCATGTTCAAAACTTCGAGGGGTACTGTCGATTTTGTAACAATATCCACCATGTCTTTCCCATCCCTTAAAAGAAATGAACATTATTTTATAGATTATTAATTATTGTATAGGTGTTAAAAACTTGATCCCCTTTTGTACTTCCTATCTGATGATCACTGGCATTGCTACAGCTCTTTTCTACTGTGGCTGAAGAGCAGTTACCCTCAAGGTCACTGAGAATGTGGATAAACTTAACAAAATTTCAAAGTTTAAATCCTAAAAACAAAATTTAAACTAACCATCATCCTACTCTAATAAGGCAGAATCAAAATGACACATTTTCATGGTTTATCAGATGACCCAGAACACTGAGTCGGCCTGCCTCATTTCATCTCATTATTAATCTTTTATTTCTTACTATTTTACATGCCACAGTGTCCAGAATACATCACTGGGACTGGTGTGAGCTCTGCTGGTGTGATTTCATGTGGCATACCTGCCTGATTGCATGTTTTAAACAATCCATAGAATAAAGACATAATACACTATCTCTGTCCAATCCATCTTGAAGCCACACACAGAGAGGAGAACCAGATGATTTCACTTTTCCATGAGGAAGGTGCTGCTTGCAGGGAAGGTCACAAAATAGCACAATGGGGAGCAAGCCACAGGACCCAGATGGACACCATCAAATACTGCTTGATGGTGATGTTAACAGCAAAGGAGAAAAGAAGGGAAAGGGATAAGCTCCGGATCAAATAAAGACCTAGTTTTAGAAAGTCAGGACAAAAACTAGCAAAACAAATATATTGAACACTGAAAGTAAGTTGACAAAACAAAATGTCTGAAATCAAACATAGCTTTGAGTACACTTAATACTGACTTCTTTGATTAACTAAATATAACTTTTTTCATATTGGAAAGAAAAGGATCTATCAAAGCCAAAAGACTTAAGAAGAGGTTTGAGCATGTGTTTTTACAGGGTGTGAAACATCAGCAAGCAGAAATTTATCCTGAGTCGGAAATTTGCGAGAGCAGACTGAAATACTTATGACAAGTGACTCAATGTCTTGAGTCTCGAGCCTGAGAGGCAGAGGATTGAGAAGCTGAAGTGCTGTCAAACTGCTGACTACAGCTGGTCAATGAAATCTTGATGCTCTGCACTATTTTACCTGGTCAGGACTGTGAAAAACCTTTCTCACACTAATAACATACAAAATTCTTGAGTGCTGAAATACATAGGTCCAAATTAAATTAATACAATTACCCAAAACTTTTGGAAATGCTAAGATGGAACAAAGCAGTAACTTCCATAATGGTATGAGAAGAACGCTGGATCTGACCAGTGTATGTCTGGGGAAATACTGCAGCTGACTCCAAACAGTTCGGCTTCAACCTTCTTATAATTCAATTGAACTGGTTGTGTTTTTTTCATTTCTCAAGAAACAGAACATGAAATTAAAAAAAGGAAGGCAATGAGCTAAACAGCAAGGCAAATTAGAGAAGAGAGATTTTTTCTGCTAGAGTTTTGAATAAAACAAAGTCTAAAAATTTGGTCTTCTCATAGTGTGAAAAAGAACTGATGGCAAATAAAATCATAATTTACATGCTACTTTTTTACTAGCAGAATGCAGAGCCTAAAAGCCTGAAGACCTGATGCAATGTCCTAGTGACACAGCTCTGCTCCTTCCCATTTGTGTCTGAAAGCAAACGGAAAGCTAATGCACAAGTGGAAGAGTTCACTCTCCATGTCAATGGA
This sequence comes from Corapipo altera, assembly GCF_003945725.1. Lineage (NCBI taxonomy): Eukaryota > Metazoa > Chordata > Aves > Passeriformes > Pipridae > Corapipo > Corapipo altera. Next base: position 18,151,553 of record NW_020884877.1, on the reverse strand, counting down.
ACTGATTGTTTTTCACCCTGACATTCCATTTCAATGTATGAAAACCATGTGTGGGATGAGGCATCACATAACAGTCATTATTTGCACAGATGGTGGACAAAAGGGGTTTCACTTTTGATCTAGAAAAAATAGGAACTTGGGTCACAACCACTGACAACACATCAAGCCATGAAAGGCATCTTTTGAAAGCTTTTAATATTACATTAAAATTTAGTTTACATACTTCTAAACTAAACAATCAGATTTTTTTCCTAGCAAAACATGCTGTCTTTAATATGAAAAACTACAATTATCTATTTACATCTACATGTTCTGTAGCTGCATTTAGAAGTTTCCCATATAATTCTATTTTATAAGTACAGTTCTAAAACAACCACAAACTCCCTTACCTCTGGACAACTTGATTCCAGTTCAGGAGAGACATTATCAAATTCTCCTGCTTTTTTGCAAATGTAGAAAGATCTGTCTTCACATTTTTTTATCTTCCAACGTCCCTCCTAAGGCATGAAAAGAAGTATATTCTGTACATATTCATATTCTCATGCACATCTATACACATATTAGATTACAATCTCTCCTCTTCTTTTAACTCTCCAGTAAAAAAATAGATAATTTTTCTCACTACATATATTTGTCCTTAGATAGACCATTTATTTCTACCAACACCATCGGCAGGATTCTCAAATCAATTCTACAAATGGGTTTGTCTCTTTGAATCAGACTTTGGGATGTAATGCATCTTAATGAACTAACACTATGGCCATGCCAGAGCACTTACTTTCTTGCTAGTTATCATAGTTCTTCGTAAGATTAATCTTTATATTTGAACAGTCCTTACTCAAGATATTACAAAGTTTGTACCATATAATTTTTGCAGATCTGTAAATCCTGGATATGTACCAAAAGTAATGCTTGAAAATTTTTATCTTGAACCTCCTTTTCCTTTGTATTTTTCACTTTCATTTGTTTGTTTACACTTTAAAACTGAGTAAACCATGACTTTGTGAATCTAAACCCCACAATTTTACCAAAGTCCTATTTTCTGCTTCCAACAGAAACCTACTTTTCCAGGTCATTGGAAATTGCCCCAGCTTTCCCCTGAATTAAAGATTGCAACCTGGACCCACTACTGTAGAGACAACAGAAGTTCTTTTTAATACAGTTTTCCCACTTAGCCAGAACATACTTTGCAAAAAAGAAAAAAAAGAAGATTATAGTGCTACTTATGTAAGTCATGTATTAGTGAATTTAAGTACTGCTATTTATAAAAGTAAAGTAAATGCATGACCAAATTACAAAAAAACTGACAGTGCCATGAATACCAATAGCACAGGACACAGTGTTGTTTTAACATTACTCTCATTTTTACAACCCCTGGCTAATTTCAAGTCAATTTTCCTGCTGTAAACTTCTATAATTTCATGTAGACCTAGACTACCATGATTTTGAAAAATGCTACATAAAATTTATTGATACTGACACCAAGATAATATAGGCACAGCTGACAGTTTTTCAAAACATGAATTTGAAGCTTTCAAGACCAGAACTGATGCATCATAAATTATAATACATACTACTTGGACTTTAAAATACTTTATCAAACTACCCACTCATATCGGTTCTCTTCCATTTGGCAAGCTTTACATATGTACCATTTTTTATTGAACATAAGCTCAAAATCTATAATTAATTTTCTGTGCATCAGTGCTGGAAAATGCATTGGTTTCTAAAGGCTACACTGCATTTATCATAACATGAATATATTAAGAATCAAAAAACAAAGTCATACTCCAGGTCATGGTTTAAAGAAGTACGCATAGCAAAAAAAAAATTATTATGACCTAAAATAAAAGTGTCTAATTCTTTCAAAAAGAAAACTTACAGATCCTTGTGCTGAAACACAGAGTTGTCCTGTTCTTTGAAAGGTGTTAGGTTCTTGGCTATGCCAATTAGAGAATTTTACTGGGGTGCTATCTGACCACTCAAAAACAACAGGGGTGTTATTACTGTATAATCCAATCCATGTTTCAGTTACATTTTCTGTAAAAGAATAAGTGAGTTCAGATTTTAACGGTGAAGTAATAAAGCCTGTTTTTCTTGTAATATCAACACTACTATTAAAAATTACTCATGGGATTTTCATAGGAATGTCCTTCTTTCAGTGAAAAAAAAAGTTGTATAAGCTTTAGGAAACCCTACTGATGAGATTATGTTCTACTGCCCTCGAAAACCAAATTGTTTCAAAAATAGACCAATATATGCAATAATATGCTTTGAAATCCCGAAAAAATACAGATTAGGAGCATATGTTCTTTTCTGAAGTGAACGGTGGAGAAAAACTGACATTGAAGTGAAATATTTCTTCTTAAAATCTTTCCATGCACATTGAGCTTTAGGTTTCTCCGAGTGCTTATAGGCTACAGTGACAGCACATTTGCAGCCACAGTGGCTGACAGACCTAGGAAGGACAAGGCTTGTGGTTTGATGTAATGTCTTACTTGGCCAGTTACTACAAACAGAAAAAGCAGTCAGGCTTTCAGACCCATAAGCCCTTCTTCTGAAGACAAGCCTGAAGCAAGCCTGAGAGAGAAGCAGCAGACTTTGAAGCTGAATATAAATTGAGAACAATTACATCTACCCATTGCAGCATCACTGGAAATAATGGTATTTGGTATCTATGGAGGGGTGGAAGATGATGCAGTGGTTAATCTCCTAATCTCCACATGTGACTGTGCCCAAGCTCTGGGAGGCTTAAACTCCCAGCAAAACTGTGCAGCTCTGCCAGTACACTGATGTCAGTGGCAGGCAAAAAATATTCGCTTTTCTTTGTGGCTGTTATGACAACAAAAGTCTTGGCATCGATGCATCAAAGAGCTTTTGATCATTAAGTTCCTTGTATAATTATGCTACCTCTTAGGACAATGGGAACCAGCAGAACTCCTTTGATACACCCTGCTGACATCAAAGGGACTCTGACCTCATACTAGCAGCAGCAACTTTACAGTGTGGACGAGGCCAGCTTGAAAGCAAAACCCACGCTGAATTGGTTTTGCTTCTATGCACAATTCTACTATAAGGTTGATCACTGAATATTTTGCAACAGTTTTGAAAATAAGCAAGAACTGGAAAGGACAAAAGCTACCTACGTTTACTGCAGCCTCACTGTGTCTAATCTGTGGATTCATATTTTAAGAATTGTTACTGGAGAAGGTGACTCTATACATTTATAAGACTCCTAGGAGCAGCATGATCATGTTTTCTTTTTTTGTAAACAAAATTTGGGCATGCCATGTGATACAGTGCTTAGATGGCTAAAAATGTTAAAGGCTGCACAAGAGCACCACAAAACACCAAGAAACACTGCATGCTTGAACTCCCAAAACTCACCACTTTCAAGTAAGTTAATTAGCAGCTCTTCATCTGCCATGGAGGATATACTAACGAGCCTGCTATTATCACTTTGGCATGAGAGAGAAGCATCGTTCCAGGTCTTCTCCTCTTTATGAAGTCTGTAGCAGTTGCGACGGTGTGGGTACCAGCCAGTGTCACAACGAGTGGCATAATACTTCCATGTATCTTTTAATTGAGCATACAGAGTTCATATATATTAGATAGAACTGCCAAGGTTATGCTATGTTCGTAACACATTCAGAGATTTTTTATCTTTTTTTAATCTTCAAATGTTGAAAACAAAGTTTTTCAAGATGACTTATGGAGGCCAAAACACATCCTCTATGGAACATCACTTACCAAGCAAACTGAAATTTCTTCCACTTTATTTGATGATTCAGCCATGTGGGCTGCTGGACTAGTGCAAACACTAATTCAGCTTAAAACACTTTGTATCTCCATTATTACCTCTGAACATGATTCAGAGACAGATAAAGCTTTTTCAGATGCATTACCTACAAAAGGTTTGGATAACTCTTTTCTCATTATCTGAAACAAGCAGCCAAATTTTCTTTTAAGCTGTCAGGAAGAAGTTGAACCCATGTAAAGTGCTTTTATTTAGTAAATGTTTATGTTAGAATAAACTCAATTCTGTGTTTAACTTGCACACAGAATGGCAATCTGAGTCATTCTATGTACTGTATATCCTATATTCATTATATAAACACAAATAATGCTTTTTTGGTATACCAAAAGTACAGCACAGCATAAAAATAACTGCAAATTTTGAGCTGCATTTATATAAGTTTCTTTTCTGTGTGCCACTGATTAATTCGATCCACACTGAAAACCTATTTTTCAATGCAAATCCATGGCTCTTATTGTAATATAAAGAGAATGAGCATTTCGATCACGGAAGGAATCCATTAAGTGCTATTTATATTAAAATTATTTGTTAGTTTTAAGACTCTCAACATGTTTTCCACAACTGAATTTAAACAGAAGAAAGTGTTAATACATCCGTTAAAATAAACTGTATTCAACTTAAACTATCAAACTGACACATTTAGTGCAGCTAAGACTCTGTTCTGCTGACTTTATATTCAAGTGGCTTCACTTGTTCTCCCTGCACACTCACAAATAAGATACAGTAACATTAAGAGACTTACCCAATGTTTCATGCTCCATCTTATTTAAATATTTTTTGCATACAAAAGGCAATCCAGATTCACATAAATAACTGTGCCAGCCATACTTAGATTTTGGATCAATCACTGCACAATGATTTTCTCTAAAACGGTTATCAGAGACATCTGCAAACACATTTTTGAGAAGCACAAAATTATAAAAAAATCTTAAAAATACCTTTAAAAGTAAATGACAAAAGGGCTAGACCATTAATGTTGTGAACAGATCTAACCTCAATTATGTTACATCCCTAGAAAGGCTTTCAGTTAATGAATACGAACAAATATTTCAACAACAACAAAAAAAATTCACTTAATTCATTTTTCGAATATAGCTATAGGAACAGCAGTGTATGCTGCTAAAACATATGCAAGAGGAACATCAAGTACTTGCTCTCCAGTTCACAAACACCAGTGGTGCTCCATCTGACCATTGCCAGCCAGCATCATCATCCAGGCGATTCAAGCCCATCCACAGCATCATGTCTGTGGCGTTTAACTGCCCTGAAAAAGAAAAAATAAACAAAGTATTACTCCATGCTTTCCCCATATTTTAAAATATCTACAGACACATCTGCTCTCCTAACTTGTTACTTTGTTAACCAACACAAAGATGAAAAGGAATAAACTCAGAAGTCTGAAATCCTTCAAAGGCCACTCATCCTGCAAACCCTTCCTGCAGAAGTTGTTGCTGACCTTAGAAGTTAAGTCTAGAACAAGCAGCTACATAACAGCTAGCCCGTTTCAGCTTTCCATAAACCAAACAATTTTCAGTCCCTTTACCATCTTGTATGCATATCAGAAAGCTAATTAAATAATTTTTAAAACTTCCTGTTAGCTTATATCCTGCTATTGAAAACCAGCAATAATGGGAAGGAATGGGCAAGAAACCCAAGGTAACCTTTTGCATTAGAGCTCTACCACCCATTCCTGAGCTTAATCTTCTCCACATACACTAAAATATCCACAAAAGCCATGCTGTCAGAAGGCTCTGCACATTTTTTCTGAGATGCTTGCTCCATAAATGTTCTTGTCATTCACATTTGGTGAAGTCCAGCTTACAAAGGAAACTTAACAGAAGAAAGGGACACCAGGGTACATTGCAGAGAAGGTAGATACCTGTATAATTCTCCAAAACAAACAAACACACTCCCTAATCACAGCTGCAGAATGAATGGGAGTCCTTGTGGGGAGGGATAATTAAGAAAATTACAGCCCTGTGTAACACATATCACCACTTCTGCACTTCAGTTTATTATGGTGGGAACTTACCTTCATCCTTGCTTTTTCAAACAGCTGCTGAGGTGTGTTACATGATAAAGCCCCACAAGCAGCAGTGGGAGAGACATCACACAGAGTATTAAGCTCCAAAATGTACCCCTTTGCACGGGTAAAGAGGAAACCAACTACAGGTTTCCTACAAGGTATCCAGAGAAATGCCTACTTACTGCTTAAGTTACTTATGTAGTTCTGCTCTTCGGGGTCAGTGACACTCAGCAGGTCTCCTCCTTGCAGCTGACAGGTGGCCCGTGCCTCACGCCAGCTCAGCACAGACACAAGGTTGAACTGGTAGCAAATGTGTGTGTTGGGGTTCTTCTTCCAAAAAATGTCACAGTCATTCTCTACTCAAAAACAGACTCATCACCAACATTCCAAGACTCCAAATTAATCAGAAACATAACACCTTGAACAATTCAATTAATTAATGACAGCAATATCCCAATGGAAGCACGATTACAATCACCTTTCCTGTTTCTTTGTTAAAGAACATAAGGAAACTGGGCACTAATGAAATAAAATGTTGCTCCACATTTCATATGGTTGATAAAATGCTCAGGAACTGATCTGCAGCTGGTGGTGATTTTCACAGCTCTCATAAAGCCAAAAGAGTATGTTTTAATTTATTCCAGATAACCATTTGTTTCTAAAGCTGAATGTTGAAATATTCAAACTATGAACACCTCACCCAACTTGTGGAGCAACAGTCACTGGATCTTCTTGAATCTTGTACTCAAGAGAATAAACTTACTATAATTACAAAATATAAGCAAGGCCGAAAATACCATCTATTTTAACAATTGCCCAAAAAACCCCATTACAAAGACACATTTACAGCTGTTTTTAAGATGCTTAAGAAACATAGCTTGAGCAGGGAAGGCTTTTCCCTTCTGCTGCTAGAAGATACTATTTTGCTTATTTATTCAAGAAACTGAATTATTCACAAAGATTATACATCCAAAATCTTTTCAACAGCAAGCATTTTTAAAGCTATTGTTTCTTAGTGTTTTAGGCCCAAGATGTGTCCAAGCAGTGCATAGAAGAAAAGGAATGTGCAAGATGTAATGCAGTCAAAAGCAGAATGTGACTTTGCAAGACAACCCTTACTTTATGTGTTTCAGAAAAGCTGCCTATATATCACTAGGACAGAGTACAGAGATGTTTAGCTGCAGGGTAAGGTCAATGGGCTGCACAGAGTAATATCCTTCTGCTCACTCCCTGTAGTTTTGCTTTTGGGATGAGGACTTAAGTCTCCAAAGGTTAAGCATGATAAATTATGATAAAATTTGCTAAAGCCTGCTTTTGTGTTTTTTAAAGAGACATTCCCCTCTACCAGAAGAGAAGTAATCCAAAACCAGAGTGCATCCTAGTATTACTAATGAAGAACAACCTCTTGGGGGGGAAGAGGGAGAGAGAAGACAAGGAACATCTTACCAGCATTTGGACAAAAACCCCATTTTTCATCTTGTTCATAGTGAGTTGTTGTGGCACACCAGTCAGATTCCTTTCCATCTCTAGTACACTCATAATACCACTTGTTGTTATATTTAAAGGGAAAAACACATGGGAAACCAAAAGAATTTCCCAGCAAGGTGTATGTTTCTGGAAAAACAAAATGCAGAGACTAAAAAAATGCAGACCACAAAAATTTCTTCATTTCCATATGCGTTTACCAGCAATGATAAAAATAGAGTGTCTAAAGTTATTTTCTAATTTTAATTTATAAATGATAACACAGCATTCCCGGTGTGAGCAACATAATTTCAGTAGATTCTGGAAATAACAGTTTATGAAATTTGTCACCACAAGGCACATTTTCGTAACTAACCAGGATGGAAAAAAAACCCAAACAAAAAAACCAAAAACCCCCAAACTTGACCAATTAACACATAAAGCCTGTGCTTATGTTTCAGAACCACTACATAAAACAACAGTTAGCGAAATCAGTCCATGCTCAGATGTAAACTTTACTTATTTGTTAGCCTATGACAGACAAGTAATTTAGCATTATTTTCCCTGCTCCTCCCACTCTTTATAAAGTGGATTTCTAATGTGTTTTCCATTCTCTTTGTCATTCTATGGGAAAGGAAATTTAAAAGACAAAGGAATACTAAATACACTTTAAAAATAAGCTTTTATCCCACAGAGAATAATAACATAGCTAAAATTTTGACATTACATACGTCTGTTGTCACAATCAATGCCTTCCAAAATATTTAAATATTTTCCTCTTGTACTTTGAGGATCAAAATATTGAGAGAATCCAGTGCAACTGAAAGCTGTAAAAGGTTTACCTTGGTGAGTGTCTCCTTAACCTAAGACCTTTTAAAATAGGTCAAATAACCACAATCACACTTCGAATGAAATTGTTTGTCAAAGATCCCAAGTTGCTAGCTTTAAGATCAAAGTCCTTCAACTGCAAAATCATTACATACTGTCGGGTTCATAGAGGTTTCTAAAGTTAATGGCTGGCTGTGCACATATAAAAGAGCAGTTTACACATTGTAAATCCCCTTTAGAGCCTTCTGATATGAAGAGATGATACAAAGAACTGGTCAAAAGAAATCAGGATTGCTCCTCTGTCTGCCTGCTACCATGCTGCTAGCTATAGAGCTACAAGGGATTACCTCAGTCCTGGCAAGAAACCAAATTCAATAGCCACAGATTTCCTACCATAGTTATACATATTTTTTTTTCTTTGAAGGTAACTATCCTCCCTCCCCCAACCTGATGGATTAACACGCTTGCATTTGCATATACATGACCTATGGTGGAAGGGGGAAAATGGAACCTGGAGGTGAAAGAGATTTTGCCATGCAATTAAATACTCTGGTCCTTAAACCAGGCTAGAAGTGCCTGCCAAAGGGCAATCCTCTTCTCACAGATGTAGCAGTATTACAGCTAGACCAGGTCTACTTTCATCTCACTATGTGTACACAGCAAGTGTCGGGTCTGAAGTATAAATTACATGAGGTTTTAAAGAAGAGATTGGATGCTGCAGTGCTTTCCCAGTTATCACAGGTCCCGAGAGGGCTTTGGTAAGAACAGAGGCCGAGCACAGCTACACCTACAGAGGAAACCACTGAGACCAGATCTCCAATCCAAACACCCAGTTCAAATGGGGAGAATGAACAGCTCCAGCCTAAGACACACTGTGCAAATATTAGGTCCTTCCTTCTACAGAAATGCCGAGGAAGGGATCAAGGTATGGGCTGTTGCTGTTTGTAGTCAGTGGGTTTGTCTTAGCCCTTATACCTGGAAAACTGTTCAGGTCTGTAAAGTTGGATCTTGAGCTACATTCCTACATCTTCACTAGCTGTACAGCAGGATTAATCAAAATTCTGACCTGTGTTTCACAGTTTAGCATGTTCAGAGGCCAGGTACTGAACACCACAAGCATCAGTCCATGCACACTGCAATTACAGACTGATTTTCAGTGATGGGAATTCCAAATTCTTTCTTATCTCTCTTTGGGTTTATCTGATAATGAAAGCTGCAGGACAGGTAACAGCAAACCCTTAGTTCCCTTTTTTATTTTACAGAGGATTTGAAATGAGTATTTCCTGCTTTGCAAGGATACAGGCATTTTTTGAGGCCCATTTAATGAAAAAAAAATCACTAGTGTGGTATGTTCACCTCAACCATCACATATTAAAAAAAAAAAGACAAACTTCGAGTCTAAAACTGCAATAGAAACTGGAAAGGATCATAAGCACCTCAACTCCCTTCAAAAGAATTTCTGAAACTTTTCCTATCTACATTTTGATGACAAAAATTTGTTTTTACCTTGAAATGGGTGTTCGCAAACGTCTTCATCATAGGACATATACTGTTTCCACTGACAAGTAGATTTTTTTTTGGCCACAATATGTTTGCTGTTTTCAACAGCTAATTTGTACTCTGATACACCAACTAATGCTTTTCCATCACAGGTCCACCATAATGAGTACTGAGTTGAATCACATTCAAGCATACTTAACGGCTGTTCTGGTCTACTGATGTTCAGTCCAAGACAGGTACTTCTACCTATGTTGAAAAGACGACGATTGGATACCCATTTCCATAACATGTCTTCTGAGGACTGACTGCAGTCTTCCAGAACAAGGCCAACTCTCTCTGCTTTAATGCACAAGTTGGAATCTTCACTTTGGATAATAAATATCCCTTTATCTGTAGGGGAGAAAAAACCTCAAATTTTCAGACTGTACAATACTGCAATTGAACAAACAGTATCAAAAGACAAATGTTTTAATTGGAGATATTAAGGAAGAAAACTGAAAATATCCATCAGAATAACTGTCACTTCAAAAAATAAGAGTACTGGTTTAAATTTACTTCCAGTTGAGTTTTTAACATGTGGAATACTTGCAAGCGTGTAAAAATAAGGCTAAGCAATATTTCTCAAGTTGGATAGCCAAAAAAAAAATGGGGTGCCCAAAAACATCAGTCATGTTTAAAGGAAAAAATCCACTGGTCACCAAGAAATACCAGTAACGGAGTAAAGGTTTAAATGTTACACGAAGTCATGCTGTATATTGTAAAATAATTCCCTCGGGTAGATTGGAGAGTGCAATTAAAATAAAAGCTAACAAGTTTAAGGCTGACATGACCGTATTCTCTACAGTATTCATTCTTCACTCGCTGCAACTATAGAGACAGAAAAAATAAGTTGCATTGTAAATAGGATACAGAAAGGGTAAGATTTATCTATACCATGAGAATTGGTAGCCAAGGGTTAAAGTATGCCTTCCCTATACGATGCATATTGTTCAACTACACATGCCTACCCTCCGCAAGAGCAGATGTTGTGCAGTTAGCCTGATATCCTAGGTTTCTTGGAATCATGCAGAAATTCACTGAACCATGTGACATCACACTATAAGTATGTGAAAAAAGTCAGCTATTTAATGATTTAGGAACAAAAGTTAAACTGAGCATAGAGATTGAAAAAAATGAGAGCAGCTGAGGAACTGGAAATCAGTAAAATATAAGCCTGATTCACTCTGAAATCCAATGGTAATTAACCCAGGGAGTTCCTCTTACATTATATGCGAGATACTTATTTTATGCCTCAGGAGATTATGCACTGGAAACCTGAGCAGCACTTCTTCCATTTTGCCTTGAAATTTTACAGCGATAACTTCTGCCATGTGTACTTTCAAACTGCTGCAATTCATAACACCTAACATACTGAAGCACTAAGTATAATAATAATAAAAAAAGTCCTCTCAAATTGATGTAGCCCACAAATAAAATATGAGATGCAGAGGTCTACCCAGATGCTGTGTCCTAGTTTAGTACATACAACTTAGCTTCAGCCCTAAAACAGGAAGATTTTTCAAGCAGCAGTGTCACAGTGTTACAGACATAAAAGAGATCAGCTTAACAATATAATGTGTACACAAAAAGCAGAAGAGAGAGATTATGGAGAGGTTTTCAGTTACAGATTCTGCATCGAGCACATCAGGCAGCCTGACTTACAGAGAGGGGGCACTGCAGATTGTATCACTAATAAAAGGGGCTGTTTACCCTGTGGCTATAGAGATTGGGAGCCTGTGTAGGAGCAGGAGCAAGCCCTTCTGACAGGCAGCAGGTGAGAACTAGCCTAATGTATATAATTGCATCTCCCAAGCACCTGGCAGTTCTTCTTCGTGAAGTCCTTAACCATCTGGGGGAGAGCAAGGTTCCTTTAATCCACTGTATCTCTATAGCTCTCATGTGTCTGAGCTCACTGAAAAACCATCAGACACTGTGACAGATACTCAGTTTGGCCCTTTGCTTTCACAGCGTTTTCTGTGAAGTTTTGTAGTTTGTGCTGGTTTCATCCTTCTTATCCAACCCAATCTTCCAAGGGCAACACATATAGTCTCTATCTACATGGCCAGAAAGGCTTTCTGCCTCTCACACTATGGTCTGCCTTTCCCACGGCAGTCTTATCCAGGTTGACCAAGAAAATACACTGTTAATAACAAACTGGGATAACTAAAAACTGGGATGTCACCACCAGTAAACACTGATTAATGAGGTTAATTCACCATGATACTGGGATTCACACTTGGACGGACTTCTTCATCAAACTCACAATCTACCTCCACAGCACACGGTAGGTCCCATACAGCACCTTCTTGGGGTAGGGGGAGCAACACCACAACCCAGAGGTGGAGGATTCTCAGCCTTTGAAACCCTTTATCTGTAAGGCTCTTAAAAGTTGAAATGACTGCTGAGAAAAGATAAGGTTCTTGCGCAGCCTACACAAATAACCCAGCTGGATGATCTCTGTGAATAACGTCCTTTTTTTTCATTCTGCAGCACGTTAGGCCAAGAACAGCCAGCCCATAATTCTTGAGCCACACAACCCTCTTCCAAATGCAGTTTCCATTTGCCAACTACAAAACGCAATTGACAAGAGAGCTGTGCTGGCCTGAGGACTACCTGGTAATGGCCAGCTCATGGCAGAAGTAAGACATGAGAGATGGCAAACTCAGTGACAACTTCACAGGCCCCAGCTCAGCCCTGTCTTCAAGTGGGGTAATGAGTCAACTGGAGCAACTTCAAGCCTTGGGAATGCCTCCAGCCTCCCTCCTTTCAGCTTGCAAAGCTACATCATCCATTTTACAGCTGCTCACAAAGACGAGTTTTATTACAAAGCTCCTGGTGTCAGGGAGAATTCTGTGCCCAAAGTCCTGCAGATGAAGACCTGCAACTGAGGCTCTGTGAACTTGCAAGCCCCAGAAGACCCAGAAGGAGAAAAGGAGATAGTCTATCATATCATGGCTGGGCTTCGCGAACGAGGATTTGGGAAATAGTCTATGCTTCAGAAACTGACAGGGTGCAGGGAAGCCTTTGGAAAACTGCTGCTTCTCCTACATCCTGCCTCTCCACAGGACAAGGTGACAAGAAACAGACTTCCAGAAGCGAAGCCTGAAGCTGATGTGCAGCCCCAGATGAAGACCTGATTGCTGACCAGTACCTCCAAGTTCCTGTTTACTTGGGTTCAACAGAGCTAATCGGGAATAACCGGCTGCAACAAAACTAGGAAGACAAGATATCTTCATTTCCTTCCTCCTTACCTTCCACTTCCTTTCCCCCACCCAAAAAAAACCAGTGAGAATTGCTTATGTGGTAACAGAGAAAGTAACTGGAATTTACTGGAAATGAGAAAAAAACCTATCCATATTTCCTCCGGGTATGGAGGACCGCAACGGGCAGCGGAAAAATGAGCAGGGAGGACGCACGTGGCGCGGGGCAGGTCCTCAGGGCTCAGTGCCCGCTCCCGGCCCCTCGTCCCCCCAGATCCCCTCACGGCTGTGCGGACCGGGCTGACCCCCGGCAAACGCACGTCCTGGAATCCTGCAGCGCCCGGAGCCGCCGGGGCTCCGCAGAGCCCGGGGCGGGAAACCCGCGCGCTTCCCCCGCGCCGCGCACGGCGGGACGGGGCTGCGGGACGGCCAGGGGCGAAGGGGGAAAGGGGCGAAGAGCTCCGCCCGCCGCGGAGCGGGGCCGTCGCCGCTGCCCTCCGCACGCCGCGCCGCCCCCCACCCCCGGGCCGACCCCGAGGCGTCACTCACTCCGCAGGGAAGACACCCCGTCCCGGCCGAGGGCGGCGGTGCCCCGAGCGGGGCCGCGGCCGCCCAGCAGCAGCAGCAGGAGGCAGCAGCCCGGGAGCCGCAGCCGCACCGCCGGCATCGCCCCGGCACCGCGCCCGCTCGCCGCCGTTCCGCGCCGGACCCGGCGGCCCTGCCCTGGGGAGGGCAGAGCAGCGATCCCACCCCGGCGGCGAAGGAGGGGCGGCCCCGGGGGCGGCCCGCGGGCTCCCCCCGTGATGCTGCGGGAGGGGTGCGGGGGGAGGTCGCGGCGGTCGCGCTCTCAAGATCCCCGCGTCCCCGGGAGGGGGACGGCGCCGGAGACCGGTCGGCCGGGTCGGGAAATGCCGCTCATGCAGCTCGGGCCGTCTGCCCACGTCAGAGCTGTGGGTTCAAGCGGACAAACCGCTCTGTATAAACCTTATTTCCATCGGAAAACACTTTCACTTACCTACACTGCAGGTACTTTTATCTTAAAAAGAAGCAGAAAACACATAGAGACACTGGAGGCGGGAGGCCTCTGTCAGCACAGTCCGTGTTCCCAGGTTCGAGGCTCTGCCCTTGAGCATCCCTACTGCCCTAGACCCCATTCGGAGATATGTGTTTTTAGCAGGTCAACTTGTGAACTCGAAGTCATTTTACGTTTTGGCATGGGCAAAAATAATGGCAATTTTCCATTTTGTTCATCTCTGTCTTCAGTGGAGTATTTGCAGGAGCTGCCCTCCTTGGGTTGAGTTTCAGTTTTAGGGAAAGCAGAACCTCTGGGTTAAAAATAGAGTAACTTTACTGGAATCAGCAGGAAAGTTCGTTTTTAATCTGCAAGAGCATGTTTCTGCAATGTTCTTTATGCTTAGGAGACAAATATGCCTATAAATATGTACATAAATGTATAAAAATAAATGCAGTGTTGGAGCATAACTGCACTGCAGCTCTGTTCCCCCATGTCCGCCTCAATCATGATACAAGGATGGAAAACAGAAACCTTTGTGCCTGGGGAAATTTCTCTGATAGTTCAGTAGAAGAAGGAATTGAGATGCAAATGAAGCCGAACACTTAGAAAGAAGCACATAAGTGGAGAAGTTTCTTCCCATTTAACAGATGATAAAAATGTCTTTTACTCAAGCAGTAGGAAATAATGCTGAACAAGCTGGTCTGACTTTGCAAGACAGAAGAATTGTTACTCTCATGTATCTCTTCTCAGGAAAGCTGCAGCTTTCCGAGATTTTCAGGTTCTGAGAAAGAAGGTTGTTAATAAGCCATTTATGAAAATCTGGCCACTCATAACTGTCTCCATCTCTTCAGGAATGTTTGGCCACTGCTTTGAGTACTGATCTCCAGAAAAAGACTCTCTTACTCCAGAACCTGCTGCTGGGTCACACTGAAAAATTGTGCACAGTACATTGTACAACATTTAAAAATATTGGGCCAGTAAAAAGAAATGAGGCTCTTTGGGCTGTGGAAAGGAGCCTCACTTCAGGTGGGTTTTTCTGCTGATTTCAGCAAGATGAAAATAAGCACATTCTGATTACAGATTGCTAATAATTAACTTAATAGCAGTATTTTTGTAAATATTTTGCTAAGTGCAAATTAGCAACTTATTCATTCTGTGTGGTTTTCCTTGCTTTTTTTCCTTTGATATTCAGATCTGCCTCTTTGACTAAACAGTTTTTTACTGTTCTGAATCTGTTTTCTTCTGACATAACTGGTAAATTCTTTCTAGTGCAGCTGTAGTTATACTGACCTAACTATTTATAGCTAAGCTATACGTACTTAATTACAATAATAATGGCTGGCATAGTGGCCTGTAAAATCAACATGGTTGGCAACATTTTCTGAAGTAAACTTGATGTCAGTTTATATTACCTTGCACATTAAATGGTATATCTTTCCAATTTTATTTGGTTGGTTGGGGGTTTTTGTTTGTTTGAAGCTTTACGTATGTTCCTTCAAGGCATTTGCTGTAGTGATTTGGCTCCTTTATTTTATTTTCTGTCTGGAACTCACTTTTTGTAAATATTTTTCTCTTCATTTCTCTGTTGATGATCTGTTCTCTTTCTTTTTGTGTATTCTTGGACCCATATGTATAAATATAAATATAAATATATATGCACTTGTCTGAGTTGATCTGCCTTTGCTATTTAGGTACTCTAAACAGATGTTCAATTCCTTCCCCTATCTTTTCTTAGACATTAACTTCACTTTCTGTGTGAGATCCATACAGACATATGAACTCAGTGTATGTTCATTACCTGCATCCACGAATAAAAACCCTTATTAAATTCACACTAATACAGTTTGCTCACAAACCCATTGCTTTTCCAAGGCACACACGCAGATCCAATGTGTCATCTACTCAGCACTCCTCACACAGTAATTTCTATTCATAATCTGAAGTCTGAGGACAGGTCTCATTTTTTTCCCAGCCAGAATGGAAATACCAAACCAGAGAATACCTAGGAAGAAAAAGCAGGACGAAAATTCCTTGCATTAGCAGTGCCCAGCAAGCAATACAAGCCATCTTTTCTTGGAGGGACTGCCCTACATCCTGTTTGGCTCTGAAAAATGGCATCTTGAATCAACTCCCAAGTTTGCATTCATCTTCCCTTTTACTCAACTTTTCTCTTTACCCCAGAGGCAGAACTACTCTCATTTATCAACTCTGCCAGTCCAGTTACATCTGGTTATAGTCACTACAGGCACTGCTTCCACCTTCTCTACCTCATCTGCTACATCCCAGACATGAGCAGTGACAGCCTTTTTCCTTTGGCAGTCCTACCTGTGTTTGTTACACCACTCCATTCTTCCAGGCTCCCAGGTAATTGCTGTGGCCATCAGGCTCTGCAGTTTCGCTCCCTGTCAGCTCACATTGGGTAAGGTGGCCTTACAGGACAGTCTGCACTGGCCAGTTTCAGGTTAAATGAAATCTCTGATTGTAAACTGGCAGTTTTTGGTAGGAATTTCACTGTTACTATAAATCTCTGTCGAACGGGCTGTTGATTGGCAGTAATATCAAATTCAATACCAGACAGACTTTCACGTAATTGATGTGGCATTAAGGGAAAAAATCCAATATTGAAATATTTGCAATAAAACAAAACTGGTTAATGGGGCTAGAGCTGCCTCTGGTCTGTCACTGGTAGTTTCTCAAAGCCTGTCTTTGACTTATCCTTTCCCTTTGAGATCCTTGGCTGTGTCATTCATCTTTTGATATACCACAGTCGTTTTTTTGCCCTTCTTGTTAGTACTGTTAGTGAAATCAATAGAAGGAAACTTTTCGCAAAGATTTGCTACGAGAGAATGGCTAATGTGGTCCCAAGAAAAGCTATTAATATTACACTGTAGACTTGTTTACTAAACAAACCTATGATTCATTGTACTCAATACCAGAAATTACCCATACTGTGATCAAAAAATATTATCCTTTTTAAACAAACCAATAAAGCCATCATATAATTGTTTAGCAGAAATTTTGTTTCAGATGTTTGAATGCATCTGAGAGACTGTTTTCTCTCAGTTTTTTAATTATATTCAAACAAGTTTGTAGGCAAAACCATTCCTGATTTCTTTGGCCAGATGTGTCCTCTACCCTATGCTAACCAAATCTTTAAGCACAGATCATCTTTAATTTATCAGAACAAAGCTTCATAAATCAGAGTAATAGGGAATATGCAGGTTCGACTTTAAAAAAAAAGTGGGAGTGAACATAGATTCTGACAATGAAGCATTGAGGAAACTTTTTGTTAGCTCCAGGAAAACTGATGCTTTCAAGAAGCACAAGACTCTCAGTCAGTGTGTTGCCTCCATAGCAGCATGCCCACACTACCTCACCAGCCAGCCTTGATCTCCAGTGGCTGCCACCAGAAGCTCTCTTGCCAGGTCCCATTGCCTCTCTGTGCATCCTGCTGATTTAATGGTGCCTAAAACAGGAGGGTCAGTGAGCCTGGCTTGGCTTTGTTATAACCTGGAGTGGCTAGAAGTGAAGGTTAGGAAAATTAAACTTTGTCATTTACTAAAAGATTATGAACAACTCAGAAGGAACAGACAACTGCTAACAAAGTACTATCAGTCTAGTCGGAAAAAAAACTTGACTGGGTGTAACACCTGGAACAAAGATATATGCTTGCAGAAATTCTAGGGCATAATGTGTACTCAGTGCTGACATGATTTCACAGGTTAGGACAGGGTGTGCCTTTGCACCTTGTACACTTCTTCTCACAAGAGCTGATCGTGTTTTCTCAGCCGTGCATACACATTTAGACTCCAAAATCCCACAGTTAATATAAAAAGACTTACTATGTTCATTAGAGAATATGCACACAGAGAAACCCAAAGCAATTTTATTTTGCCTCTTTCCTTTAACCAGTTTCTTCTCAGGTGAAATAATCCTTGCATTAGATACCTTACTTTGTATTCAATAAAAATGCATAGGCATAGATTTTTTTTGTTATCTTCAATATTTTGCTTTGTGGCAAATCAGATATACAGCCAGCCTCATATTTGAGGATTTAAGAACCATCATTCAAGAAAGTCTGGAAACCAGAGCTCCCACTGGTTTTGCAAGTGATAGAATCTGTCTTCATTACTTATACGGTTATATTTTATATTATATCAGCACACACATATGTGTAGGCACCAGTGAACCACTTGTTAAAATTTCTGCTCTCTTCTCTGAATTTTATGCTGCTAAGAAAATAGAAAAAGCAAAAATATTTTTCCTTTGCGTTCTTCCATGCCCAAATTGAAAATTCATTAACAAGCACAAGAAATCAAATTGGATTGATAAGACCAAGCATTTTCTAGTCTCTGCTCATTTCAGGAAGAAGGAGAATAACACTTGCTCGTGGATTTTTTCCTATGAAGAGTTAGACATGTTGGTGAGAACTGCATAATTTTTCTGTAGGGAAATTCTGTTTACTAACATGAGGCTGAGTTTATCATCAGATGCAAATGTGCAGTCAAAAAACGTAAATGCTTTAACTGTAATAGGGTAGATGCTGTGACTATGAGTCACTGAAAGGTTCTAATCAGTGGGAACAACTTGCCAGCAATGCTTTTTAACCAGTTTGGCCTTTGATATAGAGAAAGAAAGGAAAATTCCCAGCTATTAAACTTTCTCCTCCTTTACGTCCTTAGAATCTCAACATGAAAAAACTCAAAATTTAATCTAAATTAATTAAATTAGTGACTGTACAGTAAATCACATAAACTGAATTAAACATGTTCAGACACTCTTGTCCTTACTTTGAAATAAAGATTAACTTGATTCAGACCAGTCCAATTCAAAGTGAACGTTTTCTGCACAGTTTTCATGTGGATTATTCAGCCCATAATAAATTCCTCAATATATTTCCAAATTAATTTCTTGAGTGCCACTAGTGGACAAACCCTTAGGGACAATCTTTCCATAAGCTCTTTTGGGATGCTGACAAATCACCCACAGTAAATAAAGTGTTCAGTGAGAAGCCTCCCTAATAAAGGTCTCTATCTGCCAGATTGAGAGAGCATCAGAAAAAGGAAGTCCAGAAGTCGTAGTCTATGGGAGGGAGATGTTGAACATCTTGCAGCTGCTGTTCCAGACAAGTGGCAGCAGTAGCTGTAAGTACTCTAGGATGAATACAAGAAGTACAGACCACTGTTTCTGTAAAAAGCCAAATTCTCTTGACTGTGGTTCACTGGACTGTCACCTTGTGTGCTGGCTCGTGACACAGTACCACAGAGGACTTTCTCTCCCTGCAGATGCTGGTGAAGGAGAGAGAAAGTATGTCAGAAGTTTTTCTAACAATTCATTGATGTTAAGGACTCTTTTGCTAGGACTCTTAGGCTGAACAGTTCTTTTCTGGTTGGATATATTCTCAGGCTTAATTTCTCCATCACCTTTGATATAATTGGGGATTTTTGTTATTGTTGCTGGACTTTATTTTGTTTGTGGTTTTTTTTTTAATCTGTCATTTTTCAAATCCTCCATAACCTAAAATAGAAGCAATCAAGGTTTTGTTATGTGGTAATTACACTGTAATTATAGGTCTGGTTTTTAAGTTGTTGAGAGTTTTGGAGAAAGCAAATTTTAACCTCACCTAAGAAGATCAACATGAGATACAATTTGCCTTTGAACTAGAGTTATTAACTTTGAAGCCTGATGTTGGTACACAGTTTTCCAAACACAGGTAACATCTAACTGCTGAATGCTAAATAGAAATTTCCTGTTTCTTCACACCTAAAGACTTTAGTTTTATTTACACTCCTACCTTTTCTAAATATGGAAACAGGAATGAAAAAAAACCCTGTTGAGGAAATTTACCCTGTGGAAAAATGGCTTTTTAAAAAAAGTATCATGTTTTGAGAACCTCATTTATCTGAATACAGAAATGTCTTGAAATTGTTTTAAATTGTCCGATTTGATTAAAAATAAGTCTAAATTGTAGTGTAAATACCATAAGGAAGGAAGAGGTTGCAATGAAAGGGTTCTCTCTGCTTTTCCATGATGATTGGTTGAAAAGAGAGAATGACCCAGCTTCAAGAAACTAAGTTCTTGTCTACCAAGATCTTTGAAAAGCCAAAGCCTTTTTTTTTATCTACACCACCTGTTGTTATTTTGGGTTAGTTGCTATCTGTCAATGTTAGCTGATATGTAGATCAGTAAAAACATAGAGGTTTCTAAGCATGACCCATTCATAAAAACAAACAAACCAAGAAAGTCTTGGGGTAGAATATGTTCCAAATTACATGCCATGAGTATACATTATGCAATTGTATCACTTTTTTTTCACAATCCACTGTGAAATGCAAGAGAACATGATCTTACTGTATGCCTGGAGAATACAACAGACTTTAAATATGCTTCTATTAAGGATGGAGAGGAATGTTCTCTTCCTCAGAGCAGGAAATCAGCAAACATCAAAATACATGACTTTTCATTAGAGGAAAAAAAGGAATTAAAGGGATTAAAAAGAAAATATGCACCTTGTTGTGTATTTCCTGAAAGATATTGCTGCTGTTACACTTACAGAATGGATGGATCTTTAGCTTTAAGCAAGTTGTGCAAATTAGGGGTCACTGTACAAAAGAATCATAGAATGGTTTGAGTTGGAAGGGAACTAAAAAATCATCTAGTTCCAAAGAATGAAAGAATGCCATATGTCATCAATCAGGGTTCCAGAAATAGGTTGCTTACAACGTTCATCCACTAACTCATTTCCTTGAAAAGTAAAAGCATCACAAATGAAGAAAATCCAGACATTAAATTGCTGTCTTAAAAAAGGGGAGAGAAGTTATAAAATAATCTCTAGGGTATGACAACGCATGAAAAATTTGCTAAGATTCATAAAACTATATGAAAACAATGGTAAAGACAGATGCCAAAATAGAAAATGTAGAATGAACAATTAAAAATATTAGAAATGCATTAAATTTTACAATCTTTATTCAAGGTCAGGTAACTCCTTTTTACACAAACAAGTTGAGACGTTTACCGTTTTCTTTCAAATGGATGAAGCTAAAAATTGTCTCTTTTTTTTTTTTTTTTTTACTTTTAGACTGTGTCTGGTAATTTTCATGGGGCAATAACTCCCTTATGCCCACTGCAAAGCAGACTTGAACTTCTACATAAAGACAGATGAGACATGGAGAGTTGTACTTGACATCTCAGTCCTGTATCCCAGACTCACTACCCACTTGTTATATTACAAAACAAAGTTGAATGCAATCTGGACATGTAAAATACCAACCAACATGCAACTTTTATAAATCAAACAAAAATTATCCATTTAACATACATTACTGAAATTACTATGCTATAGGATGTAAAAGATACACAAATACCCTAAAATTGCTAAGGATTATTCTTTAATTCAGTTTAACTCTTCAGTGAACAGTAGTATTACTATTAAAAAATGTTTTGTCCACTCTCAAGGTCCAGCCTCAGGCCAAAACAGTATTTGTGAAAACAGCAGAAAGACTTTTTCATCCCACTCACCACACACAAACCTACTTATAGTTTGGTGGAGGAAAACAGAATAGAGAGAAAAATATGAACTTTGGTACAAATGCTACAAGATGAAAGTGATATAGTTAATACAGAAGGATGAACATCACTCTTATCTCTAGGGTGAATGCCAAATAAGATCTTGAAAGTTCTTGAAATCTGGGAGTTTAGTTGAAATCTAAATTAATGCTGGTAAAAGAATGGCTGGTAAAAGGGTCTAGTTATTTGATATCCTTCAATAACAGAAACCTTCCTCACCAAGCCCTTCTATTTTCTCTCTTCTCATGAATTCCTAATTATTTGAGTGATTTCCATCCCGACAGTTCGGAAGGTGGACAGAAGATTTATAGTACAGTCATAGCAGCAGGGAAATTGCAAATCATACTCCCTGATTTCATTACGTCTTTGATAATTTGGAGAGAGATTGTTAGGAGGAGTAATTTGGCTGTAAACATTGTCTACATACCAAATTGGATCCTTGCTGATGACCAGAAGATGCAAGTGATAAGAAGAGAGCAAGAAGTTTTGTGAAACAAAATCTCCTGTAGGAACATGGAATGTAGACCACCAAGCATTTGATATGAAATGCAAACACGACCCTTTTAATAACATTCGAATACTGAGATATGTTGCAATATTGAAATGGGTGACCTACAGAAGAAAGGCTTTCAACCCTAATATTGAGCAGCAGAATCAGCCTTCTCAGAAACAGAACTTAAATGGTATTTAATAAACAGTATAGATTTTTATTACTTAAAAAGTAATAAAAATATTTTCATTTCTTTCAGAGAAAGTTTATAATTTGATGACTTCTGCGTGAGAAACAAAAGAGTAACAGATAACTTACATGGGCTAAATCCAGATTTCCCTAGCCCCTTAGGCAATCCTGGCCCAAGTAGCATCTAACCAGATTCAGGGGCCAGCTTTGCATCCCATGAGTTTATCCACATGCCAGGGAAACAGGATTTGATCCCACATGTAACTTGCACTGACATCCGTGGGAGTCTAGTGGTTGGAAAGGCCACAGATGCAAGTTTTTATCTGTGCACAGTTTCCACAATGAGATATGCAGGAATACCAAAGAGTACAGATGCGAATCTGTTCCAGTATAATAACAGACATAATTTCCATCATATTTACTACATGGATATTGCATCACCTTCTTTCCAAAGGCATCTGATACTATTTCTCTTTGCACAGAAATATATAAGTTCTAATCCACTTACGGAGAGTATTAATCAGTTTGTTTAAACAAAACAATCTTTGTAAACGAAAACTAATAGTTTCACTGAAACTAGATCCTCATCTGTAGCCATTGACTCCAGTAGGCTTTGGATCAGGCCCTAAAACAGGCATGGGTCAGTCTCACTTCCAGAAACTGTAGCAAATATGGAGTCTGAAGTTACACAGACTTTGTAAATATTTATTACAAAATGGACATAATTTTTTTTAGATCAAATACATGATTTACCACAGGGAATGTATGTGATTGTTTGTGACTGTGTCAATGTTTCTTTGATTTCTAAGTTTTCTTTTCTAAGTACCTTCATGTGTACCTTTTGACCACCTGTTTTAGAGTAGCAAAAAATGCAGCTGAAAAGTGATACTAAAAAGTAAAGTACATTAGTGGTATCTTAAAATAGCCCAATGCTGTAATTTTTCTATGTCAGCATGTTAGCTGCTTTTTGGGGCTTTTTAACCTGGTGCTATGCATGGTAACAGCATTACAATTTAAATATTTATGGAAAGTCATCTGTAACTAGCTAAAACTGAGATTTAAAAATCCTCATTAACATAATGTAAATGAATATGAAATGTTTCTTGCTTAGTTTGGGGGAAAATAACCAAACAATCCAGCCGAAAAGAGCTGAATATGTTATTTCACATATGACCGAACAGTTTGGCTGCTGGGCATTGAAAGAACCTCACAATTTTGGATATGTCAACAAAAAAGTACTGTCTTTGTGTGTGATACTGAGTATTTTGTATGAACATTTTCTGCATGTAAAGGGCTCCTGAACCAGTTTGTGTGATGGGCCAGCATGTGAGGTTTATTTTGAGTGTCTAAACCATTCACAGGATGCAAATGGTGAAATGGAGTCTCTACTGGGGCCTCTAATTTACAGATATTTATCTTTTGTTCTGGATCCTTTCTACTAGAATTTAAAGGAAAAAAAAAAACAGTCTATGCCTGGAGCAGAAAAGTATTCACTGCAAGTGAATAAGGCTTGACTTAGCTTTCCCTGAGAAAACCCCAGGGACTGGGTCCTTAAAGAACATCAAACAGCAACAAGGACAAGGAAAGAGGGAAACAGGACAAGAAAGAAGAATCAGAGAGGAAATGCTTCTGTATAACTTAGGCACATAAAACAGGCAATAACATTACTTTTTTCTGATGAAAAACTATTCAGTTACACAGGTGATATGAGGAAGCTCTCTCCTCAGTAGTTTAAGCTTCATTCATGAAAAAAAATCTTTTTAAAATTTAAATCAGCCCACCAGATAGACTGGTACAAATACATTCCTAAACACAAATATACGGGATTGTTTGTATGAACAAAGTAGTGTAAAGCTCATTGTAAATACCTAATTTAACAAAAATAGGCTTACATATGATAATTTTTAATCCTCAGTATTAATGACAAAATTATTTGTGATGCCATTTTTTTAAGATGGGGGCTTAATAAAAAAGAATTCTATTTTTAAAAATTTCTACCAACCTTTATATCTAATATGATATTTATATTTTTCCCAACACAAGATATATTTTCTCCAACAGAACGGTTATACCACTGCAAGGTGCAAACAAATATCACATGATCAGCTGAGAAGAAACAGGTGTTTTTAGATTCCCTGCCAGGATAACTAAATTTGTAGTGTTGGAGGTGCTAGTAGAAATCTGCAGCCATGGCCCCTTTTTGCTTTTCTTGGTTCTTGTAAGTTACATTTTTAAAAGTGGTTGTTGAGCCTCTGTACAGTGGATTTGTTTCCTAAAAAAAAAACAAAAAACAAAAGAACCAAAACAAAAAGAGGTGAAATGGGAGTCACACAGTGTTTGTATAGAAGTAATTCTGTACTTTTGATGATTTTAGAATAGCCTTCAGTACCTCACTTACATTCCAAGCCACTGGAATTCAGAGTGGTCTATAAGAGGCAGCACAAACCAGCCTGGGGTCAGGAACATGCTCTCCTTCACGTCTGCCTCCGAGATTAAAGTATGCACATTGTCAAACAATACTTTATTAAATGCATCCCATATAATCTGTGTATCAAACCTGGTGGCTGGACAATTATAAAAGCACAGAGAGTGTCTCAGGAGTGAGGTGTTACCTGTCATGGTCCTCTTTCTTGAGCCACATAGGCTATCTACCCTGTGGTGGGAGAAGGGCAAGTCTCATCTGAGCTTCTAATCCTGGTCTCTCATCAATCACCTCCTATCCTTTCAACTTGTGACAGAAAAGAAAAATAAAATGCTTCTATCAGGTGTATCCTTCCCTTCCCTCTTGCCATATGTAGCTCTCCTGAAGGATCAAGAAAACATTCTCAGGTGGCCTTGCCTGTAAGTAACTGATTTTTCCCATCTCAAAAGCTGAAAGGCTAACAGTGCCCGTTCTTGGAGAAATGTTGCAATCACAGGACTTGGTAGGAGAATGGAGCGGAATGAACGGCAGCACATTGCCTGTCCTCCTGACACTCCCTAGAAATGCTTACTCAACATGCTTGTTTTTCAAAGATCCTCAGAAGTCTTGAAGATTTTGCAAAAGAGCAAAAAAGTCAAGGGCAGAAAGGAAAGAAAAAAAGGGAACATGTGGTGTAAGCTTGCATTAGATGCCTTAAGCTATAGTTAGAAGATAAGGCCTGAATTTCTCTGTCCTTTTACCTACATTTTGGACAGCTTATGTTTGCTGCTCCTCTGTGTGAGTGGGCTCCCATCACAGAGGCCACCACCAACCTCTCTTTCCTAAACAGCTGTTTCTGGGCAGAGAGGTACACCTCTGGTAATCACATAGGCAGCCAACAACTTTGTTAAAATTAATCAAAGACAGGGCACTAATTAAAAGCAACTAATAAAAATAAAGTTATCTACACATTCTTACATGTGCAAGAAATTAAACTCTAGGAGATTAAACTCTAGATATTTTTCATCCATAAAGGAATTATAATTTTACTTTATAGGATACTAAATGTAGTGAAAACCTACCAGCAAAATCTATCCATTTAAAAGAACAAAACCAAGACACAGAATTTTAAAGGCAGTTGTGCATCATGCAACCAAATTAAATAGCCTTGTATGAAATCAATGCCTGTCACGTACCGTTTGCCACTTAACTTTTGATTTTTCTGCTTCGAACTTGGCCACCTCTTTTCGGTCTTGAACTGACACCAGCAATTTCCATATACAAAGTAAAACAATGCCAATGAGAAGGATAGCAAGGGTGACACCCACCATTATCATTGGGATATTTGGAAGTTGTGTGCAATCTGTGGAAAAAAAACCAGTTGTGACTGTGGATATCTCCAATCAGTAAATTTTAGGCAATTAAAAACAGCCAAGAAGTGTTCTGAGCTTCTCATGTGCCATGAGCTGTGCACACCTTTTTCTTCAAGTCCACATTATTTTCCTCCTGCTAGCTTGCTAAAGGGTTTGTGAAACCAGTTGAAAAATATGGCATTAAAAAATTAAAAAAATTAATTGCTAACTTGTTCCACTGCGCTTTTACCATGACAATCAGTTAGCACCTGCTGGATACAGAAACAGATTCAGAAAAGCCAGAAAATGGATTTCAGATTTGTGCCAATATAATCCTAAAAAACAGGGCTGAGTTGACAAGATTATGAATTTTACAATGTTATGGCTGGAGCTCTAGTCCAAATAACTGATATTCAGCGTGTTGCAGAAGAAAAGATTCTAGCGAGATCTGTATCAGGGTAAAGTCATCAATGATATTGATAAAACAGAGGAAACTACATTAACTGTCATGAATACAATCGGTAAAAAAACCCTTTAGACTTGTTGAAAATGTAGGACTGGGTAATTGGAAGCAATTTTGGATTTCAAGTCCTGAATTAATTTTATCATACAATATTTCAGAGAGTCAAAATTAAAACTGAAGTTTTTGCTTCACCAAAACACAAAGAAGTTTGATTCTTTTAATATTAGAAAGTATTGCTTATGTAAGTTGAACACTGCTATTTTAAAAAATTTCCTGCTGAACCATGGATTAAGGACATCGAAAAATTAATTTCAACTAATTTGTCTTACATGATTGTATTTCCCATTTTGATTTTGCTTTATGTCATCAATTGACTAATTCTGAGGGGTCTGGTTTGAGCAGTGGGCTGGCATTCTGGCTACTGGTGCCATATTGACTTTACTGTCATCTATTGTTCTGCTCCTGGGCCTTGAAATGTGAACTGAGGTAAGACCTCAAGAAATTCTCTAGAAATGTGATTTCATTCATGGAAGTGAGGATGGTTATTGTAGCACTGTGGAAGAGCCACTACACAGCAGTCATTGCTTAAGGAAATACCTTCTTTAAAATATTTCTTTTGGGTTTGTTTGTTTTTTTTTCCTAAATCTACTTAAAATACATAATAAAGGTATTTAATAAAGAGAAAATTTTACCCTTAAATTCTTGTATCTTAAGAGTGTAGTTTACAAAGAGATGTGCTTCTTTAATACTAGCTTTGTTACAACCATCTTTGCTGTACTAGTAACCTATACAAAACCAGACCACTATTCATATGGTAGAAGTTGCTTTTGTTGCGCAGTGAAATCACTTTTGTTCTCACGTTTGCTAAAGAAAGGCTACACAAAGGGTTAATAAAACAAATGCCATTTGTGCTAACAGAAGTAAGTTAAAAATCTGCATGGCTTTGCCTAAAACATAACTAATATTTAGTACAAAGATGTCTTGATTGCCTGGAAGATAAAATATTTGGCTGCTGAAAAGTGGTGTCTGGTTCTCTCTTGTCCTACCTGATCAGGAGATTTAATAAAAAATCAGTAGTGAAACAACAGTAAATAAAGAAGTCATGTTAATGAGAGGACATAAAGAGATGTGTTCTGTATCTGTTAGTTATTCAAAATATTCAGAACCTAATGAGAGCTGGAGCATGCCTCCTATGAAGATGGGCTGAGAGAGTGGGGGTTGTTCAGCCTGGAAAAGAGAAGGCTTCGGGGAGACCTAAAGAGCACTTTCCACTACCTAAAGGGGCTACAAGACAGCTGGAGGGAGACTTTTTACAAGGGCATGTAGTGACAGGACAAGGGGGATTGGCTTTAAATTGAAAGAGGGTAGATTTAGATTGGATATTAGGAAGAAATTCTTTCCTGTGAGGGTGATGAGGCCCTGGCACAGGTTGCTCAACACCTCAACACCTCAACCCTGGCAGTGTTCAAGGCCAGGCTGGATAGAGCTCTGAGAACAGTATACCTGCTTGGGACAGGGCACTTGGAACTAGATGATCTTTTAGGTCCCTTCCAACCCAAACCATTCTATGATTCTATGATACTGCAACATTCAACAGAATTACAAATATATTTTAGAATTTCATCAGGTAAACTCAATCAGATAGTCTTTTGAATATTTGTCCATCTATGAAATATATATAAATTTCAAAGTGAATTATAGTTTTATCGTATAATGCAAATGACATCTGGTATCTCAGAATTGCACAAGGCTTTAAAAAAATTTGCTTATTCTTGTAGCAATGATCACTGTGCCCGTCTTTCCTGAAAGGTCAAGTAGGTCAAGTATTCATTTTACCACTGCAGTAAATAAGTACTTGAGGAGATGCTCTTTTGGCTGGGCAGAGAAGAACTACAAACACAGGGAGGTGCTGTTCTGCTTAAAAGAGCTCAGCTTCTAGATTGCTCACCCTGTCTGTGGTTTTAAATCAGATTTCACATAGGAAAAGCAATATTCACTGCTTACCTTTCTGTTCTATGCTGTGAATGACTGTCCGTCCCTGTTCATCCACAGCCAGTAGAAATGTGGTTATACATTCATTTTCCCCCTGCAAAGAGCAGGAAATGGATTTATTCTCTGAATAATCTGCAGAGAGAAGAAAAAAAGTCATTCATCAGATCAAATTAAATTTAACATTTAATAACTAGAGAGACTGCTGGCATCACGATTGTCATAGCCTCATCTGTGGGTGGTAAAGAGTGAAAGACAAAAGCAGTAACACTCTCAGAATTTCCACTAAATTTAATGGCTTTTCTACCAATGCCAATTTTGTTTAGTTTCTGATTTTTCACTTATATTTCCAAAGAACTAATCCCGATGTTGTCAATCTGCACTGACCACCTAGTGTATCCTATTAGTGTGCTGTGAATTTCAATGAATTGGAAGTGCCTTCAAGATGCTTAACTGCCATCTTTCTAGGAAATGTAGTAGTCCCAAATTAGAGGACAAAGTAAAGACTAGAACCAAGTGTGTTCCTTTGGTTTACAGCTACTCCTGCCATCTCTAGATCACATGTCAGAAGTAAATATACTTATATCAAACAGCAATGGACGCTGTTAGAAGGACTGCCATTCATTTCTTCCACAAGAGCTCCCTCAAAGGTCAGTGTGTGTCCTGTACTGTCACAAGAGTAAACATAGATTAATAACAGAAAACTGTAATTCTGGGATTTTTGTAATGTGATTCCAGGGGAAGCAAATAAAGTGACCTGAGATGACAGTCTGCCCTTGTTTATTCGTCTCTCCACTTACTGTTGATCTGCACAAAAGCTTAATCCACTTCTTTCCTTCCAGATTATTCCTAACTGGGGAGCTTTTCTGCTGAGAAAAATTCATTCAAAGGGAACAGGGAGACAGGAGGAAGCTGGCTTTGAGGGACAATATAAAGCAAATAAGACAATCAAAAATTACCATAATTTGGAGCGCAATCATAATATAATATTTTACAGAGAAAAAATATAACTGTGTGCAATAATGGATTATAAAGAAACATATGGTACATAAAGAAATAAGTGCTCACTCTGGTTTTTTTATTCACATGGCTTATTATCATAAGGTTGGTCTTACAGAAAACATTATTAAATGCTATAGAAAATATGACAGTATTGACTACACTAGTCCCTTTCTTTGCTTGTTATAAAAAGAGAATCACATCTGGTTGGATTTTAATGGAAACATGCTCTTGATTTGCGATAATCTTGTATTTAACCTGTTGCCTGTCCTTAGTGGCAGAGCAATGTGTTATCTAGCAAGGTGACAGGCAGCCAAGACTTGCTGATTTAACAAGATTTGGTTTTGTTAGAAGGGCCACAAACTGCAGACTGACGGCTCTCATTGCCAGGTCACAGTTCCAGTAACACCGTCACAAGTTCTGCAATATTTGTACTTTCCCAACTCCTTTAAGCAAGCAGATTCAAAATATTAGCTTGCTTAAAACAAACAAAAAAAAAAAGGGTAGTTGTTAGCTATCCTGAAGACAGCAAAAAACTTGCGGACATATTCCAAATATCATCCAGAAGGCAGTAACAGCACATGTATTAGATATTTTTAAATAGTAATTTTTAATTTAATGTCATCATTTGAAACCAAGGGGAGCAGATGTATGATTATGTGTAATGATGTAGAAATGAAAGCAAAGATGCCCGTTCAAGCTATTCAGAACCCAGCTTACAGTTAATATTTTTATTTCTCTGATGTTATTTTTAGGATGAGGAATCACTAAGAGACTCTATTGCATATATTATTTGCAGTTCATCAGCACAAAAATTTGCCTACGTAGGTAAATTCCTGTAATTTACATCTGTGTAATTTTCTGCATTCTGCAGTGAATCATCATACTCTTCTCACTTCTGCCTGCAGCCTAATGCTATTAATTTCAATTGTATTTGAAATCATCGGAGTCACACTGGAGAAGGAATTGGGTAACAGTGGCAAGATGGATACTCGAAGCATGAAAGACTCCTAACGGACGCTAGTATAAAAGATTCAACAAAAAAACTTGACTGTAAATATAAATGTCATTATGCCCTTTCTTGTTTGCCTTTTGCTTAACAAAATGCTTTTTTTGAACGGAGTTCATCTCACTTTGAGTCATAACAGAGCAGTGTTGATACAGAGGTTTATTCAGGCTTCAGTATCCACTTTGCTGCTGCACTTGGAATTTGTGAGGTGTCAGCACTACGAGGGAGGAAAAACTCAGTTTCTCCAAAGAAAGCGTAACTGTCCCTGCTGGGCTTGTGGCAGGAACAGCCTGGTGCCCTGTGGCTGGGGTGGTGGCAGGAACCACATTTTTGGAACAGTGGTTCTTCTTGGGTAGCAAGGCCTCCTCTTGCACCCATCTGGCAAAGGAGGGATTAGCCTAACTTAAATGTTCAAGTACTAAAAGTGAATGAAAATAAATGTATAAAAGTGATGCCTGCTCTGGAGATAAGCCCAGTAAGTGTGAAGCCATTAGCACCTCCAGAGCTGCTGGGCATCCTATTCCCTGACAGATCCTCAAGGGGAATGCCTGGCCCATTGTGTTGTGGGGAGCAGGAGGAGAAACCCCTGGCAACCCCAGAACCAAAGCAGAGGAAGTGAAAGCCACGACTCAGAGCCTAAAATGGGCATTCCCATTTAGAAAACAGGAAAATGTAAAGCCTATCCTTTTTTCCTTGCTTCATACTTCCAGTCATCGTATTGCAACATACACGTGCAAAAGAGAAATGAAATTTTTTAAGTGCTAATGTTTTATCTAAACTAAAGCTATTGCTTTTGTTTGTCCCAAAAGCCTTGAAGCATTAAAGAAACCAAAACATAAACCAGAAAGAAGAAGACTACCATATGAAGTTGTTCAATACTCTTTCTTAAATATTATGTGGCATGCCAGTTATAGTGTTTTCAAATTGTTGAGTTTTGTTTAAGTAATAGTGTTTATTCTATGATTATTTTTTAATTCTTTTTTTGAAGGTTATTTTTTTCCTCTAAGGACTTCTTAATGAGGCTACCTCCATGCCAAAACAAATCCTTGGAGCTATTAGACAGGCATTTAAGATGAAACACAGTTTGCAACAGTTTCATCTTTTTCTCTTTTTTCTTTTTTTTTTAGGGGTCCAGATGGGAACAGTTATTCAGTCTTCACTACAGTAGTTGCTGTAACTGCTAGAAATAAATTTTAAACCTGAAGAAGTAGCTGACAGTCCCAGTCAGGGAAGCATAGGACATGAAAAAAAAGAAAGAAGTAGGAATAGGAGATGGTATTGTCATGCTCATATTCCAGCAACCTCTGTGTATGTGAACAGGCATATAAATGGCTGTTTCTGCTCTTGATCAGTTTTCATTATATTTGAAAATAGAATGTTTTATATATTCCAATCTACAAATATCTGCCATCTGACAACAGCAACTTGCAAAATTTAGAGATACAATAGAAGTGTTTATATGTTTTTTAAGCCTGTAAAGATATTTTTATATTTATAAACAAATACTGATGTTTAGAAAGCCAAAGCCTGATAATAATTTTAATAAAAATACAAAATTGTAATTAATTGTCCTTACAAGGGCAACATTTGTGATATTTGAGCTCTGTATTATGGAGTATTGTCATCCAAAAAAAAAGTGTAACTTTCCTGGAAATATATACATCAGTGATGACATTTCTGCATGCACAGCTCTGGATAGCCTTCCAACAGCTTGCAGACACAAACCTTAGACATGCACACAGGATTCTCCATTATCATCCTTATTCTTACATTTGTCTGATGTAATGCTTATTGTATGTATGTGATGTGGATACAATACACCTATGCAGTATATACCACCTAAGGAGTCCTTCTGCTGTACCTTTTGCAACCAGACATGTCTATCTAGTATTGGCCTTTTTAGCCACCAGCACGCTTGTAACAAATGTGGGTAGAGCCCTTCCCAAATCTTTGATCACAAAGCCTAGCTGTGATGTCCTGCCTCACTTAACTACTGCATGTGCCACAGGGTTGGGACTAGAATTGCCATTAGAATACATACAGACTACCTGTTGAACAGGCAAGCATCTTCCCCTACAAAAAGAAAAATATGCACTCTTTCATTTAAAGGTTTGTTTCTGGTTGGTTTTTTTTTTTTCGTGCTTTTTGGTTTTCTTTCTCTGATAGTATCATCTCACTCAAGATTAATTACTGTTCCAGAAACTTCCCTTGATGGAGGGCAGCTTTGAATTAAAGTGAACAACTGGAAGATGTGCTTAGCCTTTTAGAATATAAGAAATGTCTTTGCCACAGGTTAAAGGGCTGTGTCTAGTCAACCAGCGATAATCAAGGGTCTGCCTAAGGACTGGAGTCAGGTTTTGTATTTGTATGGTAGAACAAGCCCCATTGGAACTCATGGTACAGGCATAACTTAAACTTAGGGACTTTCATCAATCTCTGGTTTGCAGGGACTGGTATTCATTAAATTCTATACTTTCCTGCATAAACTTCTTAGAAAATAGACATGGCTCAATATGATAATTAACCTGAAAGGGTAACACCAGCCCTGTTCTGCATTTCCTGCTTGCCTCAGAAGAACCATAAATGACAGTAATTGCCTTATGAGCCATAAAATAATTCCACAGCAGAAAAACAAGGCTACTTTCAAATATAAAATTACTGAAAATGGAACCTACCACTAATCACACACACACACACAAGAAAGGAAGACTGAGTATACCAACCCTTTGCAATGCTGACAGTTGCATCAACCAATTTGCATTTTTCACTGCAATCTCCCAGTGACTTGTCATCAGAAGCCAAGTGACATTCCACACAGCTCCTGTGGAAAATAATTCAGCAGCCCATCAATCTCTGCCTGTCACAAAGCAACAAGACAAAAGCCAGTATGTGTGCATCTGCATTTTAAAAGGAAGCTAAATAAAAGGTCTCCTGCTATGGATACAGCAGTTCTCAGGAATATGATAGGTACTGCCACCAAAAAAAATCCCAACAAAACCAAGCAAAAAAACCCCCACCTGAATAAAGGTATTGTGGATAAGCTCTGTCTTGTCCTCTATTCTCTCCCAGTTTATTAGCTACCAGACAGAACCCCAGGCAACATTATTCATGTAGGTCTATCAAAGACATGTGGTTAGTCACACACAACATTCATTTTTAAAAATTTCAAAAATAAATATTCTGAACATTAAATACTCTTACACAAAATTCAGCTGAAGGAATTCCTATCGGATGAGTGATATCTGAAATTGACTTCAAAGAGATCAAGTTGGGGCACCAAGTATAAGTCTACCTTTGTTGAAAGTCTGTTGAATAATGTATTAAAACACTTTTCAGGTGTCTCAGTGGTTGTCTCTTGAATGTGATTACTTGTGTCAGGAATTACTTAGATCCTAATAATACTAATGAAATTTACTGGAAAATTATTTTTTTTATTTAATGGTGGAATGATAGAATACTATTTAAAAACACAGAATCTAAACCCATTCCTTTAGAAATCTCTGAAAATCTTCCCATAAATTCAATGAGGATTTTAATAAATCTAGAGTTTATTAATGGAAAATAAAACAACAAACAGAATTAATACATGAAAATTTCTTATGAAAAATGCATATACTGATTTTTTACAAATAGCTTCAGGGGCTGAGACTCTGAGAAAATCTGAAGAACTGAATGCATAGAAGAAGGGAAGGGAAGGTTTGGGAAGGTTTGGGAAGG
>NW_020884877.1:17974282-18117386 GCF_003945725.1 Corapipo altera | reverse complement strand
TAGGGAAGGGAAGGGAAGGGAAGGGAAGGGAAGGGAAGGGAAGGGAAGGGAAGGGAAGGGAAGGGAAGGGAAGGGAAGGGAAGGGAAGGGAAGGGAAGGGAAGGGAAGGGAAAACAGTGGCTATTTTCTGTTGCACTGAGTTATATATATCCATGGGAATATGCTGAGGCTGCTGAGTTTACCTTCAGGGGATGGAGATGGCCTTATCACTTGCTCTGTAGAT
This sequence comes from Corapipo altera, assembly GCF_003945725.1. Taxonomy (NCBI): domain Eukaryota; kingdom Metazoa; phylum Chordata; class Aves; order Passeriformes; family Pipridae; genus Corapipo; species Corapipo altera. The sequence goes on along the minus strand of NW_020884877.1, from coordinate 18,117,163 downwards.
AGTGAATAGTAAAGTGAGCAGGTAATGGGATAGCCTCTATCTCATGGAGACAAATTAAGTGTTGTTGGTTTTGTCATATTTGCCATGTTTCTTTTACAACGCATTCTCTTTCTCAGCTGCCTAGCCATTGATCTCCACCCTCTCTGACCTGATCTTTCAGTTCTCTTGGTTACCCTACCCAGGTATTCCCAATATTCTCTCTCTCCTGGTTTTTTGTGCCCTGCATTTCAGCACAAGAAAACACTGAAGTAGAGATAAAAGATCTAACATTGCATACAATATACATGTTTAAGCAGGATAATGTAATGCCTATCATGTAACTTTATATTTCTTATTCTCTGCCAAATCGGGCAGAGCAAAGCAGCAGCCCCGTCCTTCATGTTTAGAGCAGTTGCATGCAGAAGTTCTCTTTACTCACAGCTTTGAACATACTGAGAGGCTGACTTTTGCAGGTCAAATTTAGCACTAACAGAAACAGATTCATGATTTAATCACACGCCATGGAATAGCTTCTTACTTAGATACAGTAGAGACTGCAATGACAGGTATGAAAATGCAGCGGTGGAGAGCTGGTATGGAAGAGAAATGGGACTCAACTCTAAATAAGGAGACAGGACATCATCATGAAACATGCAGCTGAAACTGCTCATCACTCAGAAGGCAAAGCCAGGGTCATTAATAACATGTTCTGTGAAGCCTAATTCAACTTCTAGCTTAAATTTCTGCTGAAGACTGCCCAGTTTGGACTGTAGCCCTGCAAGAACTCATTTAATACAAGCATGAGGGATGGTGTACTTAGAGTGGTCAGCTTCACAACCTGAGTATTTTTGGTTGATTTTCTTGTTATGCATCATAGCATTCACCTCGCATCACATCAGGAAAGCTACATAAATTTTGTACGCTCAGTGGACAGAAGACATTTCACCATTTACAATCAATTTATCATCAACTTACACATGACATACAGCTACCCACTAATTCATCCCCAGACTATTACCTAGTTTATCATACTTGCACCTTTTTAATTCAGCCAAGCTTAACTGAATTTGGACTATGAATTTGCAGATGTGTAAAGCTTGAGTGGACAACACTACCTTATTCATTCATATGCACGAGAATGGTAATACAAATGCCAATTTTTTTCTGCAAGTCCTCATTTTTGCTGTAGCAGCCATGCTGGGACATTTTTATTTTGTACTACGCACTGGAAGGAGGTTCATCTGGTTTTGTCTGATGTCATATAAAGTCACCGTTCTGATTAGTTGTACAGCCAGGGACAGCAGTGGAACTGTGAAGTTTTACCTGTGCTGCTTGAATGTGATTTAATTGTTTTCCATAAAGTCCTTTTATATGAGAGTAGTGCTCATGAATGGTTGAAATATGAATTATGACTACATCTCTCAAAGGGCAAAGAAGCTCTTGGGTTCTGGTCTGTAAATCCAATTTACAGACACAGCAGTAAACATACTGCTGAAGCAGTATGGGAAATAGATACCTGGATGATACAAACACCAGAGATGTAAAACCAGCACATTACCATCTGGAACTGCAAGAGTCACCGCAGAGAGGGCATTTTTCACATGTTTGGCCTGAAGTCCCTGGATGGTTGCAAGCACATGTCCCACAGATGCATTCTCCTCTCCCACTGCACAGTGTCCCATCCTCAGCAATGCAGGCGCTGGTGTCAGTTGTGCAATTACAGTATTCACCAGTCCATCCACTGTGGCACTTGCATTCCCCACAGTCACAATCACCATTGCCTGGAAAAACATTTATTGTGCTTCAGATCAGTCTCTTAATAAGAATCTGAATGATGACCTATAAAATCAGTCTCCTTAATAGAAAATATTTTTCCCTCTCTAACCTTTCTTCCGAACATCTTTCTCTTGCAGCATTTTCAGTTTTAAGCTAGAGGATCAAATTTTTGTTTAGACTGGCTGTAAGCCAGTGCAGCTCCATTGTCTTTACTGGAGTCCTCCACACAGACCTTGTCTCCTGACAGTGCACAACCTAATGGGTAAATACTTCTGATTTATAATGGTATAGCCCAGGAAAAAACTGTTTTAAGTCTAAAGACCATCCAGAAATATCAAATTACACTTTATACAAAATTGATTGCAACTGAATATATGATGAAAATACAAATTCACAAGCTCACACCTAAGGGTGAGTCAATAAAGCTCAAAATACAGACACTCAAAATAGCACCAAGGGACCATACCTCCACACTGAAGCCCTCTGTGCCTCCCACAGGAGAAGTCATCACACTCGCAGTGAGGCCCGTACACCTTTCCGTACGGGGACGGGTGGCACACGCACTGCCCGCAGTAGCAGTCGCCTCTCCCGCTGCAGGAGCTCTGACCAGCTGAGCCCTTGCAGGAACTGGTGCCCAGGGAGCTCTCGTCGCACTCACAGTGCGGCCCCACATACCCCGGGTTGCAGACGCACACCCCACACTCGAACGATCCTTTCCCTTGGTTGCATTTTGGGCTGTTCATCTCAGCCTTTGCCTGACAGTTGCAGCTGCATAGGGGATGTATTTCCATTTCCAGCACGTCACTGAGCCCCACAGGTTTTATCATGATATGCCTTCTGTTTTTTTCACAAGAGGGGAGACTTACAGTCACATTGAAAGAGACCTGGAAGACAGAATGGAGGCTCTTAGGAGGTTAAGCACAGGGAGCTCTGCAGAGTAGTGAGGACAGAGTAATAGATACTGCCAGCTTTTTGGTAATTTTTTTGGAGGAAGATTATTTAATAAAGAGAAAACTCTCTACGTTGGTGTCCTAAATTCTCTGGACTTGATGTCTTTTGAGAACTTGTTCTTTACTTACTGTATCTCCCACTTTCACACGAGAGCATTTCTTCTGATGTGGAAAAATGGTCCCATTGTTACAAATGGCCGTGAAGGAGAGATTGAGCCCTTCTGTCTCTCCCAGGATCTCCAACTCCACCTCAGACCTCAGCTCCTTCAAGGAAAAAAAGTGAGATGAATGGAGTGATAACACTGCCAAGATCTGCCAATGTTCTGCGTCTGTGTAACCTGGACTGTAACTTATCCCAGCTTACATAGAAGTAAACCCATGCTTTGGCACTTTGTTTACAGACCTCTCTATTGCAACAAAAACAGGGAACAAGCAAAACAAAGCAAATGCCAATAGACCTGGCTTTCAGTGGAAAGCAATGGTGGCATCAGTTTAATATCCGCTATCACGGGGCTTATTTCCTGTCCTTGCAGGAGAACAAATTCAATGTTTTATTAAATCATCTTTCATCACTCTGCTGACTGATACAGGTTTTCCTCTAGGTCTGGTCTTACTGAGGTGTGGATTTGTGTCCCTGATTGCATTGCTAGCTCTGGGCTTTTCCTGATTAGCCAGACTGTGTAAATATTGTTCCCTCCCTTCCTTTCTTCTCTCGATGGAAATTCCTGCTTCATAAGCTGTATGTGCTATTTCAAGCTGTATTCAACAACATTCTCATTTCTTAAATCAATTTGTTCAGTCAAACTTTCGTAATTCACAAACTTTCTTCCTGAACTTGCTCATACTAGGTTTTTGTATTTTAAGTCTTTAAAATATTTTACAGCAACTTTGCTTACACAGGCTTAATCCAAAGACAATGGGGAAATTCCCTATGATTTCATTGGCCTGTGGATCCAGTAAATGGAAATTTTTCAAAAGTACCTCAGCAACTGCTGAGTAAACATCTCACTGACTTGACTTTGTGCTCATGGAGCCTAATTGCTTACAAAATACCCCCTGCCCTTCAGTCAGAGCATGAGGAGCTTGCTGACCTTACTTCAGTGAGTCATTCTACTAAAGTTATCGGGATGACTCACTGGAGTAAAGGTCTGGTTGCAGTAAATCAAAGTAAAAGTAGAATAGGTATAAAGCTGCATAGACAACAACTCTCTGTCCTTTGTACGTTCCCTAGGAATTTGTCTTAGGGTTGTAAAACTGTGCCCTGGGCATCAGGTTGGTAATGTTGGTAGCTTTAGATATGTTCAAATTTCCCTTTACATTTATTTTAGAGATAGGCGCTTATGTCGCTATTGAAACAATGCAGAGAGTCATAAAAATTTGTTTGCAATAGATGGGCTCTCACGAAAGGACCAAATATAAACATCTAGATAAAACTGTAACTGTTGGTATGTGCTGATGTTACAGGAGATATCACCAATAGTTCCTCTTCCACCAGCTGCAAAACTTCAAGGCTCAAACAGAGTGCAACTGTGAGAGAAAATTAAATGCTGTGGAACACCAAATCGTAATAGTTTGAATTCTGGAGTCTGTATTGGATCATTTGAATGTACCTTGCTATTGTGAGAGGTCAGATTGGACACCTTATGCCACTGAAAATGAGCACATAAACTCTGACAAATTTGAATTTTTTGTATCTTAATATCTGTGAACACTTCTAATGATGTTTTAAATTTACTGAGCTGCCTGACCATAGTTTGAGGACAGACAGCAGACAGTTTAGTGAGCTTCAGGCCATTCACAGAGAAACATTTATGGTTCAAAAAATTTTCTGAATGAAAGAACAGAAAGCAGTGTTACATACTTGTGCCCTTTTGTTACCTGTCTTTTCTAATATACTATTTCTTTGGTCTCATTTTCTTGCAAGTGAAAGGATCAAACGCTGGGGGAAAAAAAGCAACAAGTGGAATTTTTCTGAAATTTTAAAATCTTGGAATGGCTTTAATCAAACGGCCTGCTATCTGTCACAATGCATTTTAGCTTATACCTTTGCAATACAAAGTTATGGGGAATTCAATGCTAAACAAAACACGCAGAAATATGCTTACAGAAGAAAATGAATCATACTTGGAAAGAACATGAGAACTCTTTGTAACAAATATTTTGACAGCTCAGACTTTCTTAACTTTCTAACTTCCTCTCTGAAGATTCTAGATGGCAACACATTGTGAATGGCATTAGCAAACCTTATGTTTGCACAGCAAGCAAATACTAAAAAACACTTTAAAAGTGTTAAAAGATTTAATCTAACTCTACCCAGGGGGACAAAGAGTTATTTATTCCTTTTGTGTGAGTAAAGAAACAGAGACACACAACATTGAATTACATTGCTGAGAGTATCATGAAAAGTGTCTGACAGAAATGGCATTAGATCTTCAGGTTTGCACGTGATTTTTAACTGTAGATCTACCTTAATTTCCCCCCTCACAGTAAAAACCTCAAAATTAGATATCTTCACTTAATCAAATAAGGTGGGTTTTGTGTTTCCTGCTTGGAAGATTTTCAATCTTGAAGCAATAAGATTTTTAATCTTTAAGGTAATATGTAATAAGGTGGACTTAAGGAAATTTTGAGTGTGACATGTTGCTACTTGTACACATTTTACATCTTGAAATGTATGTGGGATTTTAAGAACCTATGTGCCACTCTGGTGAACTGTCTGGACATGTTGTACCTGGATGAGGATGTGACAAGTTATGGCCCAAAGGCAGAACCACCCTTTCTGCAGTCACCTCCCTGATGCTCCTCGAGTGGAACAAGCACAGAGCTTGGAGCTCCCTCCAAACCATGCCCATGGGATGGGTGAAAACAGGATCAGCTGAAACAGCTCAGGAGCTGCATCGTGGTCACCACTGACAGCTCTGAGAGCTGGTCATCTCAAAGCATGGCAGCAGCTAAAAAGCCAACAATGTCCTAAGTATATGAGCAAGGAGGCTGAGAACAAGACAGGGGGGCATAATTTTGTCTTTGTATAAACATTAGTGTGCCCTCTATTGTGTACTGCAAGCTCTTGTGGTCTCCACATGTCAGGAAGCACTCGTTAGAGTCAGGGAGCATAAAGGTACAGTCAGATAAAGTCACCAAGAGCATGGAGCAGCAAAAGAGAGACTTAAAAGGCTGGGATTGTCCAATTTGAGACTGGACAACTGAGAAGATTGGACTGTGGGTGGAAGATGTTTTAGTGATAAAATATTACGAAATCATGAAGACATTAAGATAAGGTAAATGCAGAGCTCTTATTCACCAAATTCTGCAACAGCAGAACTAAAGTGGACTCTGTGAAATTTTAAAGCATAGGAGTAGGCTAAGATAGGAATAAGAAAAGTGTATCTTGACACAGTGTGACTGAAGTCCTTTTTGCCATAGAAGGTAATAGAAGCTGAAAAATCAGCAAGTTCAAAAATGAGAGTAGAAAAAAAGTCATAGATGATAGGAACATAAACAGATGCTAAGAGGAATAGGCAAGGATGCACTCTCCACATTAGCAATGTTCCAGTGAAGCACCATTCTGCACTTGATGTTACAGCACCAGCACATAGCCCTGGAACTTTTTTTTTGTGTTTTTCCATTACTTACTGGACAACAAATTGGTATTTCAGCTATTAACTGTCGGAACCTCTGCCTATATGTTAGAGTGCCATCTTGGAGAAATCCTGACAGGAACCAGATGTGACTTAACAGCAGGTTGGAATCCAGAAGTGAAATTCTGTTGCCATTCAAAGTTTAGCAATTGCTTTCCTCATGTGAAAATTCCCTCACTTGTATTTATTACAATTTGTAAACTCCTAAGACTAGCCCTGAAGTTCTTTCCTTATATATAATTTTCCATAGAATGGAGAATCTTCTGGTACTTTGTATCTCATTTAAAAAATCATACTTCACAAATTGTATTACTTTCATAAGAGTTAGAAGAGTCATGAGAATCTGGTTTGTTTTTGACCAAGGCCAAAATAATTTTTGCATAGTGATGATTATCTCATTCAGGTGATAGAAGGAAGAGCAGGAAAAAAGTAAGGAAAGAAGCAGAAGCTATTTGCAAAGAGTTGTTTGTCATTGTAGACAACTGGTAGAGCAGGTTTTTTTAAAAAATGGGCTGAGACAGAAGAGAGAAATCTTTTGTATAACAGTATATATATAAATTAATATATCTGAGTAAAGACCTGTACAACTGTCTAAGAACATTCCCCTGACAGAAGAGAAACAGGCACGCAGAATGCATTTTACAAACAAAGCTCTGAAGAGCAGTGCTGTGTTTATGTTCCTGACATCGTTACAGTATTTCTTGGCATTACTTAAACAAACCCATTCAAGTCTTGATATTATCTAAACAAACCCATATTGGCTCCTGTGTTCCCCTTTTCAAAAACTTCAGAACAGCCTCACAGGGGCAGCACCAAATTGCTAAAGCAGAGAAAAGCACTGAGCATGGGATAGCGCTTTTTTCCCCCAGATATTCCCACAAGGCAATTGTATATCTGCTCTGGTGGCAGCTACCAACTGGGAGGAAACTGAGTCCCCGTCCAGGTGCAGAACTGGGAGCCCTGAATATTAAAGAAGCCTCAAGAGTAGGTGTGAAATAAAAGACTATGATGAAGGCAAGACAGATGAGACACTGATTTAAATTCAGCATTCCAGAAGAACCAAGGCATGACAGATGATTATAGGAATTTTGTTTCTGCGCTCCCTCAATCCTCAGAGTGAACACAACCTTTCCTGTTAAGGTCATCACCTAGCATTAAAAGACGATGTAATCAGTGTATAAAAAGAATCGAAGACACTTGTTTTTACTAAATTGCAAGCCAATTTTGAACACAGAAACATGAAGGAAAAGACTGCATTATAACCATCTTACCTGATATGCAGTAATGATCAATTGGAGAATATTTCCAGAATCCTTCTGTAGTCGTCCAACGGTAGCTCCAGGAATAAGTTTTGCGTAGTTCTGAAAACATAAAAAATTAATTTAAAGGACAAAAACCCCCTAGGTGACAAGGAGCTAACGTCTAAAAAACCCAAATCAAAATAAAAAAACAAAACCCAAAAAACCTCCACAACAAAACCAAATACATTGAAGCCAGCTAAAATAAATGACAGTGACATTTTCAAGGATCCTTGCAGACTCCATTCCACATGTCCTAATGAAAAAGTCCTATGGAGAAAAGCTAGTTTCACTGAAAATTCATTGGACATATATTGCTGAATCACCTCTATAAGTTTGATTCTATAGTATTCTTTGAGCTCTAATTTTTCAAATTTAGAAGGAGGATATATTCAATCAACAGTTTTGTTTTTCTCTAATAAAAATATCGAGAAACAGACTCATCTGCTCTACTGTTGCTTCACGATTCAAGAGTCTTGGACTCTACATTTTTGTCCTTGCAGATGTATCTTAGTGATCTGTGGCTACAAAGGATTGTATGTTAAATTTATGTTAATATTATAGTACCTATTTAGCAATTTATTTTGGTGATAAACTTTCTTTTCATTTTGCATTAAATTACATTGTGCCACTAGCATGACACCTAGCAGCTAGAGTTTAAATATGCTGAATTAAAATTTATCTTGCCTGATTGTTAACGACATGAACTTCCCTTGCTTGTACCCGTGACTTTGGAAAACAATGTATTCATCATCAAAAAAACATATTGTAGCATTAATTTTCTTTTGCATGATATCATATCAATGCTGTTATTCTTAATAAAAAAAATCCAGAGAACTATTAATAACATGGATAATTTGATACTCTTATATCCTTCTTATACTTCATATCTCCAAAAGCCCTGTGATTACTCTATATATTATGTGGGGAATAGTTATCATTCATTAGATTTCTAAAGTGCTATTGTTAATCAGTGGGATTAACTACATTTCAAGTTACAGCTGGTGACTTCTCATTCCTGACTCCTCCTGTGATTAGTACCCTCTCAAGGATTCCTGGAATATTGAAACTGCATTTTTTGCACATGACCTTTTTTGTGAGAAAAGATGATAAACCTGGAATTTAAAATATAGCCCTCTTTAATCTGTGGTATGCAAAACAAACAGCAGGGATATACCACTCTGAAGACTTCATTTGACCTTTCCTCTTTGAACAAAAATTTTCTGCATGGTGATACAAGGATGACGTTTCAAGCCCAGGCTAAGCACTTATCTCCAGTCCATTGGTTAAACCCTACCTTTTAGCAAGTATTTCTGTTTAACCACGAATAAGGTGAGGCATATTGATGCTTTTGGGGTGCTACTATGGTAAAACATCCAAAGGATGCAATGGAATCTACTCTTTTGGCAAATATTCATTAAGAGGTGAAGTGCCATTTTATAGAGATACTCTAATTTATGTTAGGGAAATTGGACAATTATATATTTGACCTCAGCGGGGTCGTGTCTTTTAGCTTGGTAAATGAAAGAAGAATTTTCATCATAAATAGAGTGCCATGGCAAATACATAAAAATAATTTAAAATTCTGTTAAAGTGTGGAGACTAGAGTATTTTTAGTTAAATTTTCAGCAATGCAATGCAGCATGAAACGTCAGTTTTCAAGCCGCTTTCTTCCATGATATAAATAGAAATAATTAATCCAAAAAAGAGCAATTTCTGGTTTGAAAGAAGTGCTGCTTAGTCAGGATTAAAGAGAGAGTCTTTCCCTTATCTAGATTGGAATAAATTTTTAAAGAATTCTGCTTGAAAACAAATAATATCAACAATAATAGCAACTACTTCATAGAAGCTTAAAGACTGGTGTTTTCTTTTATGCTAAAATAGGATACGTCAAAATATAATTATTATTACAATAGTCACAGATGAGTGAATGGCTTCTATAGGATAAAAACATCCTCTGCTGCTTTGGTAAGACTCATCTGAGACTAATGATGCTAAAAGTTAGATATACATGAATATATTTTAAAAGATAATAAAAAAAATCCTTTTTATAAATCATCTCAAATTATCTGGGCTCAGTGTAAGGAATTTTCTCTACTCTCTTGAATTTAATTTTGAGTGGCTGTAAAAATGTTTCCACATGGCTGCTTCTTGTACACAGAAGTTATTGTGCTCAGGGACAGCGTCAGATGTCAGACCTAAATGATCTCTTGCAGTTGCTGTACAGTAGCTGTTTGGATGCATGGAAGGATCAAAACTAACACCAGCTCTGTAAAAGCATATGTATTCTGTGCTTGTGCCACCCATAATAATTGTGTGTTAGATACTTATACACATACAGTAAGTGGGTAAAGTGAAAATTCAGTTGAAGAGGATCAACAATATAACATGAATGAATTATTTCGGGCTAAATTGTTGGGGATTATACAGGGCTAGAAATATAAAACATGTATTTGACAGTCTGAACACTGCACTTTAGACTAATGGAATCTATCAAGTGTATTTAAAGAGGTGCTTTCTAAGTCCTCACAATAATTTTAATGTATGTTTGTCCCTGAGAACTGAATTATGAATAGCAATGGTCAGTATTGGGATCTGATATAATTAGATGCTGAGTTCAAGTAGATTTGTGATGAGATATTTGGGGAGAGGCTTTCCACCTCCAAGAATAATTGGAAAGGTTTTCAGAGGGAGGCTGCAGAATCGCCATTGCTGAAGCTTTTAAAAAGTGAAACACCAAGACAAATGTGGTTTAATGGTGGTTTAGGGTCCTCTGCTACCTCTTCCAGGCTACCTGAGCAGTGGCCTTACCACAAGAATAACTCTTGCCTTGTTTTATTCTTTTTACATTCTTAAGTGTGGATACTGGTTATTTACATTTATATTACAAAATTTGCATCACACAGATGAAAACACGGCTCTATTGCCCTGTTTGCATATCCTACATGAACCCTTGAAAGTATATTGCACTGTGAAAAAACTGCACTGTGAAACTTATATGTGATTTTTGTATTTGCTTTGACTGCTTTTCCACATCACCTACAGGACAAAAAGCAGACCATAACAACTACAGCTATACAAAGAAGTGAAAGAAAGCAGTACCAAAAGATGAAAGCAGCAGATAGAATACATTCAGTGGGATTACTCTACACCCTACAAGATAGAAGATAGTTGTACTTTCTTTTTTCTGACAAAGAAAGTAATGAGAACAAACCATTCGCTAGTTGGGTTAACCAGGGAATTTTTTTGTAGCTATTAGCCTTTGTTTAGTGTTACCATGAACAAAGGGTGCCCCTCGGTAACTTTGATACTGATATAAGACACTGGAATAAAACCACCTTGATAAGAATGCTGTTGGCCATCTCTGAGGGTGACCACTAGCAATTTCCAAGGAAAAATACAATACCATCAGTAAGAAAAAAGTTTCTTTGGACAGAATAAGGCTCTTTAAATCAAAGAGATATTTCCAAACTAACTTCCTAGAACTGCCCTTATTTATGCAGCACCTATTAAAATCAGGAAAAATATTTCACTTTTTATTAACTGGGTCTCTATTAACAAATTGCTGAGCAATAATGGAATTTAGTAAATTTTTTAAAATGTAAAATATTAATGAAACTATGCAAGGACTATAGAATCTCATTGCATTTGTAGATTGACTTCAGCTGTTACCGATCTAAATTTTCATCATCCAGCTCAGTATTTAATACAGTCTTTAAAAAGCCAGGCAGTCAGTGCTTCAAGATGCAGAGTGTTTCCTCCCTTGTCAAGGCTGTAATATGAGAATCAGTTTATGAAAGTTGTGACTTCTGTCAATTTTGTAAAACAGCTGGAGCATTACTTTTACTCTAAACAACTCTACCACTGGAATCAGTTACAGAAGTACTGGGAGAGTCTTCCCTGGCTTACACAGAGGACAGAAATAGAACACCGTCATACTGGTGAGTACCTCAAGGATGCATCTGCTCTCTCTTTTCCCCTACACTTTCTTTCCTTTTTTCCATGTGGTAATCACACCAGAGGAGCACCTCTCTCCTCATTACCGTACTTTTGTTTTTAATGAGAAATGTTTTGCAACGGTTTTTCCTTTGGAAAGCCAAGCTTATTGTATTAGCAGGATCACCCTTATTGACTGCCTCTCAACCAACCTGAATAAATTTGGAGGAACAATTTCTCTCTGCTTGTCTCCTTTCACACAGCAGCAGTACGTGGCCAGGCAGCCAAGTTTAGGCTGCAAAAACCCTTATTATCCACACTGAACTCAAATCTAGAGTTTCTTTTAGCATGTGAAAATTTCTTTCCTGGAGCAGGACTGGACAGAAAAAGAAATAAGAATTGCCAATATCCATCCTATTTTATCTTAGACGGCTTTTGCTCACATTCACTGTAAGAACAGTGAAGCAGCTGTTGGCAGCTTTGCCTCAGCTCACAGCTGGAACATCCAGCGGGTCAAAAGTAGCAGAGGCCTGCAGGAGGGCTTGTAACTGTGGAGGCTGAAAACAGATGCCTGCACAGATGCCTGATGGAGCTGCAGGTATAAATTATATTTGAGTTATTAAAAATATGGATTTTGTATATCTGTAACCACTGCTCCTCTGCTCTCCCCTCTCTCCTGGCTCCCGTTTGCCATGACATGACTTCACAGAGCAGGAAATTGACTTCACTGAAGAGGATTCTGCTAGTCCTAATGTCCAAAATTCCTGTAATGAAGTGTTTTCCTTCAGTAGTTATGAGAACCAATATATGAGGAAAGAGAACCTTGTCCATCATCTTCTTCACTTTTCATCTTGATGCTAGTTTCCTACTAGTCTCACTGGAAAGCATCATAGAAATAAAAGAAAAATGGAAAAAAACCCCAACCAACCAATCAAAACATAACCCCCCCCCCCCCAAACAAAAAAAACCCCAAGAAATCCAAAACCCAAAAAAACCAAGATCTCAGATTTGAGCATGAAAACAACTGTATGTTTCAGAGTGTGTTCTTTTCTTATAGAAGGCTCAACTGTCCTCTAGCCTTATAAAATACAGAAGACTAATCCCAATGACCACACTGAAGTTTAGCAATGCTTAGTTTGACAATCCTTGACTTAAAAGATTAGTGTGATTCAACTTGAAATCCAATTTAAAAGTTACCTAAGAATGTCAAAATCAATACATGAAGAAGCACTTCTTAAGCAGAAGAGCTTTCCTCCAATATACGATTTCCTAGTTATTTTTAATACATAACTATCTTGCAGAATTCAGTCCTTAGTACTAGAATTACTCTATCAGCTATGCAAAAGGGTGAACTTTAAAACAAATACCAGCAAACTGAACATTTTAATTTGCTCACCTCATATGTGTGAACTTGCTCATTCGTTACAGCAAAAATTAATAGAACATTGTTTTGCACAAGTTTGTCAATTAATTGTCCAATTGTGGGATACTCCTGCAAACAAACAGAAAAGAGGCACATCAATCTGTTTCTCATGTGCTTCCAGTTACTGTCTGTCTCTCCCGTGAGAACACACATTCAAGTGATCATAATTAACATTATGTTCAAGTGATCATAATTAACTCTGTGTTCTCTGTGTAGTACAAACTATAATTAGGAATACATGTATACAAAATAGAAGATCGTTTATATAATTTCCTCACATTGTTTTTAAGGAAACCCCTCTAAGAAAAGTATAGAGCCTGCTTCCATGCTGGGAGATTTGGCTCAATAGCCTCTGTTATCTATATATTTAATCCAAAGAATAACACTGCACCAGAGCAACTGGATATTTGTCCTACACTGAACACTATAGTGTATATATTCGGTTTTTTTGAACAATGAATTTTAAGCTGGTAAATCATCCTACAGGAACAGTGTCCTGCAAATCCCTGAACTACTCCTGAATTTGCACCCTTTTAGGGAACATGATCAAGGAGGAAATACTAGTCAGTCCAATTCTATGTGCTTTCCTGGTTAGCAAAAATCAGATTTGCTATTTCTTTTCTCTTAGTTATAATCTATCCTAATTCCATACAAACATACCTCTCTGTTTACTGAGATGTGCACTTACAAATAAATAGACTACATGAAATACCTGCATTCCCTGGTGTTTATACATTTCAGTGTTAAAAGTATAATTCATTAATTTTTTAAGTTGCTCATATTAGTCTTTAAATTTCCAGAATGCGAGAGTTGTACAGAATTCATAGTTACTTGCCAGAACAGTTGACATGGAATATTCATTATTGTGGTCCAAATGACAGTTCCCATCATTAGGAATAACAATTCCTGCCAGTTTACTGTCCATCCCAAAATGAGAATCAGCATCACTCACAAACACCAGCAAATGTAGAGAATCATTCCTCCATCCAATTTTTTCCTGTCATTTAAACCACATCAATTTAGCAGATTATATTGCATGACAATATAGAAAAGCAGCAAAATATTTGGAGGACGGCATCTCAAAATAAATGAAGAGCATAATTTTCAAGGGAGTGTCAAAGGCAACACCACGTCTCTTAAAAGATGATGTTCATTCCATTGTCTTTGGCTAACATTTTGTCTCCCCATCCCTGTGTTTAATAACACAGGCTGGCCATATTCATGTCAATCTGCTTACTACTCTTAACAAAGTTAATGAGAAATATTTGAAGAAAAAACAATCAAGAAAACAGTCACAGTAATTATACAGTTATTTGGGGTTATTTATCCCTGGCAATTAAAAGGAAACACTAAAATATTGCAATGCGCAATGTGCATGTTTACAGCCAAAACTATTTTAACACAAATTTAATGAGGCTCTTGGATGGCATTAAAAATTCTTGAAAAATATTCTGCCACTTTGAAATACCACCATATAATACTAGAAGCAGTAATACACGGAATAGTTAATATTATGCCTAGAAATTTCAATTACCTTGCAAACAGCTGCCTGCATAATTGCATCAAATCCTCCCTCTGGAGTGTCTATATTAGCAGAGATTCGCTGTACTTTCACGATTTCATTGAATTTTTCAGCATCATTTGTTAGAGGCAAAACATGTTTATATCCAAAGGTGGGTAAGCACTCGTATGGTACACTTCTGCAAGAAAAGTGAGACAGCTTATGGATAAGAGAGAGTGAAAATTCACTACAATGAACACTTCAAAGGCCTGCCTGGATTAGTTTTTGGCCATGTATCTCTCTTCTGTGCCTGAGAAGATCTAATGAAAAACATAAAATAATTAAAGAGCATCCAGTAAATTGGGCAATGGAAAAAGGTCTGCATAAGGGCTGGGAAATGCCTCCTAGAGCAGTAATTCAGCCAATTACAAAAGTGCAGCCCTTGCCATGCACCCTGCTGTGTCTTGATTTCATATTCGGAAGCACATTAGGACCTGTAGTTCCTTAATGACATTCAGAGAGCACCACCAAGCTGCTGCAGTCCTGCTCCAGACTGCAGAGCACAGCTTCTCCCTCACAAGGGCTAGGGCAAGGGCTAGGGCAGCCTGGGTTTAGACAGACTGCTAGACCCTTGGAGTGGAAAAAAAACAGGAAAACAACATTGATGGCTAAATGAAACTGATATTCTGTGTTGGGTTTGAGTTTGCAAATCCTTAGTTTGGTGTCATAAAATTCTTATATATATGTATTTTTCTTCTGAAGAATTAAAGAAGAGTATATAACTATTCTGCATATCTGTTTGTTAATGCATTAAGCACATTTGTCACTAGCAGCAAAGACTAAAACACACAATCAGTCTCAGATTCCTCTCTCCAAATAACATCATACTCAACAGAATACTGACCAGAGTGTGAATTTAAAGAAACAAATCTTGTTTCACAAACTGACTAATTTACAGCTGGAAGAGGGCAGAGGTTCCAGTGAAGCTGCTTAATTGAATTTTATCCAAAAGATTAATATTATGACTTAATGTTGGCATGCAAACAGATGTCGGGACTTTCCCTGCCTACCTGCAAGGGTTGTTTATTTCTGCAGCTGTAGTTTTGATAAATGGTGAAACTGGTTTTTCAACAAAAGATCCAAACCCCAGTCTGAAGTTGCTTGTCAGTTTTGACATTTCTTTAGAAAGAGTTGAACCCAGTTCTTTGATTGTATTCAGATCATCATCCATGGAGGCTGAAAGATCCATGAGGTAATAGAGATCAATTGGATAATCTTCAGTCTGGCGAACCTTGATCTGTATTGTTTCTTCATGTCCTATAAAGTGGGATACACATCAGCACTTCTAGGCAGAAGGTATGAACAATGTCAATTTCTTCATGAACTTCTATATGGTGAAAATTATCTGGTATATTAAATAACCAGCAGCATTAACAAAATAACTTTAAAAATTCTTTGTCATGTCAAGAAAAATCTCAAATGAGGGTCTGATAAATTAAAAGCAGTTCTAATGTTTGGGGCTTTTTCCAAACAGTTCTGCAGTAAAGCCATAAGCACAGAATTAAAACTGATTGCTATAATTTGAAAAAATATGAGAACATCTTCAGCAGCATACAGCTGTAGAAAATTTAGATGTGAAGCTAATTAAAAGTAAAGGTAGAGCTTATGGGTCCTACCACATACTTTAGAAATTCAAAGAAGGCCACAGTGTACACATAAGTTTTATTCTCAGTTCCAGCACTGTGATATGACCTAACTGGATGTCTCCTACTCTTCTTTATTTCAAATTTTCTCCAGGAAAAATTCACATGCGAAGGACCCCAAAGTAGGTCTGGTGTGTAACCGTAAACGTCACTGGTACCTTGTAAATCCTCAAAGCAAGATTTTATGCTGCCTCTGAGATATGCTGTTTACCAGACCAGCAGAGGAGAGGCAAAGAAGGTGGGCTCAGGAGGAGCCAGGGGGTTTCATTCTATCCCTGCCACCTCAATGGCAAGAGAAGATAAGAACTAAAAATATGAATCCCTACTTTTATGATGTACCCAGCACTTCTGAAAGTATTTTGAACTCAGTCAAACCTAGTTTTCATGTGATGTGTCAACATATAACTCTGGACTCAACACAGGTTTTCATCTTAATTCTGCCAAGATTTTTGTAGACCATTCAATGAGAATCTTCAGCATATCACATTGTCTGAAAAAAATATCCCACATCTATGAACTGTGACTTACCCGGTCGCAGCCTGAGAGTTAATTTTTGAGGAGAAATCTGTGTGACATCAGAATTGTTCTTCTGGATCGATGTAGTTAGGGGCTTGTTTCTGTGAATTTCTACTTCTGAAATGGGAAATTCAATCAAATTCAACTGGCATCCTTTTGACAAAAGATTTTCTGGGGTATCACACCTCCCATGAATTCCAGCCGACTCTGTGTAATTCTAAGGCAAACAGGAGAAGGAAGGGATGAATTAAATGTTTTTCCTGACTAGCCACCAGCATTTGACTGATGAAAGGTGAGTCCAATGCAGGCAACAGAAATAAAAATGCAAGTTACTGCAACTAGTGCAGAATTAGATCTAGGTGGCACAGAAACCCAAATTTGCCCTGTATGGATCATGTCACACAGGCGCATAATTAACGTAACTTACACCGACTTGTTGTCCTGGGAGAAACTGCCCTATTGTTGGGGAATGGGAATTGTGCCACTCACTGCATTTGGCTTTTCACAGTGCTGGGAATGATAACACAAAGCCCCTCTGAGCCTCTGTTTTTTCTATTACAGAATTATGCCACAAATTCATCAGTCTTTCCTAAACAGTTTTGAACTGCTGTTCGAATCACATCATTTAATAATGGAAGAGGTCTTGCAGATGATAAACCCCGAGACATTTTGAGACAAATCGATTGTGGGGTACCAAGTGTTCACTGTTTCTTTTTTTAACTGACCTACTCTTTCTCCACAGCACTCATTTAACGTGTTCACTGAAGCAGGTAGCAAGTCCTTGTTCCTCTCCCTGGTGCCCAGCAAGCACCACAGCCTGCCCCTACTGCTCCCCAGCACTAGCGCGGTTCCCGGCATCCCCACATCTATGTTTTGCCCAGTATCCCACTTGACCTTCTTCCATCCAGAGGCAATCACAAGCCTATTAATATCAGTTGGATATCTTGCAGTTTACTTTTGTTATTCAATTCAAAGCATTGATATGCATTCCTTTCCACAACACTGTTACATGGTAGGTACTAACCCCATGTAGTGGTGAGGTTAATGGTTAGCTTTAAGAAGCAGCTTCTGTGTCTTATTAGCATTTCCCAGAGCTGTCTGGAGTTTAGGTCCTCAAAATCAGTCAGCTGTCTCCTGAAATGGAAACTGCTCTGGCCTGCAAGACCTTTCTAATCAAAATCTGGGTAATGCCTGGCCAAACCAGCTCTGAAACATTTAATTCCTGGCTGATGGTCATGGGCCCATGCCATGGGGCCACTCTGCTCTCCTACGTTTGGGCAAGCAGCCTGGGTTTCAGCCATTAAACCACAAATATTCTTTGAATTCAGTCACTGAAAAAATTTCCATCCAAAGCAAAGCAAATTTATTTAAACCTGTTAAAACCAGAACTGTGACCCTTTTTTCTACCAAAACATCACCCTTCATGCCTGAAAATTGTCAGGGATCTTATATATTTTGGTGGAAGCAATGTTGAGATACCTGCTGGGAACAGTGGTTTATTATTCTTCAGACCGAAATGGATGCCTCTGCTCAGGTAAAACTCTCACCCACTGCTTCTTGAATACAGAGTGCATATAATACATGTACCATTATAAAGCTTTCACAGGGAGATCCATATCATCTCCTTTAGTTACACAGTTTGTAACTTTTCAAAACATGTGTGAAGAGACAACCTCATATTTCAAATACAATTACAAGGTGTGTTTTTATCATACTGAAAAAAGGGATTTCTTTGGAGGTGCTTGTGTTTGCTCAGACGCTAAAACTTCTATGTCTTTTGCACTCTTAATGTGCTGTTCTCTAGCAAACAAGTGAATAAGCTTATGAACAAAATAAAAAATTATATTTACTACTCTGAAGTTCTCAGTAGTTCCACAGTTTTGCTTTTGTTTGGTTTTAAATCAACAAATTATATTGGGCTTTTTTTTTCCTGAAAAGACATGGCAGTAGTCAAAATTATGTGATCTCATTTCAATAAAATCCTGTTGCAAATGGCAAAAGATATTTCTTAGAAAACTTATTTTTTAAAAAAGTACAGTTTGGTCTTTGTGAGCTATTTCATAAAGCAGTATGTTAGTCCCATCCTAGGTATAATTTTGCTATACACAAAAGTAATAAATACCTTTAGCAGCAAAGGTGCAAATCAGAAACTACAATGAAAAAGACGTTTTATTTCTCTATTACTTCTGTCAAGTTTTTAATTGTGATAGCTGGCTAACTCACTAACATTAATGAACTAGAATATTCACTGTCAAGTGAGGAGATATTATTTAGCATCATTTACAGGTAAAAGTTTTAGAAGCAGAGATGTGAGTTTACTTGCCCAAGGTTACACAGAAAACCTGAAACAGATGTACAGGAAACAAATCCAGATATATTTTTAAGTCCAATATTTTAGCCAAAACACATCTATATCATACTAATTAGAAAACTAACACTATCATCGTACTTAAAGTCCACCACAGATTAATAATTTCTGTATGTAAATTTTACATCTGCAAACTTACACACTGTTTACACCTGCAAACCTTCTGTTTACACTGTCTGGCTTGGCACGTAATATGTAAGATACAGTCTGGACTCTGACTTCATGTCTGGAGCTTCATCATTGCTATGGGTGAGTCACCCCTCAGGCTGATGAACTGAACCCCTTAATAGCACTTTTATTTCTGCCTTAGATGAGGAAGGTTGATGTTGTTGGGTTTTTAAAAAAAACAAACACAAAACAAAACAAAACAAACACACTCCAACAATGAATAATAGACCATGAAGGGTAGATTCAATTCCACTTCTGATCCCCAGGAAGGTTTCACTAAGTGCTGTATGCACTACAAAAACATGGGCTGACCCAATTAAGTCAATACTTCATCACTCAGAGCGACTACAAAGACTTCAAGTCTTACTTTGAATTTTTTTTTTATCACCGTACCTCTTGCAAACACCAAGCGCAGTGTGGTCCGGAAAGCAAACAATCTTCACAAGTCACTGCGCTTTCCTGCGAACAGGTCCCTATATTTAAATCCAAGAAGATAAAAGGCTATTAATAACATGCTTAATCATTCAATTTATGAAGAAATGAATAATTTAGAGAATGTGGGAGGTGAAAAATGCACATGTTTAGCCATATTTAGGATTACTGATAAAATTCCTTCTTAATGGTAGTTCTATTGGTAGAAGATTAACTCTCTAATAAAGATTAAAACCTCAGAATTGCTGGCAATCAACATACTTACTTTTGCATGCTTTATGGGTGGCATTCACTGAAAGCAGGCTAACTTGTTTTCTTCAGTGCACCTGATAAAGTGTTACATATGTTTCTGGTATGGTGTAGGTAAGTAATTTCCAACATAACCAGGGATATTAAAAGAACAGATTTATGTTCACTCTATATGCTTAAAATCGCTTCACTTAGCTGTGTAGGTACTTAATATGATTTTTATCCATTGTGCAAGTACCAGTGAAACAGTCAGTCATATGTATAATATTAAAGTTTCTCAGCAGATCAAACTGTGATTAGCATAAACGAAATTGCTCAAATGTCTGTCTCTTTCGAACATGTTGTGCTATGTAATGACCACCAAATCATAGATGAATTGGTAGTGTAGCCCTACAGCAGTCTGTCAAAAAAAAAAAGTCATTAAACAGAAAGGAAGGATTAAATACAGAAGACACAAAGCTATTTCATTTCAACTTCAGGCAAGAAACAATGCAGAAAAGGTTTTGAAATGGATCTCCCTGCCCCTGAGCCTTACCTTGCACATAGTTATTTCTTTGCAGGAATAGGAAACAGAGGCAAAGCAATTCAATCCCCATTCGTTTTCAGTGCTGGCTGCGTGACAAAAAAGTATTAGCTTGTTAATTATCATCTGCGTAAAGGTAGAATGTCGTAAAAATTATACATTCCTGGAGGGTATGTTTTCACCTACACCAGATTGCGAGGAAACTTCAACCCCAGCAGGAGGGACCATGAACAAAAGTGAAAACAAGGGCTACCTGGGCAGGTAAAGAGGACAGGCTGTGCATACAGTAACGTGAACATGGTTATCACTTCCTTGTTTTCCTGGACTCCTTATAAGGCATACAGGGAAAATTCATTCAGGTGAAGATTTCTGTCAATCCCAGTCACTCTGGGTCCTAGAGCAACCCGGCGAAGAGACTTTGTTTTTATGTGTACAGTAAAGATTAAAAGGGTCCTTCAAAATAACACCTTTAATTGTTCACCAAGGGAGTGCATTGAAGAGATGGATCATTACAATTGCCAAGTGAGTATACCTGGAGAGATGTAAAAATCCCATTTTTTCAGATTTCCTGATGTGTAGGGAAACTCGTAAGGGCAACTGTGAAAAAAACAAACAAACAAACGAAAAGCAAAAACCAAAAAGCAATTACATATTAAAATTGAGGACCTGGTTTCAGTATTTCAAGATACATAGTAATTGATTTTATTAATATTCCAGACTGAAAGGGAAATGCTGCAGTTGTGTGGTTTTTTAATATGTAGAAGGAGGAATAATTGCATTCCTAGTTCTGCAGCTGACTTGGAAAAAAAATCATGTCAAAAAAACTCTGCCTAATAAGTCACTGAACATTCTACAGCACAGATACAACTGCATAACAAGTTATTGCTATCTACTCTTTCCCCTTCCCAACCTGAAATGAATGCAAAATATGCATTTCTTACCATCTTATTAAAAGGAAATAAAATTTCTTATTTGTATGTTCCATTTCTTCCTATCTTTTCTGCTCTGCTGTTGTCTGTTTTGAAAACCATTTGTTCAAGACAAGTCCTATCTTTTCATACATGATTGCAATAGACTACATGGGGCAGCATAAAATTCTAATTTAGTAATTTGTGTTGCTCGCCCGAAAACATATATCCTTTTTCTCTGCAGTCAGAAATCCTACTCAAGTTAGCTCATAAGGACTAGGTTGCTCTCACCAAGGAAGAGAGCTGGCAAGATCAGACCCCCCGTTTTCAGACTGGTAGTAACTGCACTCTCAGGGCAGGATGTGAAAGTAGGGATGGGTCTGTACTAGTTAAACTCCTGAAACACTCCTGGGCATTGAGGCTAACTGGCACAGAAAGACCTGAGTTCATTCCAAAGTGCCTATTGGAACCATTTTAGTAACCAAATTGTGCCCAGAAATTGTTTGCAGTGAGTGTTAATTGGAAGAGGTCAAATTCATGCCAGGGGAGCATTTTAACAGTTTAATAGCATAGACGATCTCATTCCAGTGCCTGGAAATATTCCCAGGCCCATCCAATTTTACTAGTATTTACACAGTCTATGGGTAGTTTCAATAGCAGCTCAAACTGGATTACATCAGGACTACCTTTGCTCTGCCCTTGTGTTCCCACCCCTTCGGTCTTACCAGTCAGTGCTCATGTCCAAACAAGCAGTGAGCTGTTTCATACTGATCCAACTAAAATCCAATCACCTACTGTGGGGAAGGTGGGGGGCTGTTTTTCATCTGGGTGGGTCCCTTGAACCCTGTGACTGTCCAGTCCAGAGTGCAAGGCAGAGTTGGCAGGAAAGGTGGGAATATGTTAGGCTGAATTTAGCCCAGTTTAGGCTGTTATGGAACCATATCCTAACATTTCTATTTATAACAACAGTCCTAAGTCTCCTTCAACTGCTCTCTATACCTTGGAGTGTCCCTTGCAAGGCACTTGTTCAGCTACAGCAACTTTCCTGTGGCATGAAAAAAGCATTGATTAGATTATGTTCCCTCAGCTTGTGAAGACACAACTCTATCAGAACACTGTAATTACATAAGGTCAAAAAGAAGTGTAATCAACTGAAAATGTTTGCTCTTACTAAAAAAAAAAAATCCTCCTGTAAGTGCCATCTTATTTCCCTGTTTGTAACTGTCATTTTTTGAACGTGTCCTTTAATATTGTTGCTGTGTCGACAGCCTTGCAGAGCTCCAAAACCCAGTGCTTTCCCTTTCAATGTAGAAGGTCACCTTGTAGCTCTTACCAGCCCCTGGTAATGTAACACTTCAAAGCATGTGCTCAAAGGACTCAAAACATACCAGCCACCAGCAGTGTCCCAAATTAAGGACCAACCAGCCGAACAGCTGGCAATTAGCAATTGCTTATTCTTAGATTCAAGATATCAGACTTTTAAGTGTAGAGAGAATGAATAATACAGCCTACACAAAACTTACAAATTCTATTTGATATTATCACTTCCCCATTTGCTTGTGAGGTAATATTTTATATATGTCTTGGCAAAGACAGCATGGCTGGAGGCTAAGTGCGTGCCTGCCTCTGAATGGGGTGGCTGCCAAAGACTATCTGCATAAGTCTTTCCTGAATAAAATAGCTAAGTTTCTGCAAATTATTAGGAACAGACCTCCCCAGATTGTCTAGAGAGAGCAGAGAAGAAAAAGAAAGTAGCAGAACTAACAACAATAAAAACACACAGGAAAAAGTGATATCTAAGGGTAAGTTGATCAGGAAGTTCCTCTACTAGATCAATGCTTTATTGGGTTTAACTATCTCTAGAAGAATAGAATTTCAATCTGGAGTATCCATGCTGATGTGGGAAGGATGTGTAAAATCCTTTGGGATCCTGGCATTGCTTGATTTGACAAGGTTTCCAGCCTTCATAAGGTTTTTAAAAGAGTCTTGTTTCACTCACCCAAATTAAAGGCATCAATTCAATGAGATACAACAAAAAGGTAGTTTAGAGTACAGTCATAACACAATTACTATTGTTTCCATCAGCCACTACATTTTCATTTTGGAGCAAATTCTGGTTCAGTTAAATCAGAGTTACAGTTTTATAATGCCACATCAGAACAGAAAATAGCTGTTTATCTTTCACTATGGGCAATGCTGCAAAATGCAAGTCTGTGGCTCTTTAAAAGATAATAAAATCTGTATAGGTTAAAACCCTTAGTACATTTTCACCCATACCTGGCACTTATAATACACAAAGATAGCACAGATCTCTCAGCTTCACATACAACCCAGCTCTTAACTCCCAATGTTCTTCTCACACACACACTCATCCTGAAAGCCTTGAAAAATATGGAGCAATTTAAAGTCTGAATGTCCCCTGGGCTGAGGTGATTCTCAGAATATTTACAAAAGCAGGGGGAGGCATCTCCTGCACTTCAAAAAACATTTCTCTCTTCTGGTGAGAGGGAGTCTCCCTTCTCTCCACCATATAGAGCCACCATATTCACCTCTTCAACGCATCTTTAAGAAGCAGAGGGCTGCAATTCGTAGGTCAGAGGCAGGTTACTTTGTACTTGAAACATCTGGTGACTTTATTCTCTCCCTGGTTGGCTTCCCAATCAAACTGGACTAAAAAGCTCCTGAAAACCTCTTAGTGGGGAATCAAAGTAGACTTCAAAGTTTTGGTCAGACTTTTTAACCCAAAAGATAGTAACTGAAAAATATATACAAAAGTCTGCAGGTTAAAATACTTTTTTCTTGAAGAAGACATATGTTCCATAGCTGTATAGTCAAGTTCTTCCAGGCTCTTGGGCCAGCAGAAATGGAAAGCTTTTATTTTGGAAAGTCTGAGCAGAAATATATGCCTCAGCAGCCTGACAGACACAGTTCCAAAGATGTTTCAGAGGATTTCTGTCAGTTAGCTAAGCAATGAAGCCTGAAAAAAGTTTCCAAGCTTGAAACTTTAATTGATCTCTAAAGAGCTAAAGGTGATTTGAGTAGCCACATAGTGACGTGAGAGTCCTGAAAACAGGCCAGTCCAGCACAGACAGAAACCACAGACAAATACTGTAGCGACACTGGAAGGGCTGTCCTGTCTCTGTCTTTGCTGCAGGACAGGTCTGACAATGTTTTACAAAGAGCTGCTAAAAACATTTGAAGAGGAAGCAACAATCCCTAACAAACAGTTGTATTTAATGGGGAAATTCACAGTGATGGTGAATATGACTAATCAGCAACTTTTTTTTCAGTTGATACTACCTGCTATCTCTTTCTTTGTTAATCACCATGGCAAGAGATGGGTACTGCTCCAACAGCAAATGGCATCCATCCAAAGAAACCACTGTAAGCATTCAGGTCCTGTATAAGTGACATGGAGCATGTTGTAAGCAAAGGTCTGAACATACAGGGATGGAGATGCTTCACTCCAGTTCCTGTGTTCTGGGGTGTACAAATATCATATCCCATTAGGAGCCTAGGACCAAAACACTCCTCTGTAGGGTGAGCCACAGAGGCCACCGAGACATGGTCGGCCATATGGAAAGGCAAAGGTCTCCAGGTGCTGCTTCCAAGCATGCCTATGCACAATGGAGATCAGATTTGGAAGAAGTGGAAGGAGTATCTGTAGCTCCTTCCAGAGGGTCGCAGAAGATGAAGAGCCACATAGAGGAAAGGAATTTTCTCCTCTGATCAAAGCAGGGTGTTTGGGATTGGTGACTCAGGCTGTGATTCATGCTCTGGTCTCCTCTGGTTTCCGGAGCAGCACACTGCAGGTGGACGAGGGCAGAGAGTGAAGTCAACAACCTACCTCTGAACAAACAGAGAGGAAGAGAAGGAAGGAGGAGGAATTGCTCACCAACTGTGCAGTGAGCAGCAGGCAGGCAAGTCAGGGTGTTTTCAACTCATGTTTACCTTACCCACAGCTCTGACCTGGCTGGTTCCAGCCAAAGGCATGAGCGAAGCTCTGTTCTTAGTTTTCTTGGCATGGGTAAGCACCCTGAAAGATTTGTTTGCTTTTCAGATTTGAATACACTCTCACACCCAAAGCAAAATAATCAAACCTCTGAACTGCAGAAGGGCTCAGTTGGAACCGTAGGAAAATCACCTGGCGTTGGAATAGGACTGCCAACCAGCCTGTGACACTCAAGTCTGGCCAGGGACTTCCACACAGCCCATCAAATCTGGCCTTGGTTTCTGTCTGTTTTTCATGGTTACATGGTACCTCTTATTTTCCCTACTTGATAAAAACCTGGGGCAGGGGCACCAGAGCAAGCGCCTCTCCTCAAGGCTGGTGCAAGGCTGAGCATATTTGGGATGGGAATGACACTGAATACTGACTGCACAGCTCCTCAGATGCCTGTGCTTCAGCTGAAGAACTTTCTGTAACTTACTCTGTTCAGATTAATGCTAAATTCAGACCAGACCTGCTGTCCCCAGCACAGAAGGCCAAAGTGAGCCCTGAGACAGGTGTGTTGGAGTGGCATGAAGGGAAAGACAACCCTTTAGCACAGCCCAGCAGCAAGTTGAGCTTGCTTTTGGAAAGGCCTCTCAGGTTATGCAAATACAACGTCTTCAGGCCTGACCATCTATGTAAATTCTAAACTATGGAGCTGGGATTAAATCACTTGTAAAAAGTTATTCCACTCTGGCTTTACAAGCAGAAAATTGTTTTATAGCTGACCTTACTGAAACCTACAGAGGTGTTGTGCTTTGCTACAATACATGGTTTGAATAAAGTTACTCTAGAATAATCAGAACAGATAAGAAAAGAGTGCTTAGCTCAGCACCCAAACAGCTGCTAAAAACTGCGGAAAATGGGCTCAGGTACTGCATGAAAGCATTTCTGAAGCTTCTCAGGAGTTATTCTGGGCTCAGCCAGCTTGATTTCCATTTACAGACACCCAGCGTTCAGGCCACTTGTTCCCACCAGTGGCTGACATCTCCTTTTGGGAAAAGAGCAGGATTTAGGGTTTCAGGAGCATTTGTGCAGAGTGCTGCCATCTTATGGCTACTCTGCTCCTCTGGAGTAGAGAAGTGAGGACTTTCGAACTCACAAGGGAAGAAGGTGTTCAGATACTAACAGGTCTGTTACCATTTAGCAATATTTTGCCTTGCAACTTATATAAGAAGCTTTGGAGACGTTCACATATTTTTTAAACAATTTAGTCACTTATGTTATATTAGAGTTATAATTTAGTTTGCATGTTTTTTTCAAATTCCATCTCTCACAGTAAACAGAACATTACTTCTATTGTCTTTGTTATAAGTTCAGTTACATGATTCTGAAATGTCAGAAGTTGTTTGCAACATCTTTGTCAATGTAAATTATTACTATATTTTATAAATTTTGCCTTATTCTTATGTGTTTCTTCTGGAAATAGGAAGGAAATTTAAACAAACCGTGTCTGTTCACATGTAAACAGGAATGTTGGAAAAAACAACATTATATATAATGATTAGTGCTTCTACAATTCTTAAAGAACTGATCAGAACTGTCGATATTCTATATCTAATAAAACCATGCAAGACTAGGAACATGTAAATAGAACCACCTCTAAATAAAAAAAAAAAATCAACTAAATGAATTCCAAGTATTTTGATGAGTAAAACAAAAAGGATAATGCAGAGCAGATTTTCCCTAGTAATGTTTTCTAGGAGTTCAAAATGATTAATCATGTAAATACTGGCAGTAATATTAGATCCACTGATACATATGTTTCTTATCTCATACATTTGCGACTGCATTGCTGTGCTTTAGTTGGACACTTAGCACACAGATTTATCATGATTTTAAAACAATATTTAAAAAAATTTAAGTCTTAACATTTTGTAGCATGTCAATATGACACAGGAGGCCATAGAGTCATGCTTTCTATCTGAACCCATACATTAGCAGAAATTTAAAAAAATACTATTGCCACAGCAGTACAAACCAGAGGGCATAACACTGCAAAGGATCCCATAGATACTGAAGATGTGTCCTTTCATCTTACACAGCTCTGATAATAAACTTATGAAAATTCATCATAAGGCTACTCAGACTGTTTGACTCTCTGGCAGAGAGGCAAATAGAAAGTGTCTCTACTCACCGTTATGCAAGAGCTAGGTTAATTCTTATTATCCAATTTGCAAGCAAATAACTTCCATTTCACTGTGATACCCACACCTATAATTCTTTGTTCCTGTTACTCTTACTAGAAGATTGTTTCAGAGATTTCACTCTTCTCATGGCTGGAAACCTTCACAGCTCCAGCCTGGATAGACTAACTTTCAATTTATATCCATTTATTTTAATTACAACATTGTCTGGCAACTTAAATAACTTCTTTCCCTTCCTAGTATTTGCCCTGCCCTTTTTCCCCTCCTCTTGATATATTTATAGATAGCAACTGTATATGCCTCATTCTTTGTTTTGTCCAATACTACTTTTCTGCATTTCTTTCAATGCTTTTTCCTAATTTTGGGTGACTGTTTTTGGTACCCCAGAGAAGCTTTGACCAGTGCCTCC
Source organism: Corapipo altera (assembly GCF_003945725.1). Lineage (NCBI taxonomy): Eukaryota > Metazoa > Chordata > Aves > Passeriformes > Pipridae > Corapipo > Corapipo altera. Next base: position 18,089,248 of record NW_020884877.1, on the reverse strand, counting down.
TACAATGGTGTCCGTACTTAGGTATCCCTTCTTTGAGTCTCCTATATCATATTTAAGAAGGATCATTTTTGCCTTTCCCATGGCTCCATCCCAGCTCTCTCAGCATCATTATATGACTAACCAAGACCTTGTGGTCCTTCTGTTGTCCAACTGATTCAATTTACAACAGAAATCATTTCTACCTTCATTTGGATGTGGTCCAGCACTTGTACTATTAAATTCTACCCCACACCTCCAGCTCTCTGTTCCCTAATAATTGTATATGAGGGGAATAATGGTACAGATATTTTTCTCATCTGACCACTCCACTTTTAGGAACAATGGAAAGTGTTAACACTTTGAAGGACTAGATGAAACAGTGACACTTGAAAATCTCTACACAATTAAAGTTGCCAAACAATGCCCTTTCCAGAGAGATGGTACCATACATACATTCCCCCAGTCCTAATACACTGTATTAAACATTTATTGCTTATTTTCTCTATTTTATCTCTGCACCCTTATTTATTCTTTGCAAAATGTGCACAAAATTTTCATATTACTAAGGTTAATTAATGAAGTTGTAGATGTGATGTCACTTTTTCATATGCTCTTTCTCTCTCCTTTGTTATGGTAGATCTTTAAAGAAAAACTTGATCCTGTACCTGAAATTTAATTTTGCTTCTTTGAGCATTTTAGGATGTATAACAGACACCATTTCACTATAGGCCTACTACACTTTGTATTTAGTTTTCAAGTTTCTACAGATACTTTCCATCCTGATTCTATTTTACTCCATGATCTGTACCATCGTCTTTACAGAATTTACTTTGTTTGGGTACTGTCCATATAGGCTTTGATCTCTACCCCATCCTTGCCACATACCAGACTCCCTTTTATCTGTGTGGTAGGAAAAACTCTCAGTCTTTTAAATGTTGTTTACAGATGGCATGTCTGTAAATTTGACAGATCTGACTGCATCCTCTTGTTCTAGGTTGCCAAAATACTGTTTTCACTGATGATCTGGTATGGTAGGGATTTCTTCCCCTATGTCTTTCACTCTCTTTGCTCACTCCTAATGTTTATTTTTTTTTAAAGGATTTGTAAGGTGCTAACACCCTTCACTCTCTACTTACAGTGCAAATTACAGATGTTTAAATTATTATTTAAAATAAATTAATTCTAATAGATTTGAAACTTTCAACCAATTTATATCACTAACTAATTCCTTTAGGTACAATACTTCACAAGGACAAATTCTGAGAAACTAACAAGCCTATTCTTGTTCATTCTTTCACTTATTTTGAGTTTTATCAAGTTGGGATAACTTTAGCTAGGTTATTTTCTACAACCAGCTGCTCTATGTCATCACTACCTAACAAAGACCACCTAGAATAGCATCATGGTAGTCCAGTGACTGCTCAGTGATGAAATCTGCCAGCTATTATGCCCTGGAATAACTGGTTCTATCGTTATCAGGAACATTTGCTTTATACTCTATTTCTGACGAGTTTAAATCTCCTGAAATGAGGCAATGCTTGGGAGTTTCTCTTCCATGTTTTTAGTAATTTGATTTAGATCTAAGCATAACAGTTCCTTAGTGGTCCTTCAGAAGACCTTTAGTTTGACAAATTCCATTCTGCCTATGTTACCTTTCTCTGCCTCTGTAGGCAAGTTCATTGACACTGAGTGATGCCTCTGTACCTCTGGTTTTATTTCTAGTTTTCTTAACAGACTACACATTAGTTTAAGTGTGTTGCAGCCACAGATTATCCATCCACCATATTTCACTATTCTTGGAAGATTCGGAGTCATCCTGAATGCTGCAGTTCTAACCTGGGTGTGTTTGCATGTGATTTTTGTACACAAACATCTCAGGTCGTCTTGTATGACTATGTGTTATAGTTTTTAATTATCACATTCCTCTTATACCTGACATCCAGGCCACACACATCACATTCACACTCACATCAGTGCTGATTTTGCCTGTCCATTGCTTTCCCCATTTCTTGCCCATCTCTGCTCCCACTTCTTTCTCTTCCATATATTCGCCACTTTCTGCTTTTCAGAACCAGACGTGGAAGTTACTTACACGTGTCCCCCAGAGATTCTCTACTATTTCTTAGCTTACAATTCTTTTACTTACTATACTGATATATTAATACATATGTTGTTATCATCTGCTGTTTTTTAGCATGCTACATAATCTAATCCTATTATACTATATTGAAATAAATTATAACAATCTCGGTTCCAGAAAATTAATACTGTGTTTGCTGCAATGTAGGTCATGTAGTTTGTGTGAAAAATATTCTTTCTTCCCAAAAGTTACATGCCTTACAACACTCTTCATAATACCAATTCTTAAGACATCTGCTGCTCTTTATTATCTTGCATGCTTTAACACACCCTCTTCAGGAATGAAACCCTGAAGTGGGAGCTTTTCCATCAGGACAAACCTACTCACAGATTTTCTCTGGTTTTCGTTCTTTCCTGTGCTCGCTCCTTCAGTCTTTTATCCTACAATGTGATCTGGTATGGTTATATTTCATCTCAGAGATGACTGCATTGCCAGAGGCACTAAAATGGCTTCTGTCTTATAAATGGGACAGATAATAAAACTCCATGCACATACTCTGTGTGCATTTGCCTGGAATACACTCATTTTAGCTTAAAACTATGCTCTAACAGTACTGCTGACTTTATATTTGTGAGGTAGTTTTAAAATAGCTTCAGTTAAAATAAGTGTGTTTTTGCATGAGAGAACTAAAGTAAAAGTTTGAATATAGTTTTGAACTTGAGTAACTATGTGAGATGTCTCATCAGTTCTCCTGGAGATATTTTAGTCATTGGGAGTTAATCATTACCTGAAATTACAGGAAAAACGTATTCAAAGCCATTCTACCATATAGTGTTGTGTTAGGGAAGAAATGCAGACACTGACTCATAGTTGTCAGTTATTTATTGAGTCAGTTATGCTGTGATTCTTTCCAACATTATTTTTGCTTTTGATTTACAGTAAGATACTGATCTGGTGGATGAGACTCTCTCAATTAGAGCAAGACCCTGCCCACCTTAATCAGGAGAGATGTTTGAGTGTCTAACTACCATAGGGTCACTACAAAATTTTAAAACTGTATGAGAAATACACATAAGGGTAAAGAGGTTAACGAGTTAACATTTATTTGAAAGAGGCATCTGAATGCCCTTTTACATCAGAAAGTGATAGCTGTGCTCAGCAGCTGAGAGGAACAGGAGAAGCCAAGGAAAAATTTAAACAGGTCAAACAGTGGTGCTATGGTTGCTCCCAGCGACTGTGCCAAGTCGTGGATAAGGAGATAAGCAAACCTCTGGGAAACAGCAGACACAGGGCTTGGGCTGACACACAGGAGGTGCCTCACTGCACTTTCTGTAGACACAGTCAAGAACAAACTTGTTCCTAACTTGGGGATATCAGATGTTTACTGCTACAGAGTACACCTTTCTTTCTGTACTACAAAGCTAGGCAAGTTCCTCTCTATCTCTGTAGTGTGTGAACTTTCTTGAATGTAGGAAAAACAGAAACTCCTTCTTCTGCCTGTGTCATGTTAACCTGAAGATTAGACAGGATGGGTACACGACCTACAAGTCAAAAATCACGGTAACCATTTCAGGTAAGATTATCTAATAGATAGTGTCAGCAGTGGCCTGAATATGCTAATAATGTCTGGTGGAAAGTGCATATTTTTCACGTTCTCATGATGTCAGCATTTTCTGCCTCATTGTGAAATTTGATCAATATTTATGGTTTTAAACATACAGAGAAGCAAACAAAACCATTGCAGTTATTTATTCAGACTGTGCTGACACGCAGCTATCCACAATGTCTGTGCAGTCATATTACTGATAAAATCATTCATTTTTACTAGGTCTCCTTCATCATCAGCTTTCTCATGTGGAGTAATAAAGCCTGTTTTTCCTTCATTCTGAACTGATGTTTATGTTCTCATGTTTTACCACCTGATTCATCCTCACCACTTTTATAGGAGTATTTTTTTTTCTTCCCCTGCTGCTTCAAAAATCCCTTCTTATGTTTATTTGCTATGCTTGTGGATTGAGCAATGACAGTTTGATTGAGCTCATGCTTCTGAACTTACATGTTAATGAATCTTTCAAGACTTGGCCTTTTGCTTACATTTTTCTAAGTTCATAGTCTCCATAGTGTATAGTTTTCTTTATGAATCTGATACTGTGCTTCTTCTGTTGTTATAGTGATGCTTGAGGAAGATTGGTCCTTGGAAGTAATTGCTCCACTCTTACAACCAGAACCAGTCTAGGTTCAGGGCATCACAAGCTCCAATTTGGACAGCCTTCCTGGCTGAAGAAATTCCTGAGTGCAGCTCTTGTAGCAGAAATCTGACAATCTCTTTTGTTTATAATGTCTATTAATACTCTGAAAAACAGCACAGGTATCACAGAGGCCTTGATTCTATTTCACAAGGACAGCAGGTAAATATTGCCAGAAAAATAATGGTCCACTGTCAGGAGCAAGGGATTTCCAAATCTGAGCCTGAAAGCCTGGGTGGAGGACAGCCAAGCACAGGAGATGTGGAAGCCAGGAAAGGGTTGGAGAGGGAGCAAAGCTTGCTGAAGCTGATTTTTAAAAACCATTGGAGGTATTGGCTGTAACTTTAATATCCATTGATGTTGGATGAGATTAATTGCTGCTAGCATGGCACTCAAGGAAGCAAGAAGTATCTTCTAGGGATAACAAGGTGCATCATTCCAAGTAGGATTTCTGTCCTGGAGAGAAATGACAGCATTTGCAGTCCTATCCCTAGACTGTTCTGCTAAGGGAAGAAAAACCAATCTCTCCATGACCCTAATAAGACACCTCAGCAGACACAGCCAGGGGTCTTTATCATACAAGTGCCATTCCTAGGTAGTCTGTCAGAGTCTCATTTCAGGGGCAGCGCTAAAAGAAACCTCATTTGGACCAAGGTCTACCCGAGGATTGCCTCATCAGCTTTCAGGCTGTCTGGGTGCCAGCAATGGGAAACAAACCCTAAACGAGAAACCTATCCCTGGATTTGCAACTCTGTAGCCCAGGAAAAGGATGAGAACTGCTGCCAGAGCAGCGCTCCTCCAGCTCTGCTCTACTGAACTTACCCACCTGCTTTGGGTGCTACTGGAAAAAAGTGCTGAGTAACTGTACAGGAAAATCAGATATTTGTTTGTGTTTTCTTTTATGTTGGATACCAGAGAATGCCATTCAGATGCTGACCAGGGGGCAGACATCTGATTTAAGAGGCATATTCCTATCTTCCTAAACTTTCAAAAAGAAATATTGTTAATGACAGGAGAGGCATCTCATGCATCCCCAAGCTCCTTCACTCTGATAGCTGAATGTTTAATCAAAGCTTTGACAGAGGAGTAGATCAGGACTACTGTATCATTTTCCCTTCAAGGCATGCTTCAGCAAGCTGATGCAGATTGCTAGGTCGATGAGATATATCAATATTGTAAGACACCACATGTCAGGCTGAACACATTGAAGGCTGTGTTAAATTTGAACATAGGTCATGAATCACTCAAACTTATTCAGCCAACCAGAATTAATATGAAAATTATGAGTAATAAGGGGCTTTTGTTTTGTTTTTATATAAGCAGGAGGATGAGGCATGTGAACAAAGGTTCATATGAGACAACAACTGTAACTCTGCTCATGTAGGAATGGTTCAGACATTTGGATCACGATGCAGAAAAATTTACATTTGTGTTTTGTTGAAGACTTCACCCTAGCTTTCTGAGAATTAAAACTTTGACAACTTGATTTGGGGAGAGACTGCTAAGACTATCAAGTCTGGTAAAAAATAAACTGTATATAAAATAAAAGCTTTTAAGAAAGCTTCCCCCTATATCTCCTGAAGAGAGAACAGATCATGTTAAAATTGAATGCTACTTTAATTAGTTTTTCTCTTTTTCACCATTTATGACCTTGTTAGCTAAATTTTCTTACAAAGATAATCTGTAAGGTTATTTTAGATTAGATCTCAAACACAAACTCAGTCACTAAAGTGCACTGAATAGTCCTTGACTTTACTGGTACTAACAATGACTCTATACCCTACACATCATGATAAGTATTTACATGTTCTTACATACTTTAAACAATATGTCATCATGATTCATCATCCTTTATCTGTCTTTGTTTTTGCTGATTTTGCTTCTTTTATAGCTCACCTCTGTCTAGACCAACACACAACTCCTTCTAAACACAAGCTTAATGATACTTAGACATGTAAGCTCAGATGGGGAAAGAGGTGGTGCTCTCATCAGATTAACTGTTTGCTTTTCTATTTCAGTACCATGGAAAAATTTTGCTCTCAGAAAAAAAATTTTTTCCTCCTTATTGTGGGATGTGCATTGATGAAGCATCTGACATTCACTGCAGACTATTATTGAAAGCTCTTGCTGCAATAAGATTACTCATTCACTTTTTGCACATTTTTGGTAAGTGTGTGGTACCTCAGAACCCGTGCCTGTCACTGGGGCCGGCACAGAAGCACTCACTGAGCTCGACACAGCTCTACTAGAAGGAAGAGGACTGTTTTTTGGCATCAGGAATAGCAGTAGCTCAAGAGTGAAAGACCATTGTTCATAAGTGGCACAATCATCAGAGACGGTGGCACAGCAAAAGAAGCACTGAGAGCACCGCAACCAGAGATGCAAGTAACAGCTCTATTCATAGCCCTGCTTTTCCCCAGGGAATGGCATCTTGCGAGTGACTTCATTAGCTGCTGACAGCAGACAGACTGCGCCGCGCTGGGAGCGAAAGGGAAACACTCATCAGATGGCCCCAGCCACAACTGAGGAAATGCACAGAAGAGATAACTGGCAAGCATGGTGCTTTCCTCTCTGTTCAGAAGAAGTTAGTCAGATCCCTGAATGCAATGCTGTATTTCTTTTCTTTTGGCAGGGCTCTCTTCTTGTGTACAGACTCACTCTGCACAAAGGGTGCTGCTGTCGATTCAATGCACCCTTGGAAAGTACCCAGGCTGTGGGAGATGGGATCTGAATTCCAGATCAGTTGCTAATTGTAAGAAAAAAACCCAAAAGTTCTTGGGATTTGTTACTTTTAATAGTCAAAAGAAGACGCCCACCAAGCCTTGTTACCTGACATGCAAATCTGCCCCGTTTGATTTCTCGCACTGTGTGCAATAGAACTTCCCTCACCACATGGCCGGCAGGATGTGTGCTCTCTTAGGTGTCTTCAATGTATTTATTCACAGAACAGGGTCACACAGCCCAAATGACCCGTAGCCGTAAAACCAGGGATCCCCACTCCCTTCACAAGACTAAACACATCCCTCCCTACCGAACTAACTTAGAGGGTTGTTTGCCTGCCAGTGCCCTCCACGTTCAAAAGATCTTACAACAGCTAAAGGGCTGAGAGCTGAAACACAAGGTTTTCTACACACAGGTACTTCCTACTTTGCCCCAAAAGTTTACAGAAAAGCACATTGCCTTACCTGCTGTTCCCCAGTACACTTGTGCATTTTTCGGGTGCGGAGCAGATTTGCCAACATCACAGCCATTCTTGCGCTTGAGCCCAGTTTTCTGCTGGATCTGTCTTTCCGTCTTTCTCCGTGTGGCAGCTGCCTTGCTGCTTGTCAGCCCTGAAGCCAAGCCTCCTTTTTAAAAGCACACCACCATCCTCCTCCTTCTAACTTCATTTTTCTCTGTGGATTCTCCAGGCTTGCCGAGTGTCTGTGTTTCAAACATTAATACTTTGATTACTGGCTTTCTTTAGCAGGTTTTCTACTCTCCAAACCGTATCTCCTATAGAAAGTTTGACAAAAACTGGCCTAAAATGCCATTAGTTGAAAGTCCTGTTCTTCCCAGAGGAAACGCTAGTAGTCCTTCATAACCAAGCAGGCTATTTATAGGAATGGTGACAGTACAATGAGTACGAGGCTGTCCAGACAAGACAGGATGATAGAGGCTGTTCATGAAATCAAAACTGGAATTCATGTGCTGTATGTCAATAGCAATTTAAGCAACCACTTTCTCCATTCCAGAGGGAAGAAATAAAAGCACTCTTAGCACAGGGACACACAAGACATTGCCACTGGAATAACGAATCCATTATTTTAAAGAATAATGTTAAAGTTTTGTATCTCTTATAATCCTAATCCCCCCTCTTTCTGTAATGCAGTGCTTCTGCCTCTTGTGCACCTGCTTTCACACTTCCCAAAGGAGCTTCTTCCCCATAAACTGCACTGCAGTTTCATCTTAACAGACATATAACTAGGTTCTTTGATCTGAGCAGCAGAATACAATTAGTTTGGGATAAAGAACAGAGGGATCCCAGACAAGCCCCAGACAAAACCAGAAATGGCAGGGAGGCAGAATTACCTTAGGGAATGCACAAGGAAGCATCAGTGCCAGCTGGGTTGTGAATCAGAACAGCAAACAGCTGTAACATTTTCTTCTAAGGTACTCGGTGGGAAGCCAGGCATAAAGAGCAGAAGCATCCCAGTGTACACGTCATTTCCCTATGCAGGAGATGAGGAGCTGGGAAAGCACTGTAAGAAAACAAAAACCATGTTTAAAGCAGGTAGAGATGAGATAAGGATCTAATGTAGGGTTAGGAATGCTCCTAGCGAAGGATTAGAAAAACTTGTAAAGAGGCAGGAAAATCACACTATTTGGAGTGAGGCTGGAAGCTGCAGCGCCTGGGGCACCCTGCAGTGGCACAGTGGGCTCAGCAGCCCACTGGGCCCTTCCCCATGGCTAGGCTGCCCTGATACAGGGGCAGAGGAGACCAGTGCAGGCCCCACGGGTTCCAGCTGAAGACCCCTTACCACCAGAACTGCCACTTTTCCCTCTACCTACAGTAATAAATAAAGCCACCACCCAATCTCTGCAAGACCCAAGTAGGAAGGTAACAACCAGCTCATGTTCCACTCTGCCTTGTCAGCCCTTTGGGCTGTTGCACATAGGTGGAGAGGCAACAACCCCCTGTGCTGACTGTCCCCGCGTTTGAAGGCATGTGGGGTGTGTTGCCAGGGAAAAAACACCCTGTACTGTCCTCTCCCCCACCCACCTACAAAGACATGAAGCCCCTTAGTAAACTTTGCCCACCTTGCACTTACGGGTGACTCCCACCTGAGAGCTGGTGGCACAGTTCCTGCAGCAGCTGCGGGGTCCCTCGCAGGCTGGGTGATGGGAGGTGCTGCCGTGCACCCTCACGAATCTCTGCACCACTCGAGCTCTGCTCAGCCTGTCCCTGTTCTGAGCCACTCTCAGATGGGGCCAATTGAGCTGCAATGTGGCACTCAGTGAGGACCATGTTTGGAGAGCAGAGCCCGGGGAGACAAACCGTGGAGACTGCTGGAGGTTACTTCTTTAATGTCAGTGTCACCCATGACTGTGTTTGCTTTTTGACAGAAAGTTGCCTTGGGTCAGAGATGGCTCTGTGTTTAGTCCAGCCTGTGCTGGGGTGTGAAAGGACAGTGGTGGAAGGTAGTTTTCCCACAGAAGCATCCAAGCGGCAGAGGTGTTTCAAAGCAGAGGGAGAAGGGGAACAAATGACAATCAAAAGAGCTTCAGGGAGCCAGGCATGGACCCAAAATGGAATTAATGAGTGAAGCAGTAAGGTCAGAGTAGAAGAAATAGGCTACACTGTAAGAGAAAAATCCCTTAGAATTGGATGGAAAAATTATCACAGCACAAATTTTGCTCTGAAGGAGAAGTAACATTTGTGGCCCCCATGTAAACCCACATCATGGCTTTTCACAGATATGTCCCTGAAAGCTAATTAGAGCCTGATGTTGTAAATTGGCAGTTGATTAGGAGGCCAGAAGCACCAAAAAAACATGGATACTGCAAGAAAGCCCACTGTGTTTCTCCAGCCAGGAGCTATGTGGGGTGGGCAGCACTTCTCTGCCCTCCCCATTTTTGACTGACAGTCAGGTACAGTGAGACATAAATTGCCTGGGCAAATTGTGTCCGGTGCATGGGTTACTGAGCAGCAATTCCCCAATGTGCCAAAAGCCCAAGCCGCTTGTGGCAGCTGAGGAGCACAAGGCAAAGGGAGACTGAGCTGAGGCAAGGGGGACTGAGTTGTCCTGAGGGCAGCAGGTGAGACCCAGCACATCAGCAGCACCAGAGATCTCCTCCATCCTCTCACAAATTCAGCAGCCCAGCCCCATGTACCAGGTGCTGATACGCTTTTACAGGTATTTATATAATAACAATAAGAAAGACGATTTTCCTGAGCTTTTACCATCAATGTGGCACTAGGTCTGTGACACACTAGGGAATTCCATTATGGACCTTTAAAACTGGAATTTAAATGGCTACAGAATGACTTGCTAATAATAAGTGGCAATAAAACCTCTCTACTTAATACAAATATCACATGAAAAGAGGGAGACCAAGCACTTCCATACTGTGTTTGCCTTCCACACATGCTGGATTTTTGCTTTGATACCTGGAGGAATATATTGTTAACAACTAGAACTGAATTTGTACTTAGATATGTATTCCAGGGAAAAATATTACCCAAGTTGTCCGCAGTGGTAGAAAGTCATTAACTTTTTTTTTCTTTTCTTCATACAGGCACAGAATTAAAACATTAATTTCCTTTTTAAATAAAGATATAAGGCTTGATTCATCTCACATGTAATTTTGTAATTTTGATCCTGTTGATTGATTTATTTCTTTAGTAATCCCTAAGGATCAAGAGTCATGGAAAATTAGAAGTGAAAGAGGATGTTTGTTAAACACAACTACAGGTGCCTTAATGCACAAACAATAAGTAAAACCAGAAAATATTTTTCCTGGAATAAAATGCAGACCCCCTTAATCTGCAGAAATTCACTGCTTTTCTTCAGAACAAGCATTTATTGGCAACATACACTTCCCTGAACTAGGTAAAACTCCCAGCTGCAAGAACAGTGGCGGTAAACCAAAGGTTCGAACATGCAATGAACAAATTACATGTAGAATTATTTTTGACAGGCTCAGTGAAATCAAATGCTGTCATTGCTTATGACAATCCACCTCACTGACCATATTGAATTTGCCTAGATACATCCCTGAGAGCAAAACTGCAGCTGCCTGGCATAAAACCTCTAGATACGGAAGCCAAAAAAAATCCTGCGTAAGAACTTTATCAGAGCAGGGAGGATAAACCCCTTTATATCCCCGCTATGCAAACTTAAGTGATAGAAGTACCTGAATATTTTATGGGAAAGAATCTTCTGATATATATTTATTCAAGGTGTCCAAATACTTCAGGTCTGTATTTTTGAAAATATTTACTTGATCTGTGGTTAAATCTTTGGGTCAAATTAGTGCTAAGTTAAGTCACACTACTTTACATCATGATGGACAAATATTGCCTTTACTTGATGTGTAGATATAAAAGGTGCTGGAGGTAGTGGTGGAATCAGTTTATATGTTATTACTTTTATTACCCTGCTACCTTAAGCAGAAACAGAACTTCATGGTAGAAATTGTACAAATATCCTTAGATACAACTCATACCCAGAAACTCGACACAGATGAATTAGTTCCACAGCAACAGAGGTAAATTTTGCACAGGAGTTGATAGAAAAGGGGCAGGGCAACGGGGATGGACTCAGAGCATGATGCAATCTGTTAGCAAACTGCAGCAGAAGACCATATGGACCGAGGAGGGACTTTGTGATACTACAGGAGCAAATGAGCTTTACTTCTGCTGTCTGGGAAAGGGGACTGCTGAGCACTGAGCTGGGGAGAAATCAGGCACCATTCAGGGTCTGCCCCAGACCAAGTAAAGCGTCAGAAATTACTGTTCAGAACAGAATTTAGTAGTAAATATATGAGTCCTATTTTATCACTCATAAGCCTGAGTGGAATGAAATGTAATGTAGGGTTAATAATCTCAAAGTATCAATAAGGAAAATTTATATCAAAATATGATTTCCATAATTAATAAAACAGGAAACTATTATACTATGCAATGAATGGTTACATGTGTCTTGTGAGACTGAGTTCTTAGCAACACCAAGATCATTTTATTATGACTTTACAATTGCTTTTTTAAAACATTCATAAAGCAGTAAAATATCTGAATAAGCCAAATGAGATTATTTATTTATTACTGTTATTTATTACACTGTATAAATGGACACTGGCCTTAATTCATGTTTAAAAAGCAAAGACATTAAAGTGATGCATAGTTACAGCAACCCTAACAAAACATCTAAACTTCAAACATATTATTTTCACAGCCAAATCAATTTCTGAAAAACCTTACACAGTAAAGGATATACCATTAAACCTTCCATGTTATTTATACAAATTATAAAAATAAATGAGCTTTGACAAACTTGTCCATATTTAAGAATGAATTATGTTCTCTTTTGCAGCCAGCATCATATTTGATCAAGAAACTTGTTGGAACCACAGGGAAATTTTTTTTTCCAATTCATCAGTTGAATGGTATTTTTTAACATTATTAGCTGCAAATTAAAGTGATAATAGAAACAGACCTAGAATATATGCTCTGAAGCCTTTAACCATGCACTGCACTACTTACCACTCAGGACAAACCTTTCAATTCAGAAAGTGCTGAATGCATTACCAGGCCCATTGTCCAGAACCTCTGCTAGACATATCATTTGTCTCTGTTGTGGTAATAAAGAGATTCCTGGCACTCTGGTATTAAGAAACCAGAAATAATATATTAGTTTTACTTTTCCACTGCTACTTAATATGAAGGCATACAATAGAGCACGTAGTTTAGAAGACCATGAAGACAGTATCCTATTGAATGACAGACTGTCTGGTTGATTTACATGAAATACCAAGTGCTTGTATGAGAAAAGGTTAAAATTAGATTGACGAGCAAATGTGCTACCAGACTGCTGGCTGACAAATGGCAAAGTTATGCCAACGTATTACTTATTCTGGAGGCGCCCAAGAAGCAAGCAGGAGGATAGTAATTCATGTGCTAGAATACATTCACATTTAGCATAAACAAAGAGTCCTCAGGGTCTGCAACAGGAACATATTAACTACATGTAATTTATGCCAACCACTAAGTCAGTGGAACAATTTCATTATTAAATACAGAATTTGAATGACTTGTGATTTCTTAAGTCAAGAGTGGGCTGCTCTACTGTCATTTAAATTATTTCAGAATAATGCCCTGATGAATGACTACATTGTTCTTCCAATAAATTGGCTGTTGTGCTACATCTTCCTTCCTGCTACCAGTCACACAATGAAAATACAGATTAGTCATGTAGCTTTTCACAGTAGCTCTTAGATTATAGTCTGCTGCTTCTGGGTCACCATAAAGAGCATTCTAGTTCAGTGGTGGTGACTCCTTTCCCTTTATCCTTTCCTTTCAGGAACTTTTGCTAAGATCCACGCACCCATCTACACTAAAGCATGTTCACTAAAAGGTGTGAACTAAGTAAAAATTTCAACTTGAAGGCACTTGGGGTTTTAAAATTTAGCAGTGAAGATGCATCACAAACTGACCTTTCTGCTGTGGGCATGCAGCAGGTCTGAAAATTAAGTTTTATAATTCTATGGGTGCAAAAATCAATCCATCAGAGATGCAGGGCACCTCCGTAAGCATTAGCTTTAATGATAGGAAGCTGGATAATGGTGATAATGAATACCAACCAGTCAGATGTAGTTCAATTTTGCCTATGAACTAAAAACAGCATTCTGAAAGAGATAGAAACAAGTTAAATTACCGAAATCTGCTACTTTTTAACTCATCCTACAAGGCTTAACTAGTTACACTTTGAAAAGCTGTTCCCTTATGAAGTGGACAACAAAAACCTGTATCTTTCTCCCTTCATAGCTAATGGCAATTCTGCAGTTTACCCCTGTGGCGTTACAGGTTGGCTATAGAGTGAATTTTTCAACATGAGAACATGAATTAAATAGGAAAGTAGAGCAGAAAATATGGGCTTGAACCTGCTCTTCATTGGAACAACTTTTTGATATTTTGATAATATGAAATTTCATTAACACTAAAGCTTTAACAGACCCAAACCCCTTTGCCAACCTGTTTCCTTAGGGAAAAATGTTTGTATTTCCTTTGCCATGACAGACAGTAAGTTAGGGGAGGGAGATAACTGTCCCCATCAGTCATCACCTTGTCAGGATGATTGGCAGTCAGTAGCCTTCAGGCTTGCTTGAAAAGCTAAAGCTCGTTAAGATCTTCTTAAGTCTGGACTGGAGAGACACCTCTGGATCTGCTGCCCCTCAGTTACACCTGAAAAGCTGGTCCAATATTCTATGCCAGGTTTTTAACATGTCTGTTAGTTTCTTCTTCTTCCAAAACTACTGTCAAGTAACAGGGGAGGGGAAAAAAAATGGAATTCAAGGTCTGAACCACAGCAGGGGCTCTTTTTAGCCTCCCCCACCTGCAACATTATTCTTGCAAGTGATTGATGATATATGCAGGAACAATTTGTTATTATCTAAAATAATACACTAGAGTGAAAAATAGCCTCTACAAAAAGAGTAGCCATTTCTGGAAAAATCTCCACTTTAAAGCTATGATATACTGAATGGAGTTTACCACCAGAGCCTTCACAAGTAGCTGTTGGAAGCAGTTATTAAAGTAGGTATTAGGCTAGACTGAGATATTGTGCAAACAGTTGTAGCTCCCGTGAGTACAATCACACTGACAGGCTGGTTTCAGTCCTTTAGGCAAGAGAGAGGCAAAAAAGTGAGAGACGCTAGCAGAGCATCTGCTAGTTAGATCAAAAAAAGTCTGTCTTGTTGGCAGAGCTATTGTCCTTTGGTCACACCAATCCTAATTTGAGTCCTGCTTGCAGCAGCATATAAAACCTGTGACAAACATAGTCATGCTGACATTGAGCTGGATGCCAAAAGAAGATAATCACAAGTACTTGAGACTGCAAAGAAAAAAAAAAAAAAACAACACAAAAAACCCAACCACACACAGAGGAGGGAAGATTTCAGGTCTGAAACTGGAAAAAAAAAAAAAGCGTATTTTTCTTCCCAGCCCTCATTCAACATACAAAGCAATACTCAAAAACTGCAAACACATGCCTGCATCAGATGTTTTTCAAGAAATTCAAGTCTTTGTCTGTGCACTGCTTAGCCTAAGGCTAGGGCATGTGGAAAACAGAGAAATACTTTATTTCCAGACTTACAGTATTTTTATTCATGACTGTCTATGAACTCTCCTACTTGTTCTGGTTGCTCTTTGGGTCTTTTATTGTGCCTGATACAGCAATCTGGCCTGGTCCAGAAGTGAATCATCTAATTACTTTGAAGAGTCACAAAATCCCTGTCAGAGATTAACAAATGCTTCTTGTAGTCGACATCTAAGAGCAAGACTGTGCAGGTCAGAGCGGCTGGCCAGGCCTGAGGCACTCGTGATGCAGTCCAAGGCTGAGTGTCCAGCAGAACGAGAGGTGAACACAACAGTCTGAAATACATTGGCAAGATGATTCTCTTTGGCCAAAAGGGATGCTGCAAAAAGTTTCTGCAACTTGAAGCACTAATATGCTCTGTGGGTTATGGTTAATTTATTAATTATATTCAAGCTGTACTACAGAGAGAGACAAGCAGAAAAAATAACAATTTCTGTGGGTCCCTCCTCCCACCTGTTGCATCTGTATTAGTAATCTGCATATTGACTTGCGGAGCAAGAAGTTGTCTTTAATGATCACTGTAAGGTTTTCTTGAATGAACTTTGCACAAATGAGCTGCCTTTTCTATATTACTCTAAACACTTTGCAGTTTTGTGTTGTAGTACAGATTTTTCATCTAGCCCCCAAGACACTAATTTATTTTCAGAGACTTATTTATATCCTGAAAAGGTATTTGTTCCTTTTACACTGTGTTTTGAATGAATATATTTTCAATTGTCTTGACTCTTATGAAGACATAATAATAATAAAAAGGATTCTCCCAAGAATAAATGGAAATAGAGAGGCTTTGAGTTAATGAGGAAAGGGTTTATAACTCTGGCCTCTGTTGACTGTTTGCAGCCTGCTTGACTTTTCCAGAATTCCCTTGCTGTTTGGCTCGTCTTGTGTTCATCTGTCCCATACAAGTTACTTGTCAATTCTCCCTGACCCTGCCTGGAGCATTTGTGTTTTTGGTGAAACTGTGATTTTTATTAATTCTTTATTTTTTCCTTTTTTTCCCCTTGTCTGCTGTGCAGTGAAGACATCCTTATGCATTTCATTAACCAAAAGAAAATTACAGTTTTTATTTTCGTCCAATAAAGACAATCCTATTGTTATCTCACCGATGAGTAAAAACATATTATGAGAAATGTGAGCACTTGCACTGTACTATGCAAAGGCAGGATGAGGTTTTGCTTTTAATAACAGGTAACTATAAATGTACCACAATGACATACTATGAATGGGTGTTTACCTTTTCTGATTATTTCCGCTTACCCTGAAGATGCCCTCTGGCGGCTGCATCAAGAGAGATCATTATTTGACCTCGTGGGTAAGATCAGCAGCAGCAGCAGAGAGAGCCCGAGTCCCAGCCAGCACAGAGTGCCCCTCTGAGCCCAGGGCTCTGCACCCCTCACTCACCTTGTGAGAACAATTATAAAAGGGCAGGTCCAATCGTTGTGTTTCCTGATGCAGCACAGCATCGCTTAGAAAATTAATTGCAGCCTTAAAACAGGCCAGCACTGCACATTGCAGGGCTGATCAGATGATCCCCATCTGGAAGAGATGAGCTGTGCATACGCTTACTGTAATACACGCAATGGTATGGTTTGTCCTGAATTGTTTTCCAAGAGACAATTGGCCTAGTTTCATCTGCAAAATATTTTTAGGAAAGGAATTCCTGTAACTACTTAATTTTTTTTAATAAGTGAAATGTCAATTTTCAACACTTCAGTAAAAAATTCACCCTAGAATAGAGGGTAACGCTTTGCTGTTTCTAGAGACACCGAGTCAAGACAGAGCTAGACCACTCTCAGAAACAGTTTACCTAGAAACAACTTAAACTCCAAAGTGTTTCCACTCTTGTACACAAGCTTACATACCTACTGTTTGCTTTATTCCATAACCTCTGCAGCTCAGGAGATCAGGGTGCAGTGACTTGCTTGAGTGCACAAGTGACAAAAGGGCTTTTTGCTGTGTGAAGCCTGTGAGTTGCTGATGAGCTGCCTCCTTCCCATTCACATTAGAACCCACTGCCTACCAGCAGCTGGAACTTGTTGAACTGTGGAAAGTGAGCAGGGCAGGGCTGAAGGAGGTCACAAACTTATGGTACACACAGCTGGGAACTTCTGGAGCATTTCATTCTATCTAGCTGCACTGGTCTTTCTTAAAGCTGTTTGAAATCTAGCTTTCATTCTGTTCTGGCAAAGACAGCAACACTTGCAGCTCTTTGAACACCCGCTCCTCCAACTGCACTTGAATGTTTTCTTGACACAAGAAAGACCTGGAATATGTCACCCCTTGCTGCAGACCCTGCTGTATGCCTCCCTCCCCTCTCCCAGGGTCAAGGCTCCCTGTGCACGAGGGCCCAACTCTGATCCAGCCCAGCTGTGTATCCTTGCTCAGAGTGCTGGAAAAATGCTGTGAGAAAGCCTGGGGAAATAGGAAAAGTAAAACTATGGACAGAGGTAGAGCTATTAGGGCAGGATTGCCAGTACCTCAAGGGTTCAGGAGGGAAAGCAGCAACATGGAAAGGGTATAAAATCTAAAGGAAGAGCAAGGCTAGTCAGGAACCATCAGGTCAGTTTGTTGGGACAAGTCATCAGTGTCAGGGGCACTGATGGAGCTTGAGAGAGGACAGAAATGTGGCAATGCTGAGGATCTGCTCCAGGGAGCTGCAGGGACTGACCCTTCCCCTCCTGCCCAATGTCTGCCTGGCCAGCAAAGCCACTGCTGGTACCTTGCTTGGTGAGCAGAATCATGCTCAGCCTAATGGCTTGTGAAATCCTTTCTTTGCTGTGAGCTGGTCAATAAATAACTGCTTCATGCGCCTACTTATGTACATACTGCTTACAGATTATCTTTGAGACTGGCTAAAGATACCAGTACAAATACATCTTCATTTTTTTTAATATTCACTGGAAGGCAAAAAAAATTAGCGGAGTATTTTCTCATTGGTGTGTAATTCTTTCCCATTGGAGAAAGGCTGAAGCACAAAAAGGAAAAGTAATGTTCTATTTGTACTTGCAAAAAACTAAAATTATTTACCAAACATTGAATTTACTAGCAAATTTTCTCTCGGCCTGCTTTTAAATCATTGTTTTATTCCATTACCTTCAAGTGCTTCACAGATGTTGCTTAAAACCTGTCAGCCCTGTGTGTGAATTTCATGGGGTGAAAATACTTAGGAAAATTCCTGCTGCAGATGACTTCTTTAAATCAGCAGAGTTCACGTGCAGAAACCATTTTCTAAGCGCCTTTCCCCTTGGTAACACTTGCATGTTCAGCTCCAAAACAATAATGCTACTTAGAAAGCTGTATGAGCAGGTTGACCTGAACACCTGTAGTGTGCATGTGGGAAGTCTTCAGGGTGCCACATACCTTCATTCCTTAAGTTCCCCAAAAATCTCTTTCTATCCCAGGGAAGCTGTCAAAAGAGGTCAGTTTATTCAGCTGAAGGGACACCAATATAACACAGCAGAACTCAGAACACCACTGATGTAAGCACGGAGGGAGGGGAAACTGTTGTAAAAGGCAAGATAAACTAAACAGTTACAGCTTGCTTGTGGAGAATCTAGCCTTTCTTCTCGGACATGGAAAAAAATCCAGTAGTATTTTTCCTTGATATTTCTCCTTTACTACAGAAATGAGCTGCACAGATTTCTCAGACGGTAGATGTGGTTAGAGTTGTCCTGTAAAGGAAAGATTGACTCACTCCACATGCAGGCTTTTACACTCTCCCTCTGGTCACTGCACTGTAAATCTTTGCTGTTCTGACATCAGCTTGGCTTTTCTTAGTTGCTGGAGGAGAAGTTGCCAAACAGAATAGGTTTTGTATATCCTAACCCCTATTCTGGATAGAATTAATGGACCAAGACCAAAAGCCAAAAGACTCAGATTTGTTTGGGTTAATCAATGCCAGAATTTCTTGGCTGGAGAATGATACAGATGATCTTTCACAGTAAAAATACTATGTCAATGTGGCAAGAGTTTGGAAGGTAACAGCACACATATCTTAAATGCCATCAAGTAATACACTGGCTTTCACAATAAGACACTGCTGGACAGGATAGGATTAAGTATCTTATTCCAACATATGTGGAAATTTGCAAATAATTTTGGAGTGGTTGATCACAGCAAAAGAAAGAAGTGCAGTGAAGTGTGTACAGGAGGAGTGGGAGCACAAACCCATATAAATATTCTGGCACATAAAATGCAGCTCTGATATGATGGTTCTATGCAAATTAAGGTGACACAGTTTTAGTAAGTCTTCAGTTTTTCTGGTATGGTGGAGGTATCATGGCATAAATTAAAGCTAGAAGGGGAGAGCAAAACAGCACTTTCTAATAATTTTTTTTCCCCTATGAAAAACTAACACAGTACCAGGAAAGTGCTTTAGACTACTCTGACTTACTCTACAACTATTCTAGCCCAATATATGCAAACAGTCATTAGCAGGTCTCAGTTGCTCAACAGTACTTTCTTATACTACTTGTCTTGCACCTGCCCAGAGCACTTAATTTAGAAAATGAAGAAAAATAAAAGATTATGTTCAGTGCCTAAAGAAAGGCTACTTTCTAATCAGTAACAACCAACAAACAACAAGGTCGGTGCACTGATCTTACATATAGCATTTGTTTTGGTACACAATTACCCTACATGAATATAATGCTTATCTGTATTTGTTAAGAGGTAACAGAATTTATTAACAGCAGGTTTGCGAGAAGGGTTCAAAACAGGTTGTATGCAAGAGGATGGAGTCAATGTTTGAATGAGGCAGTTGGTAATAAATATGAGTTTTATTATATTCAATAAAAGCATATTATATAAAGATACTGCATTACTGCAGATTGCCTGATAGAAATAATACACACGACCTTATTATATCAAGCAAAAGGTATTAATCTAAAAGCATTCATTCTTATCAATTATACTGAGAGAGCTAAGTTTATCATAGGGATAATTATAAAAGCAAACAAAGATCAAAAACCGTTTCCCTCCTGCACCAAGTCTATTTTCATACAGCTTTTGTGAGGTAGTATTCATACTTAATTCAAAAAGACTGCTTATTGATCTGAGATTAATTCAGTATGGTGATAAACATGAATAATTAACAAAACCCTCTTTAAGTTTTCTATATTAATCTTCTTATGCATTCTATTTTAGACAGGCAACATACTGGGCCAATATTAAAATGACTCCAAAATGGTTAAATGGTATTTTTTTCAGTTACAGGAGTCGAGTACTTAGTAGTAGAGTGTGATTTTTTTTCTCTCCATTAGTAATAAGGGCCATCATTGCTGAGGATGTCTTCATTGCATAAACTACTGTAAACCAAGTTTCCCAACCTCTAGGTGCTAGCTCCACTGGAAACACATTTATCCTCAGTATCTTTGACTGAAAGCTTGAGCCGCACACTGCCTGCAACACGCCCCCACCTGACATCCCCAGCAGGCTGCCTGGCCCACCACAGGGCTGGTGGAGCCCTTGGGATACCTCAAAGCCAGGTATGTAGTGGAAAGGACTGTCTCCCAAGTGAGAGAGGGTTCTCCAGAGCAGCGCAGCCTGGGGTGAGCGAGCCTCCCTTTTGCTGCTCCAGCACCCATAGCAAGGTGCAGGAGCCCACTGGATCACCCAGCCACTGTTGTCTGCCACTGGGTGCACTCTTGGGTACCCAAAGCTTGGTTAGAGCCCCTCTCCTGCCATACACATCAATACAGAGCCACATTGAGACCATGTAATTGGTAAAGCATTTGGCTGAGGAGACACAACAGTTTGAATTTTCCTCTCTTGCTTTCCAAAGCCTTACTTTGGGCAGAGCAGTCCTCTGTCAGATACATGTCATCAGCAGTAGTGATCTTGCCAAAAGGATAATAAAATTAGAGATTACCTTTAAAGAAATAAAGTGCTTAAAGATTGCAGCTGGAAGGCAACACTGGGGATCATTTTGTATCCAGTGAAGTATCACCTCTGCTCTCCAGAACTGGGTATGCCAGCCAACGCCAGCACACGTAGGGAAACATAAGCACTTGTAGGAAGCAGTGTGATATATGAGCTACCAAAGTGACCCTCCATTTCCACCCTTACTTCTAGAAAAATGGTTAGCATCTACAACTACAGCATGCAAGCCTGGTTACACACAACTCTCCGTGTGGGTTGACACAGAGAACAACAGAATCTTTGCATTCAGATCACACATTCATCATATACTTTTCATACATCTTTTCCTGTTTTGCCTAAAAGAGTGACTTTATAGTTGATGTGAAAGAGTTAAAATTTGATTTTAATGAAAGACAGAGGAGGGAAAAACCTAGACGGTAAAGCAGAAAGCAACTTCAAAGATTTCAAAATAAACATGAAGGTTTTACCATAACCTGTTGGGGTTTTCCCCCAGTAAAGGAAGGACCGAAGGAAAAAGACGAAACATTTTCTTTTTTTTTTTTTGATATTTTTTATTCAAAAGTTTTCAAAGAAATAAAACAGAAAAAAGCTAACAATCTAATCAAATTTACAGTTCAAAAATGTCTTTTGGCGTTTAACAACAAGTCCTAGGAAACAAAACTACAGAGTTATCTTGAACCGGACAAATAATTTACCACTGGCAAGTTTGTGGCACTAGTAAAACAAAAATAAAAAATTAACTCTCTTGATCATATAGATATCTCTATGAAAATCTTTTTTTTTTCAATCTGTACAAAAGGTCTTTCTTCATAAATTAATTTTTTTATAATTTAATGGCTGTCTACTATGTGATGTTTAAGTAACTGATTATTTCTTTATGTACAGAGGTTAAATTTCCCAAATCTTACCCAGACAATGAGTATGGCACTTAGTTCAGACATTTCTGGCAGCAACTCTTCCCTCCCTCTAACACCGCTATCATACTGCAGTTTTAATTAACGCAAAAATAGCAACTAGTGAGAGATCCAGGTTTGGAAAGTTACCAAATACAGGCAAGGTGCTGCAGGAAGTCTGGACTTTTACAAAGCAGTAATATTCCAGGGAGCATAGAACCAATAATACCACAACTTTTTAAAAAAAGAAAAAACAAAAACACATCTCTTATGACTATGCATTTCACTAGAATCTACACTTCTCAGAGCAGCAATTTACTTTTGAAACTATGAAATGTCACCGACATCTATACTCCAATACTCACACAAAATTTAAAAACTAAAAAATACTTGAAAGAAACAACTGCTTAGCCCTAGCTCCTGAGCTAGGATGATTTGGTCTGTGGAAACAGGGAGGGCCAGCAACCTGTCCCAGTACAAAAGGAAATAAACTTTGAGGTAGATAACTGATCATATACAGCTGACCAGAGAAGTACACAGTTTTGGAAGACAACTTAATTTATCATTCGATTTAAAACATATGCAATTGTAATAAAGAGCTTTAGTAGCAGTGAATTATTTAATATGTGAAGTACAAATAACTGTGTATTTATGAATCAGGAATTTCATAGTTTCAAAATTGGTTTTCTTTACACTTAACACTTGTAGTGATGATGTAAAGTGTGGCACTGCTTGGATCCAAGTCTTCCTTCATGCTTTTGTGTCCATACATCAATTAAAATTATAAAACCTAAATGCAAATGTACAAAAAAGGCACATTCTCCTAACCGCAAACTGGTCCGGCAAAAATAAAGAGTACAGAAGACGCAATGCTGAGACAAATCAGAATTATTGGTTACTGGCTCTTTGTTCTTTGGTAAAGTTACCTTTTAAAAGTGCCAAGTCTTTTTATTTTTATTTACCTACTATAGAGAGCTAGTACCCAATCAATTATGCTTCTACTTAGATCTCAGCGTATGTTTGAAAAACGAGTCCTTTAGCTTTTGCCATTTTGCTGTAATAGCAACTTTTCTGTTTGCTAAGTCTCAGCACAATCCTCATCCTAAAGCACTATCATTAGTATAAAGGAAGGACAAAAACATTCGGTGATATCTCCACCCCAAACTCCCTATTCTACCTATGCTAAAACTAGAACATCAAGTTAGTTTCTGAAAAAAGGCAAAAAAAGATTTTACATTGCATCATACAGCAGAGTTCCTAAATCATTCAAACTACCAGAGGGAACTATTGGCATATGGCCTTACAAACAATTTATACTATTAAAATTTCCCCAGTCAGAAAATGTGTTTCACACAAAACATTTTTTCCCCTCTTGCATTTCACTACCTTACATATTATGTGAAAAAATCATTAAAAACACTTACTACACATTAAAAAAGCCAAATTTTCAGCAATTTTTATTGACTACCTTTAAAAGCCCTATGCTGCTGTTTTACAAGGCATAATAGACCAGCTCATTTGGTCAAAGCGTTCTACACCATTAGTTTGGACTACTTACTGAAACAGCTACAGCATTGAAAGATTTAAGGCAAATTGGAATTTATAGAAAAGGATAAGACACTTCACACTACATTAAAAGAAAAACAGAAAGCTAAAAGACCAGACACTGTAACTGCAACACTGCACTAAAGCAACACTCACACACTGCAAGCACAGAACATCATATTAGATGTTTTACTATTTTAAACTTCAGAAAATCCATTTCATACAAAAAAAAAAAAGAAAAAGAAAAAAGAAACAAACAAAATAAAAATAAACCAAAACACAAATTCTGTCATGCACGTGAATAAGTCTTCGTGGTCATCTGTGCATACCCAGAAATTTGAATATTTTTTTTTTGCGTCATAACACTTGATAAAAATTTTTTTTTTACTAAAATAAACCTGTTCATGGGAACAGCTACTAGATGAATTTAAGGTTTTTCTTATGCACCTTATAGAACTTATAGCAAAAATAGTTTTAGTTGATTTCATTATAAATAACATTTTCAAGAACCTGTGCAAAACTGTCAATAATTCCTAAAGCACAATTGATCAGTAAAATCCATGATTGTTTCAGCCTTTGCACCCTTCTCCAGGCCAGGTCAACACTGGACATCTGTAACACAGAAAGGTCAGAGCTAGAGCGGAATTACAATCACACGCCTTTTTTCTAATGTAGCTGTCCACCAAACTAAATAATTTCCTATTTTAGACAGCTGAGAGAAGACTAAGTGAATCTGAGTATAAACCTGAGAAGTAACACAGGCGGCACTCCAGGTTCTTGGCCCTTCCCAGGAAAAGGCTCTCTGCCAGGACACAGCCTGCACTGTATTTCCCCCTCTTTCTCTAATAACTGCTCAGCAAGCAGAGTTCCCACTGGGGAGCTGTGAGGCTGCACTCAAAGCTCTTCCCTTCTTTTTTGTTTTGTTATTGTTATTTCCTTTTAATTGAACAACAGTGGTTGAGTGTGCTACTCCTGTGGCATCTCCAAGGCTTTTGATCACTGGAAAAGGAACACAACTTTCTTTCAGTGCAGTCCCAGGGAGGCTGCGTACAACAGCTAACTCAGAGACAGCTACTGTGCCTCCGTGATGGCAATACTGAACAGCAATTCAGGGCTCATCAAATTTGAAGGCAGACTTCTCAGTGTACTGCATTGGCTTATATCGCCATGTGGGCTTAAAAAAAAATTACCCAGCTAATGACAAAAAAGTTTAGACAATTTTTTAATTTCTCAAGGCAAGGCAAAGTTTGGTATTTTAAGGCTTGTATGTTAATAGGTGCATATAAAATGGGGGTGTTTTTTCAACTCCGTTTGACTATTTTTCACATAGGAGCAACTTTTTGAAAAGAAGCTGTGAAGTTATTAAATGTAGCTGCCAAAGGAAAGGTGCTGTCTATTTTTGATTGACTGCATCCACTTGTGCAAATGCGCTAGTTGTCATTTACCCCTCATTTATGGGAATATGTATATTGACTTTAAATAGGACATTCCCAAAAGTGCTGCATGTGCATTTTGAAAGAAGTTTCAGTTTGACAAGAGTAACAAAGCTACAACAATCAAGAGACTGCAGTGTTCCCTGTATTTAGGGCACAAAATATTGGTCAAATCCCTCCCCTTCACCTGTTTGAAACAAGACAAGTACCAGCATGTTCCAAGGACAGAAATACCAAATGCCATACTCTGAGGCTGAAATCACCTGAGTAATATTAACCTTCCCCATGTGCCCACTGCTATAGCCACTGCTGTCACAGATTTCACTGGCTCCTGTTGCATATAAATACAGGTAACAGTGCTTCTCTGAAGAATAAGACGTGAAGAACTGACTTACAACAAACACACAGAGTTGCTCACAGAGTTTAGAATTCTACACAGAGTCATCAATACAAAATGTGTCTCAGATAGCAACACAACTCATCCTTTCAGGAGACTTAAGGCTGCTCCTCCTGCCTGGTCTCAGTCTACGGGAAAGATACTGACAGGCTGGGAGAGAGAGGCAGGATGAGGATATGACATGCAGGATTACGCCTCGCTGTCTACCACAGATCTCTATTGGTAAGGAGGTTTTACATGCCCAGAGGGAAGACTTAAGGCAAAACAAATAATTCCTTGAAAAGCGGTTAACACCAGGCAACAGCCTTGGCATGGGAAACGTGCAGGAGTCATGATTTTAACACTAGGAGATGGATAACAAGAAGAGTCTGTGGTTTTGCTTACTGCCTGTCCTGGAAGCAAATCAAGGATGTGGGCTTTCTCTAGATGCCAGCATTTGGCCAGAGTACAGGAATAACACAGGTCATATGCTGTGCTACGCAGGCTGGGCCATTTGTTGAATTTGCCAAGTTTCCCCATTGGTTTGTTTCTATCTTTACATATAAGAAGCTGTTATGCCAATTATGGGGATGAGAGCAATGTTCTCAAATAGCACAACTGACCTGCAGAATCAAAGGTAATGCCTAATGTTCTCTTGGATCAATATATTTTAGACAGAATATCACACAACTTTACCACATAACTGATTACGATTTTTCAGTAACTAACAAATGCCACGAGGGCTGTAGGAAAACCCTTCTAAGACAGCCTCTAGCACATTATTGCAGCTGAACGGAATTTTTCAGTGTGAGGTCTTAGAAAATGTGATGTAAAAAATTATTTAGTCAAGTTGCCTAGCTTAAAAAGCACTTAAAAAAAAAGAAAAAGAGTTAAGAAAGAAGAAAATTCCAGAATTTTAAAACATGGATCATGGAAAAGGAAATGATTAGTGCAAGCAACATTTTCAGGATGGAAATCTACAGAAAGAGAAAATTTTGCATGAAAGAACTGCAGGTAAAGCTAATGATTGGCTAGTAAAAAAGGCCATGCAAGCAAAACCAGGGGAAACCTGGAGTAGGAAAGCAAAACTCTGGAATTAGAACCAAACAAGGATATGGATTAAAAATTAATTGACAAAATTCTGGACCAAACTGCTTTTTCCTAGAAAAAAGAATGAGCAGAGAAGTCTTCAGGAGAAAAGGTCAGCAAGGATTTCTACCAGACCACCTCCCTGCCTGTGGCCTGTAAATCAGTTGCAAAGCTGCTTCTAACCTTATATGTACCACAGAACTAGAGCATGTCTTTCAATACAGTTCCCTTTAGCATTTTGATTCTCATATTTTTGCACTAATTCCTTGTTATTCTGTATACAACATGCTACTAAAATGAACAAATTAAAATCCAACATAATCCAGTTATGCTATATAGAAATTATTAAAACAATATTACTCATAATTTATTAACTCATTTCTGGATCCCATGTTTCCTTCCCTGGCTTCTGACTCTGGCTAAGTTCAAACTAATTTCACTTCTTGTCCCCAGATATTATCATCAGGACTATTTATATGACAATAAAAAAAGGGTTCAATACAGAGTACTGTAAGTTATGAAATAAAGTATCTTTGAATTACATCTTTCATGAGACAGGATGAGCCCCTACCTCACGGTTATTTATTTTGCTGATACGTATATGGAGAATGGTCACTGGATGTCTCTACTGTAACCTGTTGTTGACCACTGGCTTCCTGCAAATAAAAAGGAAGATGAGCCATGAGACACAAAATCAGGTATGATTACCAGCAATCTGCATTTCAATGTGACTTCTGCAATTAACAGTGTTCACATCTAAAACCTTCCTAACATTCCTCAACTGAGGTATTACAAATCTGAGGTGTTAACTTTACATTGATTTACATTTCAGCAAACAAGAGAAATAAAATGATCATGCAAACCCTGTATTTCCTCAGCTGCTTTGATGATAATTAAAAAAAAAAGTCCTTAAACTTTTGACATTACAGAAATAAATACACGGAGAGAGAGCAAATAACTGCTTGAATATTTTCTATCTGCAAATGCAAAAGAACGTTCTGTCCCTTTCTTTTTGAGGGGCAGCGAGAAGAATGAGATCTACTTGCCACATATACAAATGCCATCATATGAGTACTGTGATGTGATTGGCACCAGGTAACACAAAGAATTGTACATGGGGCTTTGCACCCAGACCCCCCAGAAATCATGAAATAATTCAGCTGAGAGTGCTTTGGCAGCCAGGGCTAATTACTAAAGGTACTTCTGTGATCAATATGGGCGGATGAACCAAACTGATCCATACAACTTCCGGAATTTCTGGACAAATAGGTTTTGAAATGAAATTTATCTTTTTTTAGAGGTTCTAGAAGAGACTGTCTAGCACTCATTCCAGACAAAAGAGCTGCAGTACATCTTGTCTAGCTCCTGTAAAGGAGTACTGACCTATGAAAGGGTGTAAGGTAAGTCAAAATAGGAGACAAACTATTGTCTACCATTTAGTTATGCTCTCCAACTAGACTAATAAGCTTCTTCAATGGAGGGGTTTATTACACAAATATACACAGAACCCTGAGTTGCCAGGGTCAATCAGGATTCTCTGCAAAAAATTACAATCATGGTCTGTTGGCAGAGAATTTCTCTCACAGGTAAACTAAATGAAAGGTCAAAAATACAATACACTCCCTGTCTTGTTCCTACTGGAGTTAGGTTTCACAAAACAAAAGGTTTGCCTGAGCTATGCTCATAGAGAAGACTGCTCCAAGTACTGTACTGCTATAAGTACAGGTCATTCCTTGTTATAATACTAGCTATTAGTTGAGAATAATGATATTTTATAGTTTTAATATAAATTGCATTCACAGTACATTCACAGTAACTGTATTTGCCTTTAAGCGTTAATTTTCCTGGCCAAAAAAAAATAAATCATAATCATATTTCTTATCTCTGCTCTTTGATAGAATATACTGACCTCAACAGGAACTGCTGCTGTCTGGACATGTGTGTATTGGGGGATGTAGGCTCCTTGCATAGCTGTTGTGGCTGGCATGTACTAGAAAGACAGAGTCCATTACATTCAGTTAAAGCCCAGTGTAAATTTATGAGTATTCAAAATACTTATCATGATATTGTTTAATAGATATTGACTGTTTCCCTAAAGCAACATACATGAGAGAAAGACTTTCGTGTCTGAAATCAACAGGCTTTCCAAAAAACTCACATATCTATTTTGAGAAAATTCAAATTTAGACTTCAAAGACCGTGTAAAGGACTTTCCCTTCTTTGTTAGTCCCAATCATTTTCTTTTTTTAATCTGCTCAGAAAAGAAAGGTCTTGCAGTTTAGAAGCTAGCCTGGATCTCTTCTTCTGGTTTACTTTCTGTTCCACACTTTAGGAGATTAGAGTTGAGGAAAGGAATACGAAGAGTAAAACCAACTATTTTAATTTTTTTGATGCAACTCTGAAGTTACCTCCTGGGCTCCTTTCATTAGCTTTGATCTATTTTTATTTACTCATTTCCAATTTCTGATCAGCTAATAGACTCAATAAAAACTGCTAAATATTATTTAAAAACAGAGACAGTTCTTAGTAGTTTATTGGATAAAAGATGACTTAAAGGATTAATTTTTTCTATGTGCAAGCTGCACAGGCATACCGTGATCTACATACAGTATTTTCTGCTTGTGTAAGTTCTATTTTGTATGAAATTGCTACGTACTGTTCCAGTACTGCCTAATGAAAGATGACTCATTTGCTGCGTCAGAGGGCTTATCATTGATGCAGGCTGTAGTGACATGGTGTGGTCCATGGAGGGAGTCAGTACAGCACCCTGTTAAAACAGAGATGGAAGGAAATGGTTGCAACACTCACATTTTAATTTCATTTTTTATTTGATAGTCAAAGTACGGACTGTCCTTCCGAGGGGATATAGCACAAGAACTCTCCTTAATCCCAGGCACTGACTCAGAAAAGCAGATCTGAGGCATTCTAAATATTCTACTCGAGCATCTGTGCTTTGCAGTTTGGTAATGGGGTGAGACCTTCATTGACTTCCCATTATACATGCAACTGATGTGCAATGCACTTGAGAGACCTGCTGAAAATGCTTTGTAAAATATGAGTTTAACCAGATGCCAACTTGAAAGCAAAAATTTGCACACATTACCAGGTACAGTTTCACTTAGCTTAAGCTTTGGAATTTCATGCTTTAGGAAGAAACTTCTATCTCATATTTAGGAACAAGGGCTTTGGAGTAACATTCGTGATGGGAGAATTCTACCCATCACACGTGATGTTCACACACAAAACAGCTGCGCTACTTAGTGGCTGGGTTCATTAGCACACATTTCAACAGTGAGTTAGCAATGCTGATTTTTTGTCTAAATACTAGCTGCTGTGATGACATTTCTATCACTTCTGCACCATTTCGCTAGCTTCATAAAAATTATACATTGAATTTTTAAACACTCAAGATTTCTAAATATGGAGGGTACACTCATAAGGTTTTCACAGTTAACTGAGACAGGATTATCAAGAAATTTCATTTTACCAATCATGTTCCACAAAAACACATTTCCAAATACTTTGCCTGACTTATGCTTGCAGAAGGTGTTGATTAAAATCCATGGAGGCTCAAAATTAACAGAAATAATTGCAGTGTACTGAAAACCAATACTTTGAATTAATAACTAATCCTTAAAAGAAAATAATAATAAAAAAGAAAATAAAAAGAAGTATAGAATACAGTTGGAAAAACAACCATGTGATCAGTGTAGATGAAATGAGTCACAGGCACATCAAATACTGAAAGAATTTCCTGTCTGTGGACTGCAGGCTTCTCTGAAAAGCAAACGAACAAGACAGCACCCGTCTTCACACAGGCCAAAACTCACCTTCAGTCAAGAATCTAGATCTTTATTTTCAACTTGAAATCTCATCTTGTGTACCTGTGCAACTAATATACCTTATAGCATTATAACATATCAACTTGTGTCTTTCCCAGTATGATTTGCAATATGTTTTTTTATACAAATCTGTGTTGATAGAGAGGGAAGTTAAAACTTGTTGTGTGTGTATTTAACATCAAAACCCATAAATGCAACAATTAAGTGTGTGAGAGGGTGTTCTGGTTCAGCATCGCCTTTTCTGCATGCCCAAGAAGAAAATGTTCTGCCAAGTAGACTTACATTCTATAATCTGCATGGAGAGGTTAATTAAAGTCAAGACCATGTCCTTTCTATATCTGGAAACAGACGAGTTTGTTAACTACCAGAGTGCATATATTAAAGTGCCTGGTATTACTAGTAACGCTCATCTCAGAAACTTAGTAAGTGTCAGATATAATGGTACTTAATTGGTAAATGACATAGATAAGAAGCAAAATATCATGGGAAAGTATAGATTAGAATGCCTGACAGTCTAGTACAGACAAAAGTGTAGGGAGATTAGCATTACTCCTGAGTGGTGAAGCCAGAACAGGCTATGCAGGTTTTCTCAACTGAGTGCCCATAATGTCATATATATCACTGCATCTGTTTGTCTTTCACAAATTATCCAGTCTGAACTATGGTAGACCCACTCTAAAACATTGAGTCTTTAATTTCAGCTCCTGAAGGGTAAACAGTTTGTATAACGTTGATATTTGCAAAGTGTTTTTAAAGTAAAAATACAATAAACAAACAAAACCACCACCAAACAAAACAAACAAAGAAAAACCCAACAAAAAATCCCAAACAAACAAAAAACCCAACGAATTTTCCTCTTTCTGATGTGGTAACTCTAATGGTCCTCATCACCTTGATAGTCTGAAGGTAGCTTTTTTTATTTTACCTGATAAAATGAGGCCCCAATTCAGGTTTACTATCTTTATTTCACCTTTCATTTTGATCCATGATTTAGTCATGATGTAATTGTCAAATCTAAAAGTAACTCCGCAGGAATAGACCTACTTCCTGTTGTTTAAAGTATGTAAAGTATTTATACCATGAGTAACACAACAATGGAGAAGAATAAAAACTTACTGGGTGCTGCATTATATATGGTTGAGGCTGCATCCAAGAAGGACTCTGAACCTAGAACAAAATTGGTATTTTATTTTTCATTTTATTAATCCTTTTCATGAATACTCCAACTGAGTTACAGTAAAAATTTAATAAATCATCTTAGCAAGCCCTCTCCCTTATTAATTGACCATTTTAATCCAATTAGTCACTCTGTGGAACAACACTGATTTCTATAAAAAATGGATTCATTGCACCTGTAAATCAGAGACAAGATTTGGAGACAATATAGCACATACACCTTGCAGAAAAATATACTATGTTTTTAGTGCAGGTTTCAGAAACTTTATCAAGTACGCTAAAAGTATTCAAATAGATGATTGATAGATTTCTGCTATGTTGAAAAAGGAGGTACCATCTGTCTTCAAAATTCCTTTGTGGAAAAGTAATTGGGATCTCAGATGGTATAACATCATTTGCCTTCTAGTGTGATCAGAATAAAATAAATTATTGTATTTTCACAAGTGAAGAAGAAATCAGGAATTCTGCCATAATCTTGTTCCAGGAAAAAAGAGAAGAATTAGGAGAACTGTTCTTCTCCAAGACACTGCGGTATGTTATTCCCAAAGCACAGGAAGAAAAGAAGGATCTGATGAGCATTCCTGCTTTCTTGCAACAAGCATTTTCTCTCCAAAACCAGTGATCACCCAAATACTTCAATTGTGGTAGCATGCCTAACTTTGCATGGCAAAGTAAAAAGGTAAACTAATAGGTTATACTGTTATCCTAGTTAAAAAGACCTGGTTGCAACAGCTCTTTGAAAAAATGTGCTGCAAGAAATACTAAAAGTAAGAGAAATGTTTCTTCCACACCTGCTGTAAGTGTGTAGGATAAGGCAGGATTCTGACTTGCACTGCACACTGACTCACCACTGCTGCTGGACGCTTAAAGCCCTGTAAACACCTCAGCCATTCATTCCCAGAGTCCTGTGAACAGGACAGGTAGACACACAGTTTTGAAAACAATCCAGATGAGGTATTTTCTGGAAGATGGAAATATTTCTTGCCTCCTTTTGGTACTGATTTTCAAATCAGAGTAATTTTTTTTTCTTTTCTAATCAGGAAAAGAGCAAACAGGAGTTCAAAAATGGAATGGAAAAGACCGGAACACTCCCTTTCCTCAGGCAAAATCTTAATGGCAAAAATACTGATACACCCTGACTAAAACTTTGGCTAATTTACTCACACTATCATAGTAACTGGCTTAGTATAGTCATTTGGGTGTACAGGAGTTGCAGAAACAAACACTAGCTAAAACTTTATTAAACTTGTTTACCTTTAATAAGAATAAATCTAGAAGCAGGTTATACCATGCCTCAAAGAAAAAAATAAATAAATCATGCTTGTGTGATACAACCTGTAGAAGACGGAATGCTGCAGGTTTCAGTGAGAGTAATCAGTAATGAAGATGTGACTAATACTCAAATTGTGAAACTCTTCTGGCCAAGAACCTCCTTCCTCCACAGTACAGAATACTTCAATTTAATTTTCAATTCCAATTACTGTGGCACTTCCAACATAATGATATTCATAACTCCATCCACAATAATTTAAGCATGCTATGTATATACTGCTAACTACATTTCTGGAAACATAATGGATTGTGGTCTGCCTATCTCAATAAACCCAGAAAACAATACTGTATTCCTAAATAGTATGTTTCCATGCCAACTCACAGATTTTGCTTGGATTCTCAATATCAGAGTCTTATACGGATAAATAATTTATATTTTAATAAAGAGTAGCAGCTAATTTTACTGGAATCTTTTTCTGGGTAAGAACTTACTGCAATTTCTGAGATCTGCTGTACCAAGCAGAATGATTCAATATACTGAAAAATACAGTACTAGTACTGTCTGCTGAAAGCAAACATTGTGTTGCATAAGTTACCTCAGAAATTAATATAAAAAAATAATCCAACTGCCCTTTGCACTGGAGAACACTTTTAACCCCTACACAACAGTTCGCTCATGTAAGAAGCCATTAGATCTCCAAACTAATATTAGATAATTCTTCCTCGTTCTTCTCACCTGGAATGGAAGGCTAAATGAAAAATTCTGCAAGAGAAAACTGAGGAAATGGCCCACAATGCCTCTGTTAGCCTTCTATATGCCCTTTACATAGCCTTCCAAACGCATTCTTACACACAAGAAGTCAGAAAACTCAGCATGACTCTCACTAAAGAGCAAACAGGTTCTTCTCCTTCCCCTGACATAGAGAGGTAAGAATTTTCTAAATTTAATTAGTTTTGGTCATTTATGATCTGAATCACTGATGTTTACTTCATTTATGTGTAAAGCAGTAAAATGCCAAAATAGCTCATGATTTTGGGTACAGTAGGATAATTGACACATCTCAAGCAGTAATTACAGAGCATACATGTAAGACTGCCAGTTGCATTAAAAGCAAGTTGCTTGTAAACTGAAATGTACGATGCCTTAAAATTGAGCATTCCTAAGAGATTTATATCAAAGTATTAAAACTGTTCTATATAATTTCCAACATATTGAATTGTTCATCAATATCCCTTATGGGGACTCAAGATGGCACCTATCAAAATCCCTCTTCAGAAAGCTTTGGGATGGGCTCTAAAAACAAAAAATGTCAATGATTTATGTTTTAATATGTTGTTCAAAATAAAGTCGCCTTTGGTTTAGAAACATTGTCCTAGGATATTAAATACTTTACTCCTAACAGAAAACCACTGAATTTGAATGCTAAAGTAATTATGATTCTGAAATCTTTTCTCAAATTTCCTTCTCTAATGTCAAGCAAGTTTCTGTACCCATCTTAGTACAACTACATAACTCATTATTGTCAGGCTTTCTGCATCAAAACAAAGAAAAATTCAAAATGCATGGAAACATATCTTTGAAAATTAATTTAATTAAATGAAGAAGGTTTTAAATAAAGAATAATTACTTTAAAGATGTATTGTTGATATTAAAAGAACCTGACTGAGAGAAAATGAAAACTCAGATATAAAATGCAGAAGTGGCTACAAATACCTTAGCCATCAGCAGAAGTTAAGAGGCTTTGTTTTGCAAGACATCCTGCATCTCATTAAATTGCTGTGCTTCCTGAAAACACACACACTATTGGTTTCAAGGCTGTCACTTTCATGCTGTACAGCACGAAGAGGCCAATTCATTAAAATGAAACATTATTGGATAATTCATAAAACCAGATGTAACAACTGATAAATAAACACAAGCTCCAATGAACCATTTCACCTAAGTTCTAAATACAAACCTGGTATGTGGAAACTGGAGAAGCAATATATGGCGTAATAGATGTCTGAGTGATCATTCTGTTTGCTGTAATACTGTAGGGTGATGGATAAAATCTAGAAAATGCAGAAATATTTATTAAATGCTAGTTCTCTGCATCTTTCATAACGCAAACATTTTTTTGAATTAGTGTGTCATTATTCAACATACCCATTTTGTAAAGCAGCTGTGGTTGGATCATACGTGAGTGTCATTCCAGCCTTTAAAAAAAGTAGAAAAAATAGAGTTGACAAAATTAATTTTGATCACAAATTATTTTTTCTCTTACTCTTTCTTTAGTTGTATTATTTTTAACTGAAAAATTGTATTGAAATCGTTTATTACCATTACTTAGAGAAAGGTTAATTGACAGAAGTAATTATATACTGTGAAGAGAAGTGAAGAGAATTGGTGATATTGACTATGAATACAAGTTTCCATGTTCCCATCATGAGGAACAAAATGTAACCTGGGAAATACCCGGCTAAAAGAACACGTGTACATTTGAGAGTCAGGGCATGCAGATGATTATGTTAGGGTGTTGCCTACAATATATTAACTATATGAATGGGGAGTGCAGTTTTTCAGAAGACATATTTGAATTTTCCTGTCTAATACAAATGAGGTGTCTAGGCTTTCTAACCACA
Source organism: Corapipo altera (assembly GCF_003945725.1). Classification (NCBI taxonomy): domain Eukaryota; kingdom Metazoa; phylum Chordata; class Aves; order Passeriformes; family Pipridae; genus Corapipo; species Corapipo altera. Next base: position 18,053,959 of record NW_020884877.1, on the reverse strand, counting down.
GTAGCTCTATGAAACTATTATCTTGAACATTAAAGATAAAAACAACTGTTGACTAAAAAGAAATTAATGCTGCATGGCACTGGTATACTATTTTAATCTTGTGAAAGTGATGTGCATTTGAGTGCTGTATAGATCAAAGGATTATTTACTACATGTAAATAAAGTTATGTTTCTGGTAGTTTTATAATATGAGAAGGCTGAAGTTTATAATATGACCAACTTGAAGGACATTTTATTATTCACTTTCATGAGGTAGGATTCAGTGTTTTGCATTTTGCCTTTTTTCCTCTAAAGAAAGACACACTTAAATATTTTTTTTATAGAGTTGCAAACTGTAAGGTGAGAGTTGGTTGCACATTGTTAATATGCCAAAGACCCAAGCCAAGAAGTCTCAATGCCTATCATTTTCATAAGTATTCATTATTGCACACCCACACTAAAGCTTGAAGGGAGAACTTACAAGTCTCACCTCGCCTTCTCTGTGCCATGCTCTTCCATTCTGTATATATTTATTTTGATTCTGTCTCTTTTTCTGTCCTCCATCAGCAAACTTGCACAATAAAGGTTCTGCAGGAACTGAGAAGAAAGAAGAAAAATTAGTTGAAGCGTTATTTTTACACAGGTGTTCAGCTCTCCAAATGAGGTATGGTTTTTAAGTTATATTCCCAATACAGCAGTTAAATAACACAGACTCATACTACAGCATCAACAACTGTTCTGCATAGCACAGGGACAACTGCCACACACAAACAGAACATCTGGAATGCCTTATATCTTTGATTTTAAACTACTGTTCTAAAACCTGTTGGAAAGAAACATGGTCTGTATATCTTGAGTATGTGCCTGTTGGTCTGGGGATGAACAAGACCTGTCATCTGAATTCTGAGCTTTGCCTCCTCGGAGGTATGTCTAAAGAGGGTGGAGAACAAATCTGCCCGAAGGCCTATAACATATTCTCCCCATCCCTTGGAGGTTTCAGTAATGTCCCCAAACTTAAAGTGCTCTGCTCATCCAGAACAGCCAGAAGAGCTGGCACAGTACCTCCACTTACTCCAACCAGCAAGGTGGAGTGGGTACCTTTATCTCCTGCCACTTTACACTGAAAAAATGTCCCAGCTGTCCACTCCCATTTTAGCTCTGCTCTATAAAGAACACACAGCGCAACTAGAAATTCTTCGAGATTGTTCTTTTGGGATTTTGCTTACTGTCATGAAACAGCATCACCAAACTTTCTTTTTTTTTTTCTTTTTTGTTTGTTTTGGTTTGGTTTTTGTTATTATTGTTTTGCCTAATATAATTCCTGACCATGACTTCAATTTTTAATGTCAGAACTGAAGCAGTGGAAAAGAAAAGTTTGCACAGTATTCTTTCTTTCCCTGTTACTAGCTTCCATGTTTCCAAGTACCTATGGCTGAAGCACAGCTCTGCTACATCACACCACACCCTCCCTAATCACAGGGTGGAAGCACTGGTATGACTTGGATGTGAGTGCTTCTCTGCCAATAATTCCTGACACATGAGCTGTCTAGGCTTTACCATGACACTCCTCCAGTCATTCTCTGTTTGGAAACATCTTCATGAGACATGGCTGGACCTGAAAACATACAAGTTTCCAAATGCAGAGTAAACACATGGGGTGGGAAGGCCACCTGCAAAAAAAACAACCCCAAGAAAAACTTTCAACAAAATCTATTACTATAACCATGGTCAGTGTTGATGTCTCTTCACCCTGTGTGCATTTGCAAAAGATGGTTGTTATTGAAAACCTCAGACACATAATCTCACAAAGACCTTGACTTTCAAAACTCTGACACAAAACTAGCTTTAACAGCCAAGTCATCCCTGGCTTTGAATGGCATAGGTAAAACACTAGCTCTGGTTATACTTCTACCTTCTCTATAAAAATGGGATGAACTGGGAGACAGAATTGGTGTGTGGTTCCCTGTCTCGTCTCCAACACTGACCACACAGGTCAGAGACCTGCACCTTTCCTACCTGTGTGCTGTTATACAGCAGGCAAATAACTTTAATATAAGAAAGTCAGACTATAATATTAAACATGACTGGAATTAATTAAAAATGTATTATCCTAAAGAAAATGGTAATTAAAAGACTATAATCATAAAATAAACCAGGAAAAGTTTAGGCTAATGACACTGGAAAAGTATTGGAGACCTATGGATGGCGGAGTAAATGAACAAGGAAATAATAGAAACCCCAAAGTAGGAGAATATTATCTTCCAAACCCTGCATTTCTGAGGGCATTTTTGGCATTCCCAGAACCGAGTTTTGCTTCGGGGTCTTCCATCACGCAAAGCAACTTCTGTCTTGGCATGCTTGGGGCAAAAAGGTATTATATCCATACGCTTATGGACACTTTGATGTTACTTTATAAAAGCCAATGACCCAATAACTTTGTCATAGCACAAAGCATTTTAATCACATACAGTTCTGTTAAAATAAAAGGAGTTAATCTCAGAATACAGTAGTCAATATGGGTAAAATTGCCAGGTTCTTGTATGAAATTATTTTAATTGATTTTACACAGTGAGGAAAAAAAAATCACCAGAAACAGAGAGTGGAGATCCAAATACTGAAGTTAACTGTCTTAAAAAAATGCTCTTCCTCAACTTGAATATCTTTGACTACTTATACGTTATTTCAAAATCTAGTTTTGGGGGGAGCATATGTGACTTCAAAAATACACACTATAAAATTTTGGGTGAAATCAAAAGAAACTGGCATGAGAACAGCTTAGAAAGACACCAGAAAGTACCTAAACATTTCTAGCCCTGTGATTCTGTATTATAGCATTCACAGGTAGTAAATGTTTTATTTAATGTTGCATTATGCTTTCACTAAAAATCCCCATAATTAATTGTAAAATACTTCTCTGAAAGCATTATTTGTGCTTATATTTCCCATTATTGTCTCAACATAAAGATCTTTTAAAAAAAATCAGACTAAACCTGTCCAACTGTTGAATAAAATGTTCATGAAAACCTGTTTTAAGAATAAATTTGATTTGTCAGTAGATAACTGAAAACAGCTAAATTTTAGATGATTAAACATATTTTATGGGGCATTGTAAAAATTCCCCTGACAAATTAAAAGAGGAAGAAAAAATGGAATAAGAATTATCCACATGAACTGGATTTTGCGTATGTAATATCCAAAACCTTCAGCAATGAAAAAACTTACACTTAAAAAGGCATTAATTTGTGATTACCAGAAGTTAGTACTCCATCTTACTGAACATGGATCTGGTTATGGGAACCCTTGTTTCTCTGACCTTCCACCTTCTCTTGCTCCTCACTGCACCCATGAAAGAGGCCAAATGCTGTGAATGTTCCAACTCACACTAAGAAAAACAATGCAGACCATCTATTTAATACCATCAGCTGTTGCGAGCAGGCTCTATAGCATTGGCCCTCCCTGATTCTGGTTCAAGATCTGAATGCTGACAGTAGGGACCGCTCCAATTGAAAGCCTAACTGCAATTTTTGGCTGCTCTTCCATACATGTGACCCAAATGCCACTGTGTCCATTCCTTCAACAACACAATGACTGATGATCATCGGATGGAGGTCATGAGAAGGAGATAAACCTTCGTGGGAGCCAAGTATGATCTACTGATCTCTCTCCCACCAAAGAATAAACATAGTCCTTACTCTTTCCAGAATTAAATCTGAAGTTTATTTCTTCAGCGTACCTTCTCTTATATTTTTCACCAATATGTAACATATTCTCTCTCTTGCACATAAGAACATGTTTATAATAGATATATATATTTGAACAAAAAACTCGAACAAGCTGTACAGACTAATCAAGCAATCTTCTGTAGTCCAGGAAGGAAGGGAGAGTCATTTTTATTGTTTAATTGTTGGGAACTATGCAGGCCCAGTGATGAAGCAGATCATTAATCATTTAGTGACTTGTCTGCATGTGCAAGACTGAAAGACAGAGTATAAATATTCAGAGTTGCATTCACAGCTAGGAGAGAGCTGATGTAAAAGGCTACAACTTAGAATGGACTTAAGCTTTTGCAGCTAAGACACCATGTTTACATGCCCACTCTTCTGACATCTAAGGAAAACCAACACTCTCACTAATTTGAGGATGCCTGCAGCTATGGAGGCAATCTGTAACTGTAACTGTGAGCTTTTCTGCTCTGTAACAGCAGGTCAGGGCCTTAAAATTTGGGTGTGGAAAGGGCTGATCTCCTCTTCCTGCCCCAAATCATCCTCCTCTAGGGCTAATATTTTTACAGAAGAGAGATATGAATGCAATATTAGTACAGAGAATAAATTCTTCCTTGTTGTACACACGTTCTCACATCTCTACATTATAATTCTGTCTTTCTTAATTCAGTGTTTACCCAAATAGATAGCAGATGATACTATAAATACAAGAATAAAACTGATGTTCTTTGTTGGAATTTGTATTTACACCCTTGACTTTACATGGTTCCCTTTACCAGCTTTTCAATAAACCTTGCCTTCAGATACAAAAAAATACAATAAAATAGTTGGAAAACACTATTCTTTTAGTCAGTTTTCAATTAAACTGTATCTTTTATTGACTTTCATTGCTTATTTTCTAGTGCAAAGCATATGGAACTTAATGAACTCTGACATTAAAACATCACTTAAATGATAGAGCAAGCCTGTAGAGTTAGAAACTTTTGCCAAAGGCTATGTGAATTAAAAAAGAAGTTATACAACACAAGATCAGGGTAGCTTTGTAAGTTTAAAGAGAACTTAAATATATACCTTTCACTATCCCAGTCTCCACTTAAACATAATGCTCAGGGTTCCATTGCTTTAATAATTTATACAACATTTAATAATTTGTCACAGAAGTATATTTCAAGTCAGTTGGAGAAGTATTTTTCTCTTCTATTCCTATGTTGCTTCTTAAAACAAAGCAGCAATTGCAAACTATGGAAGTTAGAGCAGTATAAGCTTCTAATTCACAGATTTCACAAAATATTCTGAGTTGGAAGGGACCCACAAGGATCATCAAATCCTGCTCTTAAGTGAATGGCCCATACAGGGATCAAACCCACAATCTTGGTGAGGTAATATCAGGGTCTTGATCTAATGAATGAAATTTTCAATCCTCTGTGTGACTAACAGGAGTAACACCTGCACTGTGAGGTCTTGATACTCTTTAGCAGCGGTTTTCAGGTTGTGGTTCACAGATTATTTCTAAAGAATCTGTGAGAGATAACTAAGAAATGTGAGCTTAGGGTCAAGTGGCTTAAATTCACTATACAGAGATCTTCAGTGCTAGATATTTTGTAAAGGTAAGCAAATAGAAAACACTCATAAATGACTGACAGAAGATAGCTACTTCCAGGCTCCAATTGCACTCCTCCCTTGCACTAGAAAGATGTCCAAGATCAGAATCATTTCAAACAGTAGGGTCTACCATACCTGTGGACCTCTTCCTAGTCTAGTCAAGAGCACGAGCAGGAATAGGGCTCTCACACTCTCAATTTCCTCCCTAAAACATAATCTGAGTGACCAATACATTTATCGTAAGTGGGAAGAGAGGAGTGGGTCATGGATAATCTATGATTTTTGGATCATCACCATAACCAGCCATTCATGAAGTAAAAATGGTATGGGATGTTCAGCAAAAATGCTCTCTACCTTACAGCCATTAAAAAAATTAAAAAATCACCTCCATTCTTATTCAGGAGAAGAAATATTAAAAGAAATGTTAAATATAAAGAAATAGGTTCCAAAGCCTTTAGAACATGCATAAAACTTTTGTAACTTTTCAACTCCTACATTTTTAATTTTAAATATGAGATAAATAGACTTTACACACATCTTATGGATTCTACAGCACAACTGCTTTACAGAATCGTTTATATAATTATTCTCACATATCATCACCTAGCTACATGCTACTGTGATAGGGAGTTGATGCCTTGCGTGACTTTGCCTAGCAGATCATTTCTACAATCATTAGGGATCCAACACAAAAACATAAACACATACACACATTTGTATCATTTTTAGGGGAAGGAGGCTAAGTACAGTGCTCTGCTCTCACTACTCATCTACTGTGTCCTGGCTCCTTTTACTGGTCTAGTCTGTTTCCTGCAATTCACATAATGAGGTTTACATTTTACAGGAGAATAGAAAAGCTTTAAATATCATATTAGTCACTGAAAAAATAGTTAAGTTCTTCTTTAAGTTCTTTAATAGTTTCTTTTAAAAAGTAGAACTAAATGCAAAAGTTACTTCAAGATTACAGCAATCTTGTAATAAATGCTCATTTGAGAAGAGAATTAAGTATAAAAATTAAAGTTCTGAGAGAACTAGAGAGGAAGTCATAGTCCATAAAACATAACAAACTATTACAACAACTTACATAAAAAAGTACAAACCCCAACAACAAAGAGTGAAACTAATATATCACTTCTAGCAGTTCTAGGATTACACCAACTTGCAGTGCATTTCAAACTGCTCTCTAAGGTAACCCTTCCTGTTCTTTACTGAAGACAAACAGGGACACACTAAATATTGAATATATTTCACTAAGCTAAATAAAGCCTGAATAGCCTGTTACATCTGGGTTTAGCTTGCTCAGTATCATCACTCACTCAACTCTAGAGTCAACACTTTTGTGGTCATGCTGTGTTATCCTCGGCCTTCCCAGATTCTTATAGGTTTTTCTGTTCTGTCTTCTCATACTCCAGAGAAGGTTTCATCTATGCTTCCTGTAACCATTTAACCCATTCTTCCATTTAAACCCAAACTTACTTAAAATAACAAAGCTGCATTATAAAAGCATGTTTTTGTTGAACAGATGTTCTTCCTCCCACACCTATTTCATTACAGGCCCATCTCTCCTATCCTCTTCATCCTGATAACAGTGTTTTTAGAGCCAGTTCCCTTTGCTGATTTTAGCTAAGTTTCTAGGACACAAGGTTTTAATTTAAACATAGTTCCAGTTCTACAATTTTATTTTGCATGTCTTTGAACTTGCTCCTCCATAAGCCCAAAAGATGCTAATCTATTTCAAAACCTTTTCCTAACCTTTGTTTGTCCAAGAGGTTTCCCACTACAACCACTTTTCTCAGCGCAGGTAGTCCAAGATCTCAGTTGCACCATGACTCTGCCCCACTTTTTGGTAGACTGCAGCATATCATTATGCATAAGTTGAATTCTCTAATATGACTGCATTACTGGACATGTGCTTGCTGTGTGGTAAAGAACTCCTGGAAGAATCTGAATTCCATAAAAACCTTTGCAAGGAGCAATGAAACTTCACACAACAAAATCGAGGGTCTTTAAAAAACAATGTTCTCATGACTCCATTATGTAATTAATTATTTGTCTCTTTTTCAGTATTATGAAAGGTGAAACTCATGTCACTTAAGTGACTTTCAGATGTTTAGAGTTATCTGGGTGACTGATCTAGACACCCTTCATAATCACAAGAATAGCTGACAGCAACGATATCACCAGTCTTTGGAGGTGTGTGTTTCTTGTCCTGTTCTAGATAGATAGCCTAGATAACTACTTTGCCAAGTAAGCATTAGAAGTTAAAGTCTGTGAAGTGGATTACATCTTGAGACCCCTCTTTAGTTTCCACTTTCAGACAATGGACAGTTCTGTGAAAATTTCTTAATCCTAATTATTAACATTTTTCTGGTAAATGTTTCTTCCACACTGTAAAAATTGCAGCAACTTTTCATTTCTATCTGGTTGAACCCAACCACAAAAGGGTGCAGCTTCAGCAATGGTCCACCAGAATATGACTAGCAATGACATGCTTGATGGCTCATTCACTGAGAAGAGGAAAATGCAAGTGAAAATAAAAAATTAAAAAACTAAAAAGCGCTAATAGGAGGCTCTGTTACAGTTTTTTACCGTCTTTACTCTCTGTTTCTACATAGGAGCCGTAACATTTTAACTAAATATAATAAAGTAACAAAGGAAAAATGTAACAGAGCGTTTAAATTTAAGAAAACTTTGTAACAAAGTTTTAACTAAATAATCTCAGCAATTAATCCCAAGGCAAAGGGTCTGCAAAAACCCAGCCAGGGAAGTCAAAATCCTGTATTAGATTAGTGTTGCTGAAGGGAGTGGTTTCCTGTGCTCTGAAGCACTTTCCATCCTTATTGCAGCACAGACTGCCTCAAACTGGTGCAATCTTTCAGGGACGAGGCATGTATGTAGTTTTACTAAACAAGCTGCATTCTTGTCTGCCTGCTGAGGGCTACCTTCCTCCTCCTCGGTTACAGGGTCTGGCTACAGACAACATTTCACCAGCAGGATAAAAGCAGCTTCAGTGACCACATCAACAGTGTAATTTGTAAAATTCCCACTTGGGATTCTCATTAAAATGGTTACCAAAAGTTGCCTGGAATGTCAGGCATGTATTCTTCCCTTCTTTCTTGTCCTCTTTCTATTTTACTCTGCAGCTCTGAATTTCCTTTCCTCATTTTTCACTGTTTATGGAATACACATTTTGTCTCTTAGAACAGTGCTGACAAAGCAAACTGATGAGGAACTTGGTGTGACAACAAAATCGTACTACACAGCTTTCCTGAATTTTGCCTTGCACGATATTTCTAGAAGCAGTATTCTATGTTGACCTCCTTCCAGTTTCCTGAAGAACCTCAAAACCTACATTGACTTGAGAGTCGCAGCTCCTCAGTGAATGATACTGCAAGGCACTGCTGCAGATCCTAATTTTTTTATAATTAAATAAATTTTTGAAAATACTTTGAAAAAATCATCAACCGATGACAAAAGTAGATGATTTTTTGTCTCTGAAAAAAACCCTGTTCATGGACAATCAGTCAGATTCTGTTCTGATACACGTTTCCTGACTTCAACTGGGATTATGTGGGATATAAATTTGTGCATAGCTAGCTTAAGCTACTTGTCTCTCTGCTAGGAGAGAACACCATTAGATTCCTAGAAAAGGTTTACAACAGAAAAGTGATTTACTGTGTTCCAAGCAAGTCAGTATTATAGTCAACCAGCAAGATACAGTTTAACTTTAATAAGACTGCCTCTAAATGAGAAGCCAGATACAACAATCAGTGTAACAGGCTTCCAGCACGTAAGCAATAACCCATTCATACATCTTGTTAGAAATATATGCAACATACCAGAAACTCCTGCTGGTGTCTTTATGAATTTTCCATTAAAATGAGCAATCACTGCTTCACATTTTTCTGTTGACTCCATCCTAAGAAAATAAAGAATAATTTACATAAATTAAACGCTCAACCACATTCCCATGTTTGTGATTTTTCTTAAAGTGTATTTCTTGCCTTTTATCAAAGCATATTTCTTGCTTTTTTTCACTTCACTATTGTGGCTTGCTTTCCCGTGTGTGAGCAATAGAGAAGATGTTTTCTAAGAAAAAATAACTTCAGAAAGGTAAAACTAAGCTCATTAACATTTTATGCACTCTGAGACCAAAGTCAGTGCCAAACTGAAAATACTATACTCCTATTTACTTAGAAATTAGGCAGCTCGGACAGCTACAGTGTAAAGTACCTTTGCTGTCTTGAAAGAAGCAGAAAGACTGAATCACTGTCACTCATAACCGAACCCTTGGTGTCCACACAACAAAGGTTAATGCCACTCTTCATAAAGGATTTTGAAGTGTCTGTACATTTTAAGAGTAATAAACTCAAATATAAACATGGCTGACTGAATGACCCAAACTGACTTTGCAGCTTTCAGCTTATACACATCATTTCAACTAAATGATGTACCTGACTCCTATTCAATTGTTTCCTAGTTACCTTCAAAACAGGAACCAATAGCTGTGATAGCTACTGAGAATACATCCAAAATCCTGAACAGGTTTGTGCATTTAGGCTGTTAGATCTAGACTTAATAGACTGAGCAGGCTGCTGGTGAGCTACTGCCAGTCTGGGAGTGGTTCCAGAGGCTGCAGCTACATCCTTGCATTGCAGTGTAGATGTGTCTGTCCTAACTGTCAGCTTGGACTAAGTTGCAATGGATGAATGAGATGTGCAAGTAAAACAAAATTTATTTTAAAAGATGAACATATTTTGCAGCTGTCTGCAAAATGATATATGGTAATGTCAAACAGACAATTTCTTTTTATTTTTCCATTAAGTTCTATAATTCATATTCACAAATTAGGCCAATGGACTCAGCAGCAAAGAAACGGGACTAAAAATTACTAAGTCTTGGCATGTTTTTAATTCTGATAACCTTTCTGCACAGGCTGACAATATGTAATTACAGACAACAAGCAAAATGCCAGAATGAACAAGAAGTTTTCCTCATTATTCCAAAAATACCTTTTAGAGAATTTTCAGAAGTTTTGGATTGTTGGATCAAAGAAATCTAATTTTTTTGTCTCTCATAAAACAAACAATATAATTTAGTTTCAGACTCAAGTCTAGACTTGATAAAATACATTACTCCTCATTAATCTAATAAAATTCTCCCAAAGGGAAGAAATTAAAATCTATATTTAATGTCTACAAGTTTCTTGGACAATTTTAACTTTAATTAATATTTATCCAAAAATGTTCCAGTAGAAGAAAAATGTTCACCTTGCATAAGGAAAGAAGTTCTAATTAGATATAACCGCAATAGCTTATTCAATAACTTATGTATACTATATATATATGTATATAAAAATAACTTCACATATATGCATATATAAAACTTATACTGCATAATACAGAAACTGCTGAGAAAATATTTGAAAACTAATCTCTTTTAAAGTCTTCAATAGAAGTGAGGTTTTGGATACATACAAGTCTTTTGGACTTTTGCATGTGATTCTAAAACACTTCCAGCTATATTAGAAAAAATATATTTTCCTACCATACCACTGATTCAAGGTAGAGTTGGTAAGCAAGTTTAGGGAGAAGAGATTGAAAGAATTCAAAATGCCTACCAAATTTTAGCTTAGATGTTACTGGATTCTACCCTTCACAGTACCAAAAAGTAAAAGCTATATATAAAATACAAGTGTATGAATGAAATAGAAATGCCACTTAATTTTACACCAAAAATATTACAAATATTTGTTGATTTATTTAAACAGAAGAAAATTTGATAAACTCTAAACATAGATAATGAATATTATCCTATTTTGTTCCTTTGTTATACCTTCTTGAAACTGGACAGCTTGATAAGCAATTAAAGCTGGAAAGTAGGGTTTGGGAGGGAAGAGATTAAAAAAAAAAGAGAAGAATAAAAATCACAGTGCTGTGAAATACTCACAGCCAACTCACAGGAAAACCAAACCCTAAAAATATTGGCTTCATCACAAGATATAATTTGTTCAGTTCTTTTCTGTGCACTAATTTTAGATTCTGCTACTTGTTCAAATACAGAGCTATTGTAATACTGGCTGAACATCTGAATTACTGGAATTTGACTTCACAGAGATTTTACAACATATTTTGAGAATCCCAATTCTTTGCTCAAAGCATGTCCCTATTTTTGACGATAGAAACCTTCAATTTAAAGGCTATAAATTGTGATTGTCATACAAGGTTTAAAGCAGGACTTAGTAATAAATAGAAAAAATATTAGAAAGGCACAGAAAAGGCTTTGATGAAGAGATCCCAGAAAAAAACCCTGAATTAACTAGGGAAAAAGTAGACTCACATGGACAGAATATTTGGGAGGTATCTACTAATTTATGGAAAATACTTTCTCTTGTTGATTTGGGTGGGATATTTCACAAAGCAGTCAAATATTTTAAGATGAGATTTACTGTAAGTGAATAAAAATATTTTCTTTCCCAGTTGACATCATGTTAATGAGCCTGAAAATTCAAAGGGCTGATGTTCAAAGGGCAATGATGAGTTCATTTTCTCTAAGGAGCTAATGAAGAAAAAGAAAGAAAATAAAAGGCAGGGGGTGGGGAAGAAGGGGTTCTTCCTTATGGTCTCCTGCCTCGGATTCAAACTTCAAAAGCCAGAAAAGTCACAGGAGAAGTCTCTGCGAAGCATTGCATAACTCTTGCTCACTGGTTCAGGGATAGAAGAGAAAGCAGAAGTACAGAGAAGGGGAGGAAGTGGTTTAGAGTGAACTCTTATTCTAGATAGCTGTCCAGTAAGAGCAATAGATTAAGATTTAGCCATCTAAGCAAGATGAGACACAGCCATATTTGCTTTACCAAAGGAAGAATTAACAAAATCCTACTGGATATCTCCATCTAGATCTCCCTTCTCTTTAAAAACTTAAATATTTTCAATAATTTCTGCCTTTTCCTCCTATTCCTGCCCTTTCAATTATAAAAAGGAAAAAGGCTGCCAGCAAGGCTAACACCACTGACGCACCTCGCAAAGCCAACACCACGGCTGGTCCCACTCGAGTCCCGCAGTATCCTCGTGGAGATAACCTGCCCAAATGGTTTCAGCATGTTCTCAAGTTCCTGCTCATCCATTGAAAGTGGCAAATTGGAAATGTATAAGTTTGTCGGGTCTTGCTCTTGTTGCTGAAAGAAAATTAGAAACAATTCTTATTGTTGTTACCACTGACATTTTGAATATCAAATAAACCACCAATTACATAAAACTTCTGGTGCAGATTTTTACTTCTCAGGCCCCTTTCTAAAGGCTACTCTTCCCTAGTATCAGTGATCTCCATCTTGTGACACTGCATGCAGCATTCCTGAGAAAGTTTCCCTTCTCCTATTACTGCTGACAATGACATTTTTAAGTAGAGATAAAGGTGAATAATTGACCGGTTTATAGTCCATTTTACAACTTCATGTTTCAGATTTTTCTGAAAAGAAAAAAAAGGAAAAATGAGATAGAGAAAACAAGTTAGCAAACAAGGAAATGCAAGAGTGGTTGAAAGAGCTAAAAAAGTCAGATGTAAATTAAAAAGAGAAAAGATTGGAATGACAATATGAAAATAATATGAGGAGAAAATGAGACAGTGCATTTAAGAGTATGTACATTCCCAAAATGCTACCATAAAAATAAGATACCGAAGTGAGTGGGACACTACTGTCTTCTCCCACACATGAACATTTTAGAGTTTTCACCAAACTTTTACATTATGCATTCAGACAATACAAAAGTCTTTCAAAAACTTTCTCTAGAAACTGACAAAAAGAGAGAGGAAGGCAGCCAGGAGATGAACGATTAGGGAGGAGACAAACATAGTCGCATCTTTGCCATTTCCCTGACCTTAGGCTATCTACTGTGTGTGATCTATGTATGTACCGTGAAATGTCATCTCAAAGAAATATTTTTGTAGAAATTGATTATTTCCAGTATTTTTCTACAGATTTCCCAGTTGTGGTTTGGGAGCATCTCTCTCATACTGGTAATCACTGGCCCTGCTCTGTGCTGAAATACATTCTTAATCTACACAGATCTATATGACCTGGCCCTTAAAGTTCTGCAAAACCTTGATGTCATTATTGTAGTTCCCTGCATAGATTTAAGTCTCTGTAGGATGCAAACATTCACTTTTTTATATGATCTGAAACAAATACAATTTTCATAGAATCACAGAAAGGGTAAGGTTGGAAGGGACCACATGTGGTCCAAATTTCCTGCTCAAGCAGGGTCATACTAGAGCATGTGGCACAGGATTGTGTCCAGATGGTTCTTGGATATCTCCAGTGAGGAAGACTCCACACCCTTTCTGGACAGTCTGTTCCATTGCACAGTCACCAGCACAGTAAAGAAGTTCTTCCTCATATACAGGTGGAACTTCCTGTGCATCAGTTTCTGCCTCTTGTCTCTTGTCCTAACACATTTGTTGGTCCAAATGCATTTGTTGGTATAGTCATCGATATATTTTTATTTTGTACAAGAGGACTAAATGACTTACAAGGAAGTTTGAATCACAACAGAAAACAAAAACAGAACCACAACACTTGCCTACTGGAACTGAAGCAACTGTTATAGTGATTGTACTGTATGAATGGTGATATCTTCTCATGAAGATTAGGCATCAATTTGTGCTTAAGCTGCCCTTACATTAATAATATCTCAGTACCTTTGGTAGCATATTGCATAATTTATTATCTTGCTATCTTGGATATCACCTCTCAATTTGGGTTAGTTTTCCATAGGAAAGAAAAAAAAGGCAAAAAAAAAAGGCATTGGGGCTGGGGTGGGAGGTCGCACCTTTTAGGGAGAGAAATAAATTATCCTGTTCCAAAAACTAATGAAAATTAAAAATTGGGAAGCTAATTCTGTCCTTAAAAACCTTCAGGTTTGCATTTTTACCCAAAGCCTCACATTCAGTTCAAAAGGGCTAACGTTTTGAAGTTTTCTATAAGAGTTTTTGAAGAAATTTGAGCATCAAAGAATCCATAAGAAATGTTCTCCCATTACATCCTCTTGATGTGCATGCCCATGCCACCGATATGACTACAAGTCTTAGCCACACTGAAATCCCACATACTTACAAAATAAACTTTTCCAACTCCAAAGCGCTGCCCTCATAAGCCCCTTTACAGTCTATTACAAATGGCATTTGACTACTGTGTATGACTTTTCTTTTGTTATTTAGTGGAAACATCCCCCTCCCAAAATAGTACTGAATCTATGCAGTGCACAGACAACTTAGGGATTCAAATTATCTTAGAATACCTGATTTCTTTTTCAAATTAGAAAAATCAGCAGAAAGAGAAGACAAGAAAATTAATTCACTGAGATGCCAGAGCTGACATTAATGTTAATTGCTGGGCAGTGTTCGACCATGAGGGAAAACCTACATTACAGTAGTTAAATCTTGACATTCAGTTCAAATTTCCTCAGGGGGGAATGTGAGATGAAAAACAGCTTTCACATTTTTAGAACTAGTTAGTTACTTTGACTGTATTAGGCAATTTTGCTTTGCAATTGAGATATGTAGGCTTAGCTTCCTTCTTCAATGAGGTCTATTAGCAAAAGCTTCATAGGAGGTTTCAGTCATGAACATTACAAAATTGCATTTGTAGCTATAGTATGATTTCCTGAAATTCCAAACAGTATCTGAAAGGAAAAATGTTGAAGTTTTTACTATTTTTATTTTAAGCTGTAAAATACATTTCATACAAATATCCTAAAACTTCCCTAAATAACCTAAGACAGCATATAAGCTGGAAAGTGAGACTCTTTGCATATTTTCATCTAATTTGCTAATGTTTTTACTGTACAATAACAGAAAGTATGAATTATATTACAAAAATTTTCTCATTAGATAGTCTAACACTGGGAAAGATAAGGCTCCATTTTGTTCACACTAATAAAAATGTAATTTACATGCAAAAAAATAAATGCTTACATTCAGAAACACCCAACAGAGAAAGAAATTCAGTTAAGTACAGAATGTCAGAGAAGCCTGTTCACGTAACTGGGTAGAGCACATTCACCTCCTCTCAGGCTCCTATTGCAGCCTCAAGGTTACCAGACTTCCACATTATACTGGCACTGTATTCAGGATGAGAGACCATGAGCTTTCCTTCCCAAAAGGGACACGAGGACCTACTGTGACTCACTGTACATGCTGGCACATTAGATTCTTGTACTTATGTGCCTACCAGAGAAAACTTCATGCCATAAAATCATGTAACACTGTTGTTAGAGAAGGCAATGCTCCACTTTGAAAGAATATTAGCAACTTCACCACAAACCCACATTGCAAATCCCTTAGGAACAGAGGGAAAAGAGAAGTGCATCTGAGGAAATTGTTCTAAGGAAATTGCTTTCTCTGAACAGAAAGCATTTTGTGATGGAAAAATTTTACTTGTGGCCCATGAAGCAATCCACATTTTGCATTATTACCTACTGGGCTTTGATCAAGTACATGCTGAATGGCTGACTAGAAAGGACTTACTTCTGCTTTCCTGACCCTTTCTCCACATCGGAGTCTATTACAGCCTGAATGCTCCCAGGGACTCAGTTATTTCTGCTTCTGATCTTTGGACAGAACATACAGACCACAGCAGACAAAGCAGAGTTTGAAGACACTTCACACATCTATAGCTAGAACTGGTAAAGATGGCAGACAGGGGAGAGAGAGGAAAAGCAAAAAAGCTGCCAGCACATGAGGATGTCTCACTGAAATCCTGAAATACAAGTTGAAATTTCTTCCATCTATATTTCTTCCAGAACAAAATAGTGGAAATGCCAACAAACACATTCCACAGTGCACCCAGGTGGTATCTGCACTGCATGTGCAAACCCATGGCCACCCTGGGGAGCAGTAGCAGTTCAGCTGTAAGGACAAATCATAGAATCAGAGAATATCTCAAGTTGGAAGGGACCCATAAGGATCATCAAGTTCAACTAGGTCAGGACAGATTAATTTAATCCACTTCTTCACATCGCAGGAAAAGAAAAGAGACTGCCATTCATTCTCAAAAGGGCTCATTTACAATAACCATTTACAATCCCAACCACTGTTGGAAGTCAGATGCAAAGCAAGACTGAACTCTTTCTAGAGGGTATTTGGAACTTTATACAGTTTGGCGGTATACAAATTATACCCATTAATGTGGAAGACACCTCCTCTCCTCCTGTTTACAGTTTATTTCACCATGCAGCTTTTGTCATGTCCACACGACTACTAAACCTTGAAACAGCTATCTGGGTACATTTTGGGAGACTGTAATCAGCAAGTTATTTCTTTCCCCTTAAAACATGCTGGATTGCCAAGCTGACTTCCAAGTAGTAACCACGACTAGGACTCCCCATCCATCTTTATGTTATCTTACACAAAAGGCACTGTGCAAACAGATGTTTGCTTTTATACAAGATTTTGGCATGGAAAATGGTTAACAGTTAAAAATTCAGGAAGTTATGAGAGAGGCAAACTTTTTAACCCATGCCTCTGTCTGTCTAGCAAGCAGGAGTTTAATACATTAAGTTCTGTGACTTCCTTCCTTAGCAAAACCTGCCTCACCGTAGCTTAATTCACATGGTTATTCTGATTCTGTTTCAAAAGACAAAAGCAATTCCTTAGATATCTGAGTTTTTAATTCCTCTTCTGGAATTAAGCAAAAAAAGTGAAACCAGTGAAAATACCTTCCAATATATCTCAGCTCAAACCTTGCCTATACACTGTAATCATTCTAAGTGCTTTAAAGGCAGGCGTTTCTTCCTGTGCTTAAAATCCATGAAATTGTATATGCCTCTTTCACCTTAGAAATCTTAAATCTCTTGAAATTATTTGCATTATTTTATAGAAATAATCAAAATCTCTTGAAATTATTTGCATTATTTTATAGAAATGATCGAAAATATTTACTAAAGTCAGTGGAAAGTCTCCTACTTTGGGCAAGCAAGTCACCATTAAAATATAAACCACTGAAAATATATATATAATTTCTACACAATTTAGAAAAACTGCTTAATTTGAAAGTCTTGCTATCTCACACAGGGTTCTCCTCAGTTAACAGAACTATCAGCATGTCCTGAAAGACACTGAAATTGCTAAATATTTTCAGATTATGGGCAATATCAGGGAATTTGTGGGTTACTCTAAGTATTTACATTACTGAGGGAACTAGAAAGTCATGTTTTTAGCAATGCAAGTCATCAAGTTTCTATTGGTCTTTTCTCAACAAATGCCTTTAGATGTGTCCCCAGAACATAATAATACAAAGGTGCAGAACAATGTCTTTGCAGAGCACCCCTTCTTTTTCCTAAAGAACACTTTCAGCACTAACATAACAAGCTGACTATGAGATACAGCATCTCTTATAAAAGTGATTGGAATGATCAACTGTTAAGATTTATTTCTGTAGAAAGAGGTGATCAGGAGTCCAACATAATGCAAAGTGCTCTACCATCATCTGAAAGAAATTAACAAAAACCTCCCTGTGCGTGTGGAATCGTTCCTAAATTGCAAGCAAGAAACTTGGCAAAATGATAAGACATCTGGTTTCTGTTGCTCTGTGTAAGGTCAGAGCGAACAGATAGCCATTCAGAAACATGTGACTAGGCACTGCTCACAGCATGGAAGATCCTCTGACTGATAGGGAAGGGATTAAATGCTTGTCTGCCTTCATATAGAAACTACTTTAAAATTTACAGTTGGCCAGTGTCTCACTGAAATATGTCTGTTTTAGCCACAGTTTTAATACTGTCTGACCACAGACTGTTAACAACACAATTCAAGGGAAAAATCTCTACCCTAATCAGCACTTGTTCTCCAGAACTGTGTATGATTAATAAGCTAAACATTTTAATTCATTTTTACAGGCACATCTGTATTAAGAAGAGGAATTTAACTACAATAAGCATTGTGATCAAGATTGCAATCAGACTATCACTGCAATAATATATTCTCTTTTTATTCCTCAGCAATCTTGCTTTCCCTTTGCCAGAAGGGCACCCTGGGAGCTCTGAATGAACCCACCAAAGCTCATAACAAGGCACCAGACCCTTGTCAGAACAAGCCACAGCAGTACTTAGCTATTGAGATAAGACTTTTGTGGGTTGAAGCTGTGTACTCAAGGGAAGTGGTTGTTAACTGCCTTATTAATACACATGCAATTACTGAAGTGATAGTCATTTAGCCCCCAGGTAGGCAAAATTCAGCTTACCTTCAATTTATTTTATAATGACTTGTAAGAACTTTTACAAATGAAAGGATGAAAATTTATTAAAAGTCTATTACAGTAGGATTTAATACTATTACCTACAAAAAGTACTACAAACTAGGTAAAAATAAAACTTTTCTTACAAGACAGTTGCTAAAAACTGTTGTAGAAATCTGCTTGAGTTAGCTCCAGTTTGTCTGTCATCTGTTCTTTAGCATTCAGAAGCCCAGATGCAGAAAAAAAAATTGCACCATGCCTACCTTCTCTAGTCAGATTAAGTGCGCTGGCTACCATGGTAACCTAAACTTATTTTCTTACTTTATTCTGTAGGAATGAAAACTGATTTAATTCTCCAGAAGGTTTCACAGTAAAGACAAGTACCAAAAAAAAACTCAAAGAAGTTAGCTGTTTCTCATTTTTGCTAACTCAAAACCACTTTCTTTATCAGCAACATAAAGGAAGACTGCCCTTAATACATTATGCTTGATAGCTGTGGAAAAGCCTTGATTTCTGTTACAGAGATGAGCACAAGCAGCTAAGCAGCTTTTCCCTCCCCAGGTTCACATTTTATATAGTGTGACAGGTCATCTTTTCCAAATATGCTTAGAAAAAATTCACCTAAAGTAAGTGTAAAATATAAAAACTTAGGAAAGAAAGATAAAGCTACCAGCACATGGAGAGTACATCACAGTTCTGCCTTTATAACCATCAGTAAAAAATATAAAGGTTACAAATTCAGGTCACCTCAGGGTTCTGGAGGATTAACGTGAACTCAGACGATGGGCTCATATTCATCACAAACTAAAACCCAGCCCCATGTAATGAGTTTCAGAGAGCTTGATCTGTTGCTTTGAGAGGCAATAGACTGCTCCCCAGAAAATAGAAATTGTATCTTAAGAATGGTGGAAATCAGTATGTGATGGGACAACATACTTTACATTGTTAGCACAGACATCCTTCTGGCAAAATTTGGATAAGAAAAAAATTCTTAAGATGGCCCTAATTTTTTGCACAAGCTTAATATATCTGAAAACATTTAGTAACTTGCAAATGTGAGAGCTAATACAATATAAGGAGGATCACACTTAATTGTCAGCAGAAGGGGAAATCTTAAGGAGGAGGAAATTGTAACATTATGAATCTGAAGTCCTAAGTCCTAAAAATGTATGACTCTGGGGAAATCTTTAAATGGATAAGCAATGAGTCTTCCCCCAGAAATGCACTTTAGTACATGGAACAGCATTCCTTGGCTCAAATTAACAAGTCTCATTGACCACAGAAATATTACATGCCCGTGGACTACTTTTATGGCTTCTATTATAAGAAGTATATGTTTACTAAAAATAAGTTTGTGCTTCCATAGGAAAAAAAAAATCAGGAAAACACAAACTGGAAAATAATGAATGTCAATTGTTTAAGTTATAAATTACATTGACCATCTTATAGCAAAGTAGTACACACAGAAGAAAATCTCATGAGGATAAAGAGAATAGAGGAGACAACAAGAAAAAGTCTCCAATAACCAAGTCTGGAGGACCAGGGTCACAGAGTCTATAGCAGTTGTGTTGGTCTTGGACAGCTAAATCATCTTAAAGAGAGGACACTACACGACATTTAAACACATGGTTGAAATTCAATTGTGAGAATGTTGGAATGTATGTTAATCCTTCTTGTGATGCCTAAAGTACATTGCAAGCTCTTTGCAAAAAGTGGTAATTCCATTTGTAGAATAGTTTTAGTAGATACAAGTAGATATAGCTTTCACTATATTATCTCAGAAATCTGTTAATCTACGATGAGCTGGACAATATGGTTGTACAAATGTCACTGCTACACAAGGAAGGGAGTTTTTTAACACTCAATGAACTCTGAGCTGCCAGAGCCAGACTGCTATTCTGGCTGGCTTGTGCAACTCTACCTTGCTGTCAGTATAACATAGATATTCTCTTGCTGACTTTATCTAGGCTGCAAACACAATGATTCTCTTACTGTCTTAAGTTCGATAGATAGAAAGATAAGAACTGTGGGTTTTATTAACATTCTTATTCAGTAGCTCTTTTTTACCTTTTATATCTACACATTAGTTTAAATCCAGAAGAATCAGAATTAAAGTCAACTTTCCATTTGAAACATAGTTGCTTCACTAACTACAGGTGAACTGAGTTAATACCATTTGATGGGACAGAACTTGGTCTGGGCAGTGACTCGAATGCTTTATGTTAAAGTCAAGGTCAAAAACCTATCAGAATTTAGGTGTCTCATATCTCCATAGCATTTGGACCTCATCATTTTTAAAACATCTCTTACAGATTCTCAGTTTTTAAAATATCTATTCAAAATGTCGATATACAGTAGATTTTCTGTGTGCATCTATTTTCCTGTACAGAGTCACATTCTGTCTGCTCTGAACAGTGTAGAAACCTAGAGTTATCTCACTTTTACCTGTGGGGTGGTGGGAAGAGAAGAGAATTCTCAGAAAAATCACTGTCAGCAACCATAATTTTTCTAACAAAAAAATGGTCAGAGCTCTCCAATACTACTACTAATCTTATCTAAGACTGCACAGCTCTGGAAAATCACGACTTTTGAACTTACTATTATTGGTTTACAACGAAAGTACTCCTCTAGGAGCAAGCACAATAAACTAATAAAAGAAATTTCAATAAATTAAAATTAATGAAAATAAAAATTAGACACTCACCATTTACTAACTAGCTTAGAAATAACAGTACTCTTGCAAGACAGGTATCTGCTCTTTCCATACCTTATCTCTTGAGTAAGAGAGAAGCTACTAGTTTTGTACCCTGAAAAAGATGGACTTAACACTAGTAATCTTCAAGTGGAAGAGAACAGAGGGGCAATAGCCTGTTAACTCCATTTTAGATTTCCATCCAAAAGTTACTCCCATCCCCTGGTCACACAGTATCCTCTTACATAAGCTCTTAGCCTCATTTTCTGATCAAAAGGAATTGTTGGAGGCGTTTCTGTTTCAGCAGTGACCAGAAGATACTGTTAACCAGCACACAGCAAAACACTTTGCTGCTTTGTCTTAGAAAAGTGTTCCCAATTCAGATCTCAGAAAGAGCAGATAGCTAAAGACACAAAGTTTCATAAGTCATGGACTGACACAGGGTTCCATTGCCAACATCATCATCGTGACATCTCCTGAGAGGTGGCCACCAACAGTGACTCCCCTGGAACAGAGTTGGCAGGATTTGGCCTGGAGCCATATTTCAGGCTCTAGGCCCTTCTGATCTGCTCAGTAATAGAAAACCATAGCAGGTGAGATTAGATTTTTTTAGAGTCAGATCATCTTGGAAGTAGACTGCCAAGTACAGTATGATCTTACCCCACAGATAGGAAAAGCTCACAAATAATAATAACAACAACAATAATAATTTAATTATTTATTATATTTAAAAAACCAAAACAATAGAATTACAATTTGAAGTTATCTCTACAAAACAAGCAAAAAAATTTTAATACATACAAATCTGAACCACTTCCACCAAACTAGGATTTGCAGATGAACTTGCTGACATATAGCTACAGCAGGACATCACAAAAAGAGCTTTATGGCAGCCAGAGTCACAAGGTGGCTTCAGCAATAACATTTTCCTTCCCCTTCAGCTGCTGCAGGTCAGGAATCACCACCATATCTGGGAGGAGGGTGAGAATACTGAGGAGCCATGCTGCTGCCTGACACCCTGGGCGTATCTTCCCATGGATAAACCCTGCCAACAGGCATGTATTCCCCCTTTGAAACTAAAGCAGCTGCAGTGGTCACTAAGGACATTGGGTGAAGAGTCTGATTTGCTGATCTTGTTAAAACAACTGTGACTGGCCATTCCAAGTCTGGAGCATCTAAGCGGAGATACGGCTTTTTCAGACAAAAGGAGAGTAACACTGCCCAGGGGAAAAAAATCCAGTGGCTCAAAATAGACAAAAATCAAAGTACCTAAACTCGTAGTCCCTAGTGACTGTTTTGTAGTACTGTTTATTGGGTTGGTCTCTTAAGTAATTCAAACACTCTCCCTGTGTTAAGTAGAACAAATTTCACCAGAATTCAAACTTTATAGTTACAGACTTCCCACAGGTCAGAAGGCTTTTCTGACAATGTCAGAAAAGTCAGTCAAAACTCTTGGGTATTTTGGTGCACATTTTTTCATTAATGCTAACAGAAAGCAATATTAGCAATATTGCAACTGTCAGAGGAATTGATTCAAAAATATACACCATGAAAAAAATTAAGAAACTATTCATTAGATTACTATAGTTAATTATTACAGCTTCTCCATCTACTCAAGAAGACAATTAAATCAGACATCAAAGCTCATTGGGAAAATGAATTTACATGACTTCACATTCTCTTTTTGCCCCTCCTACCTAGATATCATATCCATCAGATGGCAAGCAGAGGCTTTGAAAAATCTGGTGTATATTTTAAAGTGATTACCTAAAACCTAAAGATTAATTAAAAGACCTTCATTAAGTACATAAAATCTTATAAACAGAAAAAAAAAAATCAAGTGTTTTCCAGAAAGCATGTATGTTTGTGTCATGGTTGTAATGAAACACGCATTAAGTATGAAACATATGGTTTCCATTTTGTTACCCTGGAATCCATCCTAAGACGTTTATGTTGTTAGCTTAACTGTTCTCTTCAGCTGAGAAGCTGTGGAAAATATCTCATCTGAAAAAAATCTGTACCTAATGGATAACTATAAAAGATTTACTAGATCTGCAGCGGACTACTTTAATAAAAAAGCCTCTGAGATTACTAGATAATTACTAGATTTTAACTTTTTAAAATTTAGAATATAATTTTGAAAATAAAAAAAAATTGCTTTAAGAGGTACCAACAGATTATATTGGTAATATTTTCTATAGTTAATAAATTTGTTGAGGTGTTTATGGCACTCTTTTGGAACCAGGTCATAGACCCAACAAGAATATATGACAAAATCATTACTAATGTATCATCTCCCTAATTTTATATATTAGAGAAACTTATTCCAAAAGAGCACTGCTCTGAAGATCACATATGACTAATAACCTGACTCTGAGACAAGGATCATTAAAAATCAGAGGAAAAGAAAATAGATCTCATTTCTTTGTTTTTTAATAATTCTTGGTTTTGCCTTGATGCAGAAATAGATAGTCAAAGAGATGGCTAGAAATTTCAAGACATCTATCATGAATGGTCAGACTTAAATTTTACTCACACTAACAGAAAAAAAAGGGCTGAAACAAAGTCCAAAGGTTAAATTTTGCTACGCTGTGCTTAAAAATTCATCCCCAAATTGCAATGCTGCTAACCTCAGTAACAAGCAGGCAAGGTATAAAACCTTTCATACCTTGTGCTGTAAACTAACTCATTAAGCCTGCTGTAGTTCTTACAAGGTATTGCTAAATTTTCATTTGATGAAGCCAATGGAAAATACTATAATGAATAAATTGATAAATGCAATCAGATCAGCTTGGAGAATTTAACATACTATGCTTCTTTATTTTATTAGTTAAGATGATTTGGGTTATGGCAGTCAAAAGCCTCCATTTTGTTACCTTAATATATCACATGGCTCTCTGTAAAGGGCCTACAACTTGAAACTCCACATTGCCTATGTTCTGCTAACATACAAGCTTGTTCATCTTTACAACCCACTGCAAGAATTAGCTGGTTATTTTAACTCACCTTTGCCATCTGTGCTTGGACTCCACTGGCCTTTAAAGCAGAAACTGCCTTCTGAGCAGCTGCTGGGCTGTCAAAGTCAACAAAACCGTAACCTGAAGTAGAAAACATTTAATTAAGAAGAGAGCAACCAGCTTATAATCAAACACTTCATATCAAACAACCATGCTACTAGCAGTTATTATTTAATACAATTTTCCTGTTGATCAAGAGGGACAACAATTTGAACTCTTATGTTCTTCATGTAGTCCAAAATAAAAAAAAAAAAACCAACAAAAACAAACAAAAAACCTACAACAAAACAAAACAAAAAGACAAAAAAAAAAGACAAAAAAACCCCACAAAAACCCAAAAAACCTAGCAAAGTTCTTGAACCTTGAACTGGTGAAGATCTACTCTAGTGGAACAAATCCATTTCCATGCCCACTTATTATCAGGATTTTGGCCAAACTGCTAACAAGCAGTATGATGCTTTGCTTTGTGCTATCTGGTATGTATCTTCTAACAGGAGTTTATTTCATAGAGATCACTAACTAAAGCATCATCTGTTAATTTTTCTAAACTAAATTCTTATCCAGTTTGAATAAAGGATGAATAAGTCTAATTTCATTTATTCAAAATGGGGCAATGGATTTAGTTTAAAATACACATATCTATCCAATTTTTGGTTAATGAGTTACCTCATTGTATATACAAAAAAGACAGTTAATTTAAAAAGTGACTGAAAATCCAGCTTCAGTGAAAGCAAATGATTTTTCCCATTGCTGCTGAAGCAAGAATGTGAAAAATTGTCCTGAAAGCATTTTCCATGCCATATAATGCAATCTTTAAATATTAAAATAACCCAAAAGTTCATCGTAACAAATTTCATATATCTGCAATAACTTCTTTTCTTATTCTGAACAATAATATTTAGGATGTCCAAATTGCAATATACCTTGGCCTTAACAGACACTAACCTTATAGGCTGGGATTTTTAATGGAACCAGAGAATTGGATGCTCAAGGCTCACCAAAAGGCCATCACAGTTTGGAAGCTACTCTCACTAGATGTTATTGCAAACCTCATTGGGCACTATCCCCTTCCTTTCCACCACTGAACTGCCCAAGTATTAACGAAATCCCTTTCCAATGTTCAGGTTGGGTTAAAAGAAAAAACCAACAATAAAATAACCTCTAGAGGAGTAGAAAATGGAAATATTTCTTCAAAATATAATAGTATTTTCTTACTTTATATTCATACTGAGAAAAGGTTGTGTAATGATGTAACTGAACCAGCTTTAAAGTTCTTAACTTGGGAAAAACAACTCAAGCAGCCTTGTATATCAGTGGAGGCTTACTTATCCTGCCAAGAAGCCGAAGAAAGCAGCAAATTGTTTTGTGTAACACGTGGTGTTGTGGATTGTTAAATCCTGACATGAAACAAAGTGAGTTAGTTCATATCAAGTCTTGTGCCGCCAAGGCAAAACTAACTTCCCAAACCCCAAACTAGCTTTCCATACCCACGGCAGTCTCGGTTATCAACAACACACTGCACGGTGTAATACAAAGCTACTGACACCAAGCATGCCATCAAAGCTGCCTTTGCCACCTTCTAGATGATATGTAAACTCAATTGCTTGTTGTTCCAGTTCCTTTAAATGCCATGGTGCATTTTTTGGCAAAAGCCAGAGATGCTGTCAATCTTTTGGTTAAATTCCAGTTAGATATCTGCATTCTGCCTACTTATGTTCCTATCACAATTTCAGTGACATGCAGCAAGATTCCCTGGAGTCTTACCTTGCAGTATGGTGTCAAAGCAGGCTGTTAGCTACTGCTTTTCATCAATGAGATTTAAACTCTGTATTGGAAAAATCAGCTTAAATCTCTTAAAGCATTAATGTGAGAATTTTTGTATCACCGACAGGACTACTGAAGACTCCAGGAACTGATGGAATGGACAGGCTAAATCAGTTAAGTGCAACCACAGGCACTAACTAATTAAAATAATTGAAAAGGGTATCTCGTCTTTCCTAGTCACAATGACATCTGCATACAAGCTAGGAAAAAATTCCAGAAATTTCAGTTTCTGAACTGCCAGCGCCCCTTTAAGTTCTTAAGATGGGGAGCTGAGGAGTTATGCCCCTGCATTGCTTCCAAGTTCTGCACAAAAACTGTGTCTTAATTAATTATGAACTCTCCTCCCTCTGCCCATCAGCTTTATGCTCATTCACGGGTGTTATTAACATCACTAAATCAGCTGACTTAATACTTCACTTTGCTTAGAAATTATCCTCTTAATTGCAAAAAAAGAAACTCTGAAATCTGGTATTTCAGCGCCACTCCTTCTCCCACCATGCACCCACTGGGATACAATCTTGCTGCAATTGCAATGAGCGATGAAAATCAGTGAACTGATGTATCCAGTTTATCTAAAGGAGTTCTAATATTTTTTCCAGACGCAATTACTTTGCTGAAAACGAACCCTCTCTTTGCTTCCAATACGCTCAATAGCATATAACAAAACACAATTAGAGTACTGGAACATGTAATTAAGTGCTGCTTTAAGCTACTCTAATCAATGGAGCTTATTTCCACAATGTATAATTTTTTTTAGATGCCTAGTATAGTTGAATGGTCTTCTGTAAGCTTCCCTAGTTTCTCCAGGCAAAAGGCGGAAAGCTGCTTTTAACTCCAATTTTGTTTTTAAAATAGAGGCAAACTGCCAGCCAGCACTGTGCATGTCAGCTTCACTCCAGCTTGGCTGCACCACTGACACAGGCTGTCTGCCAGCTCCATTGGAGACAAATGGATTGAATACACCAACCATGGGCAAGAATAAGACTAGTTTAGGAATAAGAACAGAGAGGAAGGAAAAAAAGGTAGAAAGCACTTAAAATACAACGTTAACGTATTGTATAGAATCAGTTACGACTTTCAGGTGAATATAAAGGCAAGTGTACATACCTTTGCATTTGTTTGTCGTCTTATCCAAAATAGCCTTCGTGGATACAATTTTCCCATACCTAAAATGTATTACACATATGTAAAGAAAATGAGAAAAGAACATCCTATTATAACAGATACACAAATCGCCTTATTTTATACACTAGTATCCTTTACTCTATGCAAAATTGAACAATATATAGACTATATGTAATGAAAACTCATGTGTAGATGGAAATGACAAAAAAGATTAACAGTTTCAAGTACTATATCTTTTCTATTCACCTTATGTTTTCAGTGGCACAACAGAATCACAAAGCAAGCCAGAAAAAATGTGCTTTGTAGAAAAGAATACAATGCAGTTAAAATCATGGTACATATAAGACACCGCATTTTAGACAGAAGCTTGGACTCTCTCAGTATATACACTAGTTAAAGCAGACAAGTTGCCTTGTCAGTGCTAGGCTTGCTACCTAACACTGTATGTGAAAAAAAAAAAAAGAGAAAAAAACCCAACAAAACCTCAACTAACAGAAAAATATTAAATTTAATTTAATATTATTCTGTTCTGGAAAGTGACAAGTGGAAGATTTATGAAAGCTGATCAACGAAGTAGCAAAAAATTTTCTGTAAATTTCTGTAAATATAAACAATTTCAACTAAAACCAAAACATTCCTCAGGAAAGTTTCTATTTTCTTTTTCTCACTGCCTGTTCCTCAGCTTCTCAGTAACTGATAAGCCCAGGTACCAGTCTGCTATGCAGCCCAAAGGTGAGCACACAGAGATCCAAGCAACTAAGCTTGCAGAAGCAAATCCAGTTATAGGAAAAATTGCTGTTTCTGAAGTACTCTACAATGTTTATCAGAATTGGGTATTTCGATCACATTTAGAGTAGAATTTATTGCTGCTGGTAAAAACTTGAAATTTCCCTTGGAAGACAAATCCCAGTTTCAATTTAAAAGCAGGAACTCTGTTGGTCTGCATCAGCAGCGGAACTGGAAATGGAACACAGCTTTCCCAAGCTCCTCACTCACAATCTCCTCTGTTTGCTTGTGAACTACACTTGATACAGTGCTGTGAGCACACAAGAAAGAAACGATGCAACAGGAGTTTGCTTTCACATGAAAATATAATGCAACTTATTACATTAACAGGTATATCTATATACTGTGCGCTAAGAGGCTCTTTAGCATTGTACAAGAAACCAAAATGAGCTGAAAATTATGAGAAATGTTATCAGTATAAGAAAGGGGAATTTGGAGAAGAATAAAGTTTTGCCATCTTACCTGCTAAATATAATTGCAACAGAGTATCATTTCAAAAAGATGTTATGTCAAAAGACAACTAACTCAATTTCTGCAGTAGCTGTATTAGTCTTTAAAATTCTTCAAAACATATGAGGTCTAAGAAATGATGCTTTATTTACTAAGAGTACTCAAATAACTGTTCACTTGCAAAGTGATAGTTATTCAAAGACAAAATCTATTTACAAAGTACTTTCCCCCTAAATACAAGTTTCAATGTAGTTATCAATCTTGGTAACCAATTTCAATTCAATTCACCAGTTTCTGTTTATTCAATGAGCTACTGTATAGCTTCAAATGGTCGCAAGGGAGTAAACCAGGAACATAAGCCACAAGGTGATGGCTTTCTTATTTTATCTGAAATTGTGAGCATCTACACTGGTATAAAATAGAGCTATCCATCTATAGCCTAAAAATGTACAAGCATCAATGAAAATCAGTGCATACCTAAATATACCATTTTAGAAGCTGTAATAAAGCAATAGAAATTGTGCCTAATAGTTGGAGTACTTATTTTCCAAATATGTTATTCCATTTAGAAAGTTTTATAATCCCTAAGTCAAAACTTCTGCAGAACTTTTCTTAGTCCAGAGTAAAAACACATGCTATAAATGAGAGAAGTGAACTGCTCAGGTCACTTGTACCCAGCATGACATCTGACAGCCAGCATTCTCCATATCCTATAAGCTTCCCTAAGCTTCTTAAAGAGAAAAACTACACAACCAAAGGATGATCTTGTCCCTCCTACTGTTTCAGTTCTTGAAAGCATAGAAAGTGGTGATGAAAAACTACAGCACTGGGTATCTATGTAAACACAGTAACTCAGTCGGTTGGTTCAGGGTGGGGAGTCAGGGCTGGCTGTGGACTGCACTGGTCCACCTATGCTGACACACACCAGCCCATAAACAGGTGCCTGTATGTCTGTTCTTTACAGCAAATTTGTGGACCACTTTCCAATGTGCAAGATGGCTTAGTGATTTATTTCACTGTTCTAGATAGCACAGCTCCTGCAAAGAACCAGCCACCATGGAAGGCTGCCAAGAAATTTCAGCAGTGTGAGTCTAGGAACAAACTGGGAACCAGTATAACAATAGCAGCTATCGCCAGGATTTCTCCTACGATATTCCCATGTGCTAGCTTTCCACTCATGCCATGAGGCACAGAAATGGAGTTTACCCGCCCTGACCCTGGCTACAGGGATACATCCCCTCCTTGTTCCCAACATGGGGTCTGATACCAGAGGAAATTACTCCTTGCAGTTCCTCCCAAGTGCTTCCTTCAAATGATGACCATCGTGAAAACCTACTTTCTTCCCCTTGAATTCTACAGTCCTAATACTCTGCTTTTAATAAAGTCTCCTGTCTTCAATTTGTCAGGTGCCACTGCAATCAAAACCCAGCAGAAATCAATGAGCTATAAAATACATCAGTCATGATGTAAACTGATACGTATCACCTGCTTAAAAAAAAAAGGATTATAGCAAGCAAGAGAAAATTTATATTTTATGATGTTAGTTCATGCCTGAAGATGATAATTCCTCTCAGAGTTCCTGTACATCTAGTTGTCTTAGGCACCGTGCAGAGGCTTCTCTCCAGCTCCACAGCCTTACTGCATGCTTGGTGAGACTTCCTACCTGCAGCAGAGCACTATTCTCATGAGTGGCAGAATCACTTCCACAGTGATTGGCAATTGCTCATTCCCTCGGCCATGAAGCAATTTTTTAAAATATACTTTCTTTTAAATTCAGTATCAGTCTTGAGAAATAACTGCTAATCTGGCTGGTGACAAGCAACTAGGTATTTCTTACTAAGTGGGTTATTTACCTCCCAAAAATAATATCTAATTAATGTTCAGCAGCAATAAAGAGTTTCCTATTTTTGAGTGCTTTTAACATATTCTCTCTTCAGTCTGAATTACCTTTGGAGATGGAAAATGTTTTCAGCTTTGCATCTCTTTTCTACACAGCACCTAGACCAATGTCAACTCACATATTGAGAAAGAGAAGGCTTGGGTAAGAGGCAGGTAAATAATTGTCAGAGGGCACTGGGTATGGGATTAAAAGGGATAAGCCCAGTAACAGCCTGTGAACAGTGTACGTACTATCATTATAGTACAGAACACCAATACAAATGTCTATCTGGACAGGAGATAAAGAAGAAACCTGTTCAAAACCAAGTTAGGAAGAAATGCAGTATTGCTGCTTAATAGGATAATGCTTACCACTACCTATTACATACTCTTGGTGCAGAAATGAAAGAATTACCTTCATCTGCTCAGCTGCCCCAAAATCTATTGCCAGGCAATGTGAATCTCAAACACAGCATTATCCCTTTGTCTTAGATACTTTTGAAGTGGAAGACCTGAAGCAAAGCATCACCATATACTTCTTTAAAATCACATTGTTCAACAACATGGTCAAAACCAGTGCAACAATCACCCTGACAGATTTATTACAAATAGCTAGAGATACTTTTAACATTTAAAACATCTCTGAAGCCTAATTTTGGCAATCTCCATGATGTTGAGATAAAAGCGTCCTTATAAAACTAAGCAGACGTATCAACCTGAACCCCTGTTTATTTTTTCCCTTTGTACATCTGGTAATATAATGAACATACTTGCAAATGTGAGGGTAGTAAGATGCCATCATAAACATGACAAAGAATGGGGAATGAAGTAGCTTGAACTCTCTGCCCCAAGCACTTTTTTTTAAGTGTTGAAAGAACTTATCTGTGTGTGCATTAGGGAGGTACAGTAAGAACTGGTAGTGAGAGGCTTGATAAGGTTTCTCTGGAATGAACTGTTCAAATCTTTGGCCACAACAGCTTAATGTAATATATCTTCTGCTACCAAGCTTTTCTTTGGACTACTTTCAAACTATCTTTCAGCTTGTGCTGTGAAGGGTTTCTCTACCACCTGACATGGACACAAACATGCCTGAAGGAACTCTGCTACCATGAAAAATCCTTGCCTTTTATTGCTGTTCAGGTCCTCCATCCTGAACTGTCCAGAATTTTGCGTTGAAAATGAGCAGTGCCCTTTCTTTTCCTACGTCCAATCCAGTTATAAAAAGAGCATTCCTAGAGATCCTGGTGTTACAGCTTGCATTACTGCAGTGCTGTCAGAATTCCTCTGTTATGCAGAAACAATGCTGCATATCTTCTGTGTTTATTCTAGATTAATTTTTACATCTTAGCATCTTATCAATGCCTTCCATGGAATGCTCTTACTTTTAAGAGTCAGAGTCATGTGGTAAAACCAGACATGGATCTCACAACATGTAAGTGGTTCTGAGTATGTGAACTCACTTTAAGGTGGAATAATGAAAGGAAAGGGAACCTGGTTGAACACCAAAATTTCAGTAGGGAGCCAATATTCTGACCAGGTGACTCAAAGACTAGAGAGAGCACAACAAACAGGCAGACCCAGCAAGGAGGGTGATGTGGGAGAGCAGATCAGTTAATCCTAAAATATAATGCAGTTGCTGAATAGATACCCATCAAAATAAGTCTTACTTTAGACTGGGATAAATAACAAGAAGAAAATGCACAAAGCAAATACTTCCAAAGAAATTCCTATATACTAATTGAAACACTAAAAAGAACACGCAGGTGGGGCTGCTTAGTCTGTAAATCAGCTTTAAAAATAAAAGAGGCAACAACAAAAAGACAAACAAAAACCCTTTCTTATTCAAGATGGCCTTATTCAGCACACAATATGGTCAGTGGGCACCTTGCACATGCTCTAAATGCAGTAAATTTCTGCTTGAAAGGAAATCATGCTATCTTTCAGTACGACCCTAAATAAATGCAGATAACAAACACTGACTTGTGCAAATGAGTGATGTGCAACTTTTAAGATAATCCTCACCTCCCCAAACAGAGAGTGTGGTATTTTGAACACTACAACTCAAAACATGAATGTAATATGAAACTGATGGTCTTACTAGCCAAGCCCACAGTACCAAGTATCTTGCTTGTAGAGTAGGTGGAAGCCAGTCCATTCATCTCTGCTGAGACTTGAAGAGAAGAAACCCTAACAGTCCATGAGAAACCTCATCTCTGCTGGAGTTCTCAGCTCCTCTATAATACCTGGTGCAAAAGGAGCAAAGAAAATTCCCTGGAGCTGAGGAAAAGAGTCAAGGGAGTTGTCAGTAAGAGCTGACTTGGGACAGCCATCTCCTGTTCCTCACTGATCCTCCAGTGTTCAGAGCATTTCTAAGCCAACAGCAAAGCCAAGGAAACATAATCAGCCCCAGCAACATTTTCCCCTGGATCCGAAAACCAAGCTCAGAGCAGCACAAAAGGTTTTATCTGGCTCCCATACCTCCCTCTCTCTGTTGCATTTTGGGAAAGTGGTGTACTGAACCTTAAGCTCTTGCTCCCTTTTAAGCTTAGACAAATATAGGGAGTTTTTGTTTCTCTGTGTATCAAATTTTTGACTTCCCAGTAAGGGGAATTTCAGAAAATAATTGTTAATACAACACTGTTAGTCCTTGTGATAGCCTGTTCTGATCCTGCTCTGCAGCTATGGGTAAATGTTCTCTTACAAAAACTGGATAAAGAAATTTTTTCAATCCAGCGGAATACTGAGTTTGGAGAACAGAATCAAACCATATGGTTTCCATTCTTAAATTCTTCTTCACCACATCTATGCCGTAGTGTAGAAGGAGACATTGTTGAGAACATTTTGTCTGTATTTTGTTTTCTGTTGTTGGAAGACACACTATTCTTTGAGAAACTCTTCGGAATAACTCAGTCGGTTTATGGCCATCATGGGCCTAAAACTCTGCTACTGGAGCATAATGAGTACCTACCACCAAAAGCATAATTAAACATTACATAAAAAGCTGCAGTTATGCTTTTCATATTTTTATTTTCACTGTTAATGAGTACCCATAATCTAGCTTAGTATGAGTTGTTTTGAAATTGTTATAGATTTGGCTAATTTATTTGGTTCAGCAAAATCTCCCTTACTAGCTTCAGATATTCAAGCATTGGGTTAATCAACGCCACCAGATGTGCCCTGTTTCAGTCACTAGATCATATTTTTCATGATGTGCAAAATAGAACTTCCTCATTAATCTAAATTAAAGTGTTGCTTTCATGATATGCTGTTAAATGGTCATATGGTTTTGACATAATGCTAGTTCCTTCCTTTCTTACTAATTGTCCCTTTGACTCTCTCTGGTACTTCAGAGAGAAAGATGGTGTTTTCCAAATATCCAAATACCCAAGTAGTTCTTACTGTCAATGTTTATTATTTTACTCAGGAGATAAATAATACATCCAAATAAATTAGAATTAATTCTTATAAAAGCCAACTATTGTTTTGTCTTTACAAAATTATGAAAATTACATTGTGTGCATTAATATAAAGACTACTTTTGAAATCTGTGTACTTAAAAAAAACAAACAAAAACCCAAGCAAAAAACCAAACCTAAACAAAAAAATCGCCCAAACAACCCCCTGCAAACAAAACCAATCAATGAAAAAAACAACCAAAAAAACCTCCACAGATCATTGGCTTCAATGACAAATCAACAGTCTTACATGCTGCTGTAAATTCTTCATTAAGACCAGCAATTCTTTCTTCATAAGCTCTCTACCTTTAATTCTTCATTTAAATTTTTTATATTTGTGTTTTCAATAAGAATCAGTGGATAAGAGTATATGTTATCATCATTACCAATGCCATTACCAATATCAGCCCAGTGCAAACTACTATTACTTTGTTACAAATAATTTTTCATTCAGGCTCAGTAGGTTACGATTTCAGATTTCCCTGAGAAGTTATCAAAAGCAGCAAAACCAAATCCAAACCCAGATATTCTCTCATCTCTTACAGCTGCCTGTCTTTAAAGGAGCAGAGGCTTTGCACAACAGACATACACAACTTTGCAAAGTGTGAACAAATGCCTTCGTTTCTCGGACAATATTAATTTCAACAAATAAAAAGCAGTATTTTATGAATAGGTATTTGGTTTGTAGTGTACACACTCTACACAAATGCAAATTCTCCTTAAAGCTAAAAATAAACAAGAATTCAAAATCCTGGTGGACAGTGAAGAGACACACAGAAAATGATTTTGGAAATAATTATTTTTCAGCTACCCAATTTGTTTTTCTCAAGAGTAGTTATTTCCTCGTTCAGACAAAGATGAGTTGTGGGGACAGGGAAGACAGGATTTTAGAATCAGGAAATGTTTGCTTCCTCTTGTTCTTGCTCTGTAGAGATGGGAATAACCTCTATCCGTTTCTAGAATCTGACTGAAATTCAAGGGGAAAGAGTCCTGTTAGTATCCTACGGCTATTTTTATGACATTTTTGCAAAGGTTTTCCAATTAGTATGCTCCTTTTTGCACAACAAATTGATTATCTTAAAAGCATGACCCACTGTACAACATCCTTTCATTTAGTACAACCAAGGAAGACTCTGAGTACTAGTGTCTCCAGGCATTTTAAACATTTCAGACATATTTCAGTTGACACTAAAGCAGCATTCTTAATGTGGCTTTTTAGTGTGTAGTAAATGAACAGATTGCCAACAACTGCCTGCAGAGGTGTTTTCTCTGTCAGTCTTAAGTCAACAAAAATGTGAGGGCATGTTTATTTAGTTTTATTTTATAAGGTTAAGAATGTTGCAATATGTGAAAAAGCAGTTATTCTTCAGTCCTATGATGACACAATCATGGGGAAAAAAAATTTTAAAATAATCCATTAAGACAGACACACACAAACCCTGCAAAGAGGAGTTGGAGAAGAAGGCTGTCTTGATGTCCTGTTGGGCATCAAGAAGAATTCAGCTGATGCTACTTTGAGAAAAAACACAACAGCAGTAGTATTGATCTAAAAAGAGATTTAAAAGCTTAAGTATAAAATCTTTACATTAGGGTTTGTTTGGGGGCTTTTTTAGTTAATTGAAAAGAAAAAAAAAAAAGGCAAATTCTGAAGAATGAACCTGTAACTTCTATTCTAAGCTCTGACAAATTTATCAGCATCTGTAGTCTCAGTCGCCCCACTGAGAATGTGAATTCAGATACTTGGCAGAGCTATGATTAATAATCACCCTCTCTTCAAGGACAGTTTTTTGTCAAAGCCCTGAATCTTGGCCTATCCTTGCTCAGCATGATTTTTACTACTAAATACACGGCATATGATTTCCTTTTGATCTTTCATAGGCTAGTAAGAAAATAATGTTCAACTTTATGGTAGGGAGAGACCAACACAATAGCTCCAGACACTGAAAAAGGAGAGAACAATAGCAGCTAAAGTGGAAGAGCTGACACCTTGCCCTGCATAGAAGATCAGCTTTCACATTTCTGACTCCTAACGATTCTCATCATCCTAATGATTCTTATGAAAGCCAGGGTCCTAACATACTGGTCCTAAATGTGTTGATTATAAAGCCGTTTTAACTGTGAAGACACAAGATGTCACATGCGGCAAAGAAAAACAGAATTTCAAGTAACAAATTGTGAAAAACGATCCCATTCAATGCTTCTTGAAGCCTCTGCCCCTGCAGTAACCCAACCTGACTTCTGACAAGCTGAGGTGATTTAGTATAATCTCTGAACCATCTGCTAGGCTATCTGTCAGTTCAGTAGCCTTCTTACTTTACAGTTTATAGGTTAAGCAGGATAAATAACCTATCAGAAACACAAACAGATTTGCCTCTTTGACACACTTTGAAATGCAAGTATTGTCTAAACAACCATAGCTTGCTTACTCTTAAACTGAAGAAAAAGAAAATTAAAATCAAAGTAAACAAAATTACTGTTCTTTCAGAAGAAGAAATTGTTTATCATAATCTTTACAGTTTATGAAATCTACAGATCAGGAAAGCGAAACTATTTTTTCCTAACTAATTTCTGCCTACGCTTTTAGGAGATTTTTCCCTTCACCCATTTAAAAACACACATGTGAAGTATTTTAAAATGTGTAAATTGTGTAGAGTTACGTTTTCAAACATCTGTTTGTAGGGACAAAAGTGCTGGTTGACATTAAAAGTGTTGTTTTCTGCCAGTGGTCTAGAGAGTTTGATGAGCAATGTGAAAGACCACTTTGTGTTTTTCTTATTCATTATGTGGTATTGTTCTTTCGAGAAA
Source organism: Corapipo altera (assembly GCF_003945725.1). Classification (NCBI taxonomy): domain Eukaryota; kingdom Metazoa; phylum Chordata; class Aves; order Passeriformes; family Pipridae; genus Corapipo; species Corapipo altera. Next base: position 18,017,396 of record NW_020884877.1, on the reverse strand, counting down.
AATATTTTAAATATGAAGTGATGTGTGCAAATCAGATTGAACAGTATAGAAACTGATTTGCTACTACTCTACTGCTAATGTAGTATATTATAATTTATATTAAGTGTTCTTCCACTGAAAGCATTACAGAAAGTTCTACTGTAAGACGTGGAACTGAGGATCATTCATATGAAAATGGTTTGTAGTTATTCGCGTAGTCGCAAACAATAAATCTCCGTAATCATAAATTATCTGAAATCAAACAACATATTAAGATGATCCACACAAGAAGTCACCAGTAAATGCTGCAACGTTAGAAAAATCAAGACATCTGCCTTTCAATGCCTCCCTCACAAAGCAGGCTGTGCTTCCTAATCTGTACTGTCCAGCATCCTGTTCAGCAGAGCAAACTCTGGAAAATCCAGATTTAAAAAAAAAAAAAAAAGGAGATAACTAATTTAAAAGATATTCAGAATTCTTGGCTAATTCACTTTTTAGTACTACAATTATTCTTACTTAAGAAAACACAGGACAATCTAGATTTTCTCCTGCAATTTGCATTTGCAACCACTAACAAGGCTATTCAGGTATATGGGAAGAGGTTACAGTTTCCTATTGTTACAAATGGAAGAAGGAAACCATGTTATTTTAAGAAAGCAAATGGTCTCACCCTGTTGTTTTCTTACCTTAATGCTACAGAATGGACACAAATTATGCCTAGGTTAAGAACAAAGCACTGAAAAAAAATCTGCATTTAACACATAACTGAAAGCAAAATCTGAAACAATATTATTTGCAAATAATTATCATAGTTTCTGTGGCTCCCGGAAAGAATATAAAAAATATGAGAGCAGAGTTTCATATAGCCATGAAAGATTTTTAAATACTAATTCATTTGCAAGCAAAATCCAAAAGCATCAAAAAGGTTAAAATTACAAGTCTGAAATATTATTTCTAAAGTCTAGTGATTTCTTTTATCCTTTTTTTTCATACTGAGAAATGATCACTACTAAAGACAATGATTTGGGAAGATGAGAAATTAACCCAGATGAATGCTAATATGTATTTATAAGCCAAGCTCATGGCAGGTCTGCAGACGTGCATGTATTGATTTACCACTGCTAGCTGTTTTAATCTGAAAGTGAGGCACTATTTCTACACCCAGCCATAAATCTTGGAAAATTTCAGCCTCATGGATTTTGTAGAGCCTACGCTAACAGCCAGAAAGAATAAAATTATGAAGATATAACAGAGCAGTCCTTGTTATTCATAACTCTTTTTTCTTCCCTGTGTTAAACGGTAGAGATCAGCTTGGGAGAATAATTGAGTCCCTCTACCTGAAGACCTTTTATTTTTCAATTCCTCCTCCTCCATCCAAGGAAGACAAAGTCAGTCATTGTCAGCGTATGATGGATTGTCTATTATTTTGTCTATTCCTAAGCATATTTCTTTTTCTTGTGGAAGGGAATTAAGGAAAAGGTAAAAATATAATAAATATAAATATATAAAAATATATATAAAAATATTTGAAAATAAAATCATTTATCTATGCTTCCCAATACTTTTTCCCTTGTTTTAGTCAGAACAGTATAAATCAAAATGTGTTATTTTGACTACAGTCTTAGCTAGTGTGAGGTTACCTCCTCTCCGCATATATAGGCAGACATCTATTAATATTACAAGGCTGTATATTTGCAGAAGGTTACTTTTTAATTCATTCTTGCATGTTAATTTCACTTCTACTGAAAGCTGCTAACCAAATCTTTACCCACAGTTTAAATAGATGATGTCCCACAGAATATGCCATAAAAGTCCTGAAAACCATATCACCGGAGATTGTCACAGTACAAGGGCACTTTCAGCCACATCCTGTTTCCTAAACCCTGATCCATGTGTCAGCTCTGAACTACAAAAAACTGTTTCACATATCGTGCAAATTACATATATACATCTAAAAAAATTACATACATTCATATGTACATGCATACATAATGCTTTTTCTCGCATTTATCTTGTGTTGAAGATGTCTAGTTGCTGGAATAATGCCTATCATAGGTAACTTTTTCAAAATACATCAATGTATTTTGTATGTTTTCCTTCTGGTCTTGTAACATGAAGACAACTCAAAGTCAACAGGATGACTCCAAGACTTGGCCTGCTGGGTTAAAATATTTTATACACAAAGATACCTGTTTGTTCTTACCTCTATCTTGCACTAATTTTACACCCCATCTTAGAAAGTGTTGACTGCCTCTCTTCTGTCTGGAAGGCAGAAGAGGGAAAAACCCAATACATTCAAATAACCTCTAGTATCTCTGAACTGCATTTTAGCAGTAGTTCTTTTATGAAATACTCATAGTACCATCCTGCTTTCAACAGCTATTTTATACTGGAATTAACACCTCATAATGAAGAATCTATACAATAAACAGAGTATGATCTCCTTTAATTTCTGGTAACTTAATATCAATCATTAGAACAGCACTAAATGGACAAATTATTAAAAACCACTGCTAAGCCTTCCAGAGGCCTTGTCTCCCTAATAGCATGGCAGTAGACTTTACCCCTATTTGAATTTGTTTCTGTAGTTTGAAGTCCCAGCTGTGCTGAATAGTAAATATCTCCATTTCAATAGGGAAAATGGTTGTACTAAAGTAGTTCTCTCCAGGGGTCAATATACTTCAGAAGGCCATTTAAGTGGCTGTATGTTATTGAGCAGAAACATCAGTTCACATATTATTGATTGTAACTGCATGGCTCTGTTGAAAAGATGCCTGCAGTAGTATTAAGTGCTGAGATAGGGACAGAGGAGTGTTATGCATTAAAAAAAATACTACCCATCTGTTGCCAAATTTTAGATAGATGAGCAATCACGAGCTGTAACACAAAATCTAAAGTGCAACCTCTGTGGCTGATGCATCAGGGTCATATTCAGCAACACTTCCTCAGTTTCACACTGCTTAGACGGTCTTTTGAATATTGATTGAACCAAGCAGGAGGCAGAGTTTGATTTCCGCAGTTTTGCAAAGAGTATGTAATAGATACTTATATGGAAATTTGCTTTTGGTAGCTTAAATACATCGTTTTCTTTAAAAACATCATTAACCTGTTCTGATCCCATCACTACAACAACTAGCCAAGTACAACTGAAGCCTTCTGGAATCACCACACAGTCAGCCCACTCAGCCCTGAGCTGCAGACAGTCCTGCAGTCACACCACACTGCACTCCAGACTGCCATGGAGAACACACCAAGCTGGCTGAAATCAATGTGATCCCCTGACCCTCATCTCCAGTGACTTTTTGCATAATGATTATGTCAAATACCATCATGGAAGGGTAAGTCCAATGTCCCAGACTTCACTTTGGCAGTGTGCCCAAGGAAGCACATTGAAATACACAGACAATTAAGGTTAATCCTGGCCTAGCAGGAAAAACCCAACCCATAAGCATTTGTGCAAAGGGTTGAGTCAAGACTCAGTCAACTGGGCTCAGAGAAAATTGAGATCCTCTAGTTGGCTATGTCAAGTGCAAGCCAGGATGGAATCTGCATTAAGCAGAGTAAGACATAGATTTAAAGTTTCTTAAAATGAGCAGTGGTAGGAGTTTCACAAACCCAGAGCATCAGCAGATCCCACAGAAGAGACTAGTCAAAAAACACCACAGAGTCAAGAAATATCAAACACTGCATGACAGCAAAGTTGACAGGCAAGTCCAAAGTCAGTGAAGTCAGTCCTGTATCACCATCTTTCTTGAACAGATTCAACATATGCCAGCAAGGAAGCTTGTATGGTATGGGCACAGTGTTTCTGGGCTTTACAGACCTTTTTATTTCAGAGAGCTTGAGATGACTATTTCTTTGCCTACAAGAGGGCAGTAGAACGAACTATATGGAAGAACCCGTAACTTCTATTTGAGGATGAATCTCAATGCCTACGCTTCAGATTTTAAAATAGTTCATTTTCTAATTTTTCCAATCAATTTAACTAAACAAGATGCTTAAAACAACTTTAATAGAAATCTTAAAATACTTTTTATGAAAACCACTTAAAATACTTTTTATGAAAAACACCCAAGAAGCAGGGAAACATAATGGATAGAATTATCACATAAAAAAGGACTGAGAATGCAGTGGCTATACCCAGCGTTAGAAAGCCATCCACTAGTAAAGAGTTAAATAGTATCTAGGTCACTCTACCATCTTTCCTGCACACCCTCAGCTCACTGCATATCGGAAATGCTGTGTGGGAAAGCCAGGGAACTAAACTCACAGACCAAGTATGACTCAGACTGCAGTAATTTAATGATACTTTTATTCTCTTAAATTATCTTTGGGATTAAAAGAATCCACACCCTCAACATGAAACCAAATCACAGTGAAAGGAAGGAACCACAATTTCACAGATCTTTGAGTTCACAAAAGGTATCTGGAAACAAATTAATTATTAATGGTAAGGACTGAAACCTTTCCTACAACATACTATACAGTCAGAACACCAGAAGGTGAAAAATTTGAGCCCCAGTCAGATGTTCTTCTGAAAGCCCTAGTGGAGATGATCTCAGTAACAGGAATGTCAGAGAACTGCCTGCCAAAAAAATAAAGGAGAACTATCACAGTCAAATGGTGACCTCTACCACTAGAGGAAAGCAGCTTGAGAGAAACAGCCTCACATTTCCTCCAGGACTGAAGGAATTGAACTCAAGAGATGTCAAACATCTTTGGTATAAGCATAAGCAGAAGTCAACTACAGCATCCTGGAGAACCCAGAACACCAGTGACCAAACACAAATTCAGTTAAATTCCTGAGGAAAAATTAAAATTTCTGCAAATTCTCTCCCACTGAACAATGCAGAAGTTTGTAAAGGACACTAATGAGCAAATGAAAACATTGGTCTCAGAAATACTCCTTCCTGCCTATAATATAAAATTTTGAAAATTTACTCTTTCCTCTGCACTTCAAGCTGCTTCCCTGTTGCCCACTTAAGGAAAAGACAGAAAAAGGCATGGTAACTACCAGAAAATGAGGAGCAAAGCTAAGATGTCCTAACAGCATTAAGATGTCTTCTATCACAGGAACTTCAAAATTTTCATACAGAGAAAGTAATTTCCCTTTTTTCATGGCAAAAATTTAACTAATTTTGTTGTGGTGATATGAATAGCAGTGGGAGCCCTTTTCACAAGGGTTTTAGTAGTATATTATAATAAGATTATAAAAAATTTAGCATCTGGCTCAACAGTTATATATTTAGATGTATTCTGCTCTGTTTCTAATTAAACTATCCTTTTTTTAAATCCCGTGAGATAAAGAAACTAACAATATTCCCACATCACTAGGATGCTTGTTCAGTAACCAGTTACCTTTGATAGTCAAGTCTTGCTGCTGCTCATCTTTCAGCTACATCCAAAACAGTGAGCCTGTGCTCCTCAGACTACCATCTCAACCTCAGTTCAAGTGTTATTTGAGAAACAGTTGATCGGTGACAGTCAGGGCTGTACCCTCTTCCTGAGAGGGCCACTCTTTTCAAAGTATTTAATGACATCTGCGAAAGTGCATAATTCTGAGTGAGTGTCCTAGACTTCAAAGAGAATTAACAAATATTTAACTGAATAAGCAATAAATAAAATGGGTGGAAAAAATCTTCGGAATTTCTCATGGAACAAAGTAATATGCAATTCACTTGGGAAGAACAGAGGACTGGGACAGATTCTTGTGTATTTTTATAATGTCATAGCTCTGAATATCTGGAAGATGTTAAAAAAAATTGATCCTAATTTACATCAAAAAAGTACATTCATGCCTTGGTATGATGATGGACTTTTCAGCAGCAGTCCTGGCTAATGGTCTTTCACTCCTAGTACTGTACCTCTGTTCTGAAACGTGGAAGCCCTGTAAGCTGTCACCGACAAAAAGGATCACAAAGCAAGACTTTCCCTCTAGTATCAGATCTTCAAAATGTAGCATGTAGACTTTTGGCAACAAATAAAAAAGCCTTAGCAATAAAACTAAGACAAAGCCCTCTGCACAATAAAAACATGTAGCTTCAAGTATGGGAAATGTAAGGGTTTGAATCCAGGGGTGGAGCAGGGTGGGGGAAGGCAAATGATTTACAAACACTCCTTTCCAGACACAGTACTACAAACGGCAATGGGAAAGGAAATGCACACTGCTACGTCAGCTCTGCTGGATACCCCACCATGCTGATACCCTTAGGCCTTGAAGGCAAAAAGTCTCTCTTCTTTCTGCCAAATGGCTTCTCCAGAACTCAGTCAAGGCATTCAGACTTAACACAGGGGAGATTTCTGCCTGGGGTACTGCACAGCTACAGGTTGAAAAGAAGAAGAAAACACAATGCCAAAAGAAAGAACCAGAGACTGTGGAGTTCATTTGGCAGGGTGCAATTATGTAGCTGAAAAGCTCAGCCCTCACTATCAAATAAATCCTAAGTCCACACTATGGAGCAGTAAGCGGTTTTAAGCCCCAGCACTGGCAATAGGAGTGGTGGGGTCCCAACCTTGCTCTGTGTTTTCCAGGATCAGGCCTTTGTGAGCACACTGCAAACAGACAGCTTGAGTCAAGACAGCCATCATCTATGGGGCATAGGTAAGCATTTCTGTTTTACACCACTGGTGTTTTTGAACATACTAATTCCTTTGTCCTATAACATATACACTAAATAAAATTATGTACTGAACTATAAAACTGTGCTAGTCTCCGGGCTCCAAAAGCTCTTCAGTTACCCTTTCAACAAAGTTCTTGAAACCAGAAATAAGTAGTTTGGTTCTTTTTCAGGTCTTTAGATCATTTATTTCTGACATTAAGGGTTTGCAAATAAAAGATTTGAGATTTCTCATGTATTTGTATTACTCTGTATGAAGCTTTTTTTCTCCTGATTTTAGATCTTTTATTAACATAATGCTTATTTCACTATTGCATTCACTCAGACATTAAAGAAATAGTCCTCATTAATGCAAAAGAATAATTGTTGATATTTTGACAGACTTATGAAAGCTTATTTATGACTACAAGTAAACCAAAAAGCAGTGCTAGGATTTGAAATACTGATAATGTGTAAGACCTAAGTCTACAGTGTTCTCTTAGGCAAAAATACTGATCCACACTCTGTCTTTTAAAGACAGTATGTAAAATTACACAACTGCACAGAACACAGAAAACAAACATTTAAAAAGAGCACACATTTTAGACTAACGTATTTCAGTTAAGATGACCACAATGATCAGTTAATTAAATACAATTATTTGTAACCAAATTGAAGTTACACACATCTTGGTGGATAATTTTTCTCTTTTGGTAAAGTAAGAGATTAAAGTAAGAGAAGAAATGGAAATGTGAGGGGTAAGATAGGAGTACAAATCAGAGCATATTTCTTCCACTGAAAATTATTCTGTTAACGATTAACTCTACTCTCACGGGTTATTTCAAGTAGAATATTTGTACAAGTAACAGTGTCAAAACAGACCTCAAATCAAAGTCTTTTCTTTTTGAGTTTTCATTTGTGTTTTTTGCTCTACATCCATATATCATAACATTATCAACATTCAAATTAAAATTTGACTTTTTTCACAGGTACTGTACATCTATCTGCAAAGATCAGATATTTAAATGATGAAATGTTAATTCTTCTCTCAGCAATACTTCAGTAATTTAATTTTCTACAGAGTTAGTCTGAGCCTTGAGTAAGGCACTGCTCAAACTAAACTGAGGCAGTTGACATTTTTTGAATGCCAAAACCGGGTAAAATTTTAGGAGTTGTGGGAAAACAACTGAGGGTCAGGGCTTAACATTTTGTGGAAGATAAACACTGTTTTTTCTCTCTATTTCCTCATTTACAAGTTTCAGTAGAGGTAGTAGGATCTGAATTAACTTGTTCACCTATATTTGCTACTGCTTTCCTTCTGCAGGTAAAATATAAATATTTATTATCTTTATTATGGGTTGCATAGTATGTGGAGGTGTTCTTTGTCAACCTTAAACATAGCGTTGCAATAATGCAGGTAAAAAAAGGCTGAAACGTTATCCAAAAAATGACTGGCCTTATAATGCCTCAACATCAGATGGCTCAGTTTTTCATTTCAAGGAGCTAACATTACAGAAATCAGAGCAAAGTAGAATGAACCTCTAGCAAACAAATTCAAGACTTCACAAGATTTCTGTGAGTTATGTGAAACGACACGAGATATTAGACATTGGATATAAGAATCTGCTTGCAAATACTGATCCTGCTTTCTACACTGAAAGGTTTTCTGAAGAAAAATGCAAGTTTAGTGTAAGCATGCTGGGGCAGAAACCAACTTGGTCTCTAAGCTGAGTCAATTCTGAACTGGTTTATGACTGAAGCACCTGCCTAAGCCACCTGCGACAGAAGGGGCATTTTTTGGCATTATGGAACCCGCTAAAAAGCCTGATTAGTACTTGTTAACATTTTTAGTAGTCCACTGGAATTAAACAATCCCCTTCAAAATGTTCTGGAATTACTGGTTATTCCAATGAATTACTGCTGCTATCACTTCACATCTGTGTCAGGTCCCTGCCATTGGGGAAGCTGGGGACTGGGACCCTGATCAAAGGCATTCCAACAGCTGCCACTGGACATTTCTTTGCTGCAGCTCTGTGGTTACATCTCCATACAACAAACACCTGCAGGTTTGCAAATGCTCACATATTTTGCAGGCTCCATGTTACCAAATCAGCTTTTTGTTTTCCAAAGAGAGATCTTCAATGGTGGTAACTTTTACCAATCTGTTTTTCTAGTGCTTCTTTTACAAGCAGCTGCGGCTGAAACATTCCTTCCACTCTCTTCTCCTCCCTCGCCCCCACTTCCTCAAGGAAATTCCATGGGATCACCATTCCTCTGGCCCCACACTGCAACAAAACTCTCAACTCCCAGGGGAGATGGAGCTTGTGCAATCACTGGATCTCTGCATCTGCGAGCACAAGGCAAACACAGAGTTCCTTCATACATCTGTATCTGGATTGCTTGTTTTTTAAACAATGTGCTGAGGGAAACTGCTGATTACTGTTAGGCTAAATGAAATACTGAGTTTGAAAAACTTCAATCTTTGCCTAATCCCAAAATGAAAAGAGAAAATTAAAACTATATTTGTTTTAAATTCAAGAAGTCTCAAGAGCCTATCTGCATCCGAAGGATAGGATTCTAGAAGACAACTTTTTAACTTTTCTTTCAATTACAATTTCCCCAAAAATACCTATGGGTCCCTAACGGAATTCTACAAGAAGGCATTATTATAAAAAAACTGCCCAGAACTTCTCAGAGAGGATTTCAGTGTGGATTTCATTTGATCATGAGGGTAAAGCTGTCTGACTTTTATTTCTGACTAATTAAAGTACCAGTACTGAGGGGAAGAGAAAGAGTCTTCCTTTGCACCCTGCCAGGCTAGGCCCTTCAAACCATGAGTGCCAAAAGGAGCTGCTAAACAATAAAGGAAATGACTATTTAAACCAAACACTATGTCTCCAAGCCAGTCACAATTCCCATGGCATACCATCTAAATGCCTGGCCACTGACTGTGGAAGTCAAACCTTAAAGAAAAGGAGCATTTCATCCTCCATATCAGGCCTACATCTCTGCAGTTCATCTGGCAAAAGGAACATACAAAAATGAATAAAATTTCTTTTCAGCTGTGGAAATACCTGTATTTGACAGCTACCTCTTAAAAGATCGTCAGCTAAGACAGAAGCTAGCAGAGCTGGTTTACATACCATAGTGGCATGTAACTCCTACTCTGACAGTTTGTCTATCTGAGAAACTGGGTACATCAGCTGGGCAGAACTAAATTCTGGTCCTGGGGCTCGTGTGGGTGTTTCTCTGCACTGCTGCACTGTGTCCCATGCCACTGTATGCCTGCACAGGCAACAGCACTGACACAATCAGTGAATACATCTAGGGAGCACATCTTCACCATTCTTGGTGGTATGTTTGCTCTGAAGGTCAAAAATGAGTGAAAACTGAAGTTAAGGAAAATCTACTGCAGATAATACAAACCCCAAACTGTGCCACAGTCCTTCAACAGGGAATAAAGAAAAATATGATGCTGGTAACATAGAGAACTGAACACTACAAATCACATGCTATTCAATTACTAAAGAATCTATCTCCTCTTACAACCAAACAACATTCTGTAAACGTGGTGCTATTTATTCAGATGCACGCAATATTACTATTTTAAAAAATGCATATGTAACACTCTAAAAGAAGAAATTTGCAGAGGGTTTCTTTCTACCCTAAAAAAGTAAGAACGATAGATAGGCTCTTGCTCCAAAATAATCAGTATTAATACTGTTCTCAAAGAGAACAGTTTCTGAGACACTGATGCATCACATTTAATTATATGACATGAAATCATATTCCACATAATAATGAATGTGATATTTCACTGCAGCTGACAAATCATGAAATAAAAATGCAAGAAAATGGAGAATAAAGGAGAAATGAAAGAAGAGAAAAAGCACTTTAAAACAAATTGGATCTCTGAAACCTTCAATTCAACTTTCCCCTACCAACACCATCTATCCATAGCGGATGTATTCATGTGCTACAGACACTTCCACAGGCAGAACTAAGCAGCAGTCACCTGCCCAGACCAATCTCCCAATGAGTTAAATGCAAGAGATGGTCAGAGCACTTCCTGAAGTCCAGACATGTCTTTTTTTCTAATGAGATATGCAGACTAAAATTAGCAAGCTTCTTGCTCTTAAGTGACAGCAGCACTGCCAGCTCCCTGCTACAGTAAATGTTTGAGCTCCAGTTCACCACTTTTCAGACCTGAGTGCTTTTGAAGGAGATGGGAAATGGCAACATGGGGAGAGGTCACAATTACACAGCAAGCAAAGAACATGGAAACATTAATATGCTAATGGATGTCACTTGACTTAATGAAAATATGTGTTTTATTAAGAGTAGGGAAAAAAAATCTGAAACAATTCTCAGGTGATTGTGCCTCAAAACAGGGAAACATTAGAGTACGTAACTTCAAAAAACAAAAGTTCTTCTCCTGTGGAAACAAAGCTGTATAGCACGTCTGGCTCAAGTGTTTCAAGAAAACCATTAGCCTGGCAGTTGTTTTAGCTACGCCTGTGTTCATAACGCTGAATATTTCGGAAAGAACCCTTAAAATACTCTCTAAACAGGACATAATTTCACAATGTAAAGGCAGCCACTGCAAGCTTCCGATCATCCTGGCACAGAACATGGTAATTCCATATTTTTTTACCTTACAAGCAGTTGCTTTTCTGGTTGTAATCCCACTAAAAATGCACATTATAATCATACAGTGATAATTTAAGGGGGAAGACCAACTAAGTGAAACTGTCCAGATCAAAAAGCAATTTCAAAAATATCATATAGATCACAACAGCTTTATACAAGCAGCACAGTATGAGCAAACAGCCAGGAAGGGAGAATACCAAAGGGTGGGCTGGCGTGGCGATTTATGCTGAATTGAATAAAGGAGACCTGGGTTAACCCTCAAAGCTTGAAATCTCACCCTGGGACTGGGGACTGTCAGGAGGATGAAGGGTCTGCTGCATCATCCTCATTTAATGATGTAAATGTCACAAAAGGAGGTCTCTGAAGAAATTCAGCATTACAGAGATGCCATGCTGCATGCTAGCAAGTAAATCATAAGTAAGACGGTGGAAAGCACAGGGTTTTGGAACCATGTGGCTTCAGCATAAAGGTCATCCTCAGCAAAGCATAGCGCTTAGTGAGAGTCTGGAAAGCACCTAGAAAACATGCCAAAGCAAGTTACAAACTCCTGACTGAATCTGCTAAGACCCAATCGCGTTAAGTCCCTAATCAGATAAGCAGGCTCAACAATTTCAGTGAATAACTGGAATGGATTTATTCTTGTATCTTCAGATGCACATATTAAATGAGTTAAAAGAAATTACTATCCAAGAATCACGAAATAAGAAAGTACAATTAAAGTCTAAATAATATAATCATAAACCAAACACAACAGCTGAAAGAAGCATATAAGGTATTGATAGCCACACCAGGAGAAATGAGAACAATTACGCATGGCTGAGACTACCCCTGCTTCAACAATCCTGTCAAACCAGCTCTTCATGACAGAGGCTTGGTCAGTGCAGCAGATCTCATGCAATGGCACTATGCAGTTGTGAAAAGAAACCACACGGCAGTCAGGCAACTTCCTACAGGTTTCCCCAAACCATGCTCATTGGCTCCTTTCCTCTGCTCTTGTCTCTCTATTTAGCTGATCACTCTTGCCTGGCCTCCCACAGAAAAGACATTGTCTGTGGGCCATTACATCAATTGCTTTGCCCACTCCTACATACCTGATGGAAAGCTCTTATGGCCAGGACTGACTCACCTTGTGTCCCCCCAACACTCCTCTGGTTCTGGGTTGACTGTTACGACATCCTTATGACAAACACAATACCTACTTTACTATTCCCCACACTTCTGCCTCTGGCACAACTGATATGAAGAAATTTGTTTTCCCAACACAGAACTGGAGTAGCAGGCTTAGGTTTGAGTGGACTGTTCAGAAACATGGCAGCTTCATTTCCCACACAAAACCCAATAATATTGTCTGAAAAATAGTTATGCTCCAAAGTAAGCCCTCACAATCAAAACATAATCTGCTCTTTTCATCTTGGAAAAGAGGAAAAAAGCTTCAGCTAATAGAAAAACAGAAAGAACCAATCAGATGAAGGTGGAGACAGATTTGTAGAGACATATACTGGCAAACTGTGCTCTTGCCAGGAAAATACTTTTCCACAAAGCTGATGAACATTTGCTAACTGTATTCATAAATGCTGCACAGCTGTGCTACAACAGGAGAGCATGCCCAACACTTCCATAACTTGATAAGAGGTTTCTCTACTGATTCACAAAAAATAATTAAACAAAATTAAAACATAGCCAAAATTAGCACTGCTAGCTGTCATGAGCAAGAACTAAAGCAAATATTGACTAAAGCAAATAAAAGTCACAGTATAATATGATCCCCCACAAAAGAATTCTGTATATTATTCTACCTTGTATTCTAATGGATTCTATCAAAAGCAATATTTCTCTACAATAAGCATCCCTGAAAATAACTTTTTGTATATGATACAAGTCCATGACGATCAGAGGGAAAAATCTCTGCAGATGAGATGTTTCTGGTATTTGCAGTAACAATGATGTTTTTCAACCATTATTTCCTCAACCCACAGGTGTTTCTCTGCCTTGTCTGACATTGGTCAAAAGATACAAAACAAGCCAGTGACCTTTTTCTGTACCTCCACTGAAAGCTGCTTTTTGCCAGCTAGCAAGATCATTTCTACAACATGCAGAGCAGTCTTTCTATCCATTCTTAGCATCAAGCACTCCAGCAGACACCCTCTAAGGACAGTAAGATCCACTCTATATGGGGAAAAGAAGCTAAAATTACTCTGAAGCCTCCCAGTAAAATAATAGGCATTTGGAAACAGCTAATGAAAATATTTCAGAGACCTGGAGTAAACAGCAGTTTCTTTACTGATTTTAGCGTGCCCAAGATTTTATTCTCCATTTATTTTGTATTGTCTCAGCTTAAACAATGAACATGGCAGGTTCACTTTTAAGAATATCTTGCCCTCTATGTCCTAAAAGTTTAGGCAGATTTGTAGGAAGGGAACAGTTAGCATCTGAAACTTTCCATGATCTACAAAAGTGGATTACTGAGCTTCTGTGAACAGGGTGATGTCACTTCTATCTTACTGCCACATCAAGTTAGGTGCTAAGGGACTGTGTTGGTCAACACTAAAACTTCTGGACATCTCACTCAGTTCCTCATCAGAAATGGAGAATTTTGAGACAAGGTTTCCCTTCCTCTCAAGTAAGATTCTTAGGAGAGAAATATCTCACAGGAACAAATGCCATAACCTTCCAAGACTAAGTTCACATCAGAATTAACATTTTCATGGCTGCAGTTCTTGTCTGTTCTTTATTTATACAATTCACACTATTCCAACTACAATTATATATTGAATAGCAACAACAAAATTAGAATCTTTGGCTATCCAAGAAGAAGAGGACCAGTTACAGCAAAGTATTGAACGTACTTTTTTCTAGGCTGTTCATACATTGATGATATCTGAGACTGTGGAAACCAAAATGTCTTCAGAAAGATTAAGGAGCTATAGTAACCACTGCACAAATAGTAGTTACTGGGCGGCTCCAGTGCAAAATAACCTCCCAGCTCTGTCCTAACATAACATGAGTGCACAGGCCAAGGTTACTTCATCAGTTCAAATGACAAAAACGGGAAGGAAAAATCCACTTCTGTAAAACATACGTTTGCAACTAAAATTCAAATGACAAGAGGTCACTGTCACATGGGAAGCTATAAAACCATTTAATTTATCAACAAATCTTTTCACAGATTGATAATCTGTTCTCTTCTCTGTAAAACACAAGGATTTAATTTGCTGTTGGAAAAATGAGCAAATAAAATGATTTTATTTCTTTATAGACCTGAGAGCAAGTAGTTTTTATTATAACACTAGGAAGACTTTTATGTGACTACTATCCTGAAAGTCCAAATTCTTTTTAAAAAATAAAATAAGAATTCTTCTATATAAATTAGGTATCAGATATTTTGCAATATTAAAAAACAAAGGTACTCCATATAAGCTGGAATCAAAGATTTACTAGGCTTTCCTAGCAATTTTTCTTAGTTGTGTTGTGCTCTTGGAGATGTATGCTTGTATGTTGCTAGTTATTTATCTGCTAAATGGAACATAATAAATGGAATATAATTATTTTAAGAATCTCAGATAGTAGCGTTATATAAAATTTTAATAATTGTCCACTCATTCAAGATAGAATTTGATGTTTTCTTACATGTAGTATTGAAAACTTAGCTAATTACTTCTGATTTCAAAATAATCCAGAAAGTGCACTGTGAATTTCAGAAGTACTAAGAATTTTAAAAGTTCAGTAAAACATTAACGAAAGGCAATTTTAAACAGTTTATAAACAACGTAACTGCACAGTCTCTTGAGGTATGACCCACATTTGAAAGTAACTAAGAGGCATGTGCTGCTGTAAAAATTAAAAAATAAAACCAGTAACTCACACAAGCAAAAAAATCTCATGTTAACAACATTGTCTGAAAACCTTACGCTAGGCCAAGTCTACCCAGAATTCCAGCCACTAGAGAGGATTCTTACATGGATCAAAAAAAAATCATAAAAATAATTTTACAGTAATGTACAGCCAAAAATTAGTCTGAAACTAGGATAAGCCTTCAAATGCACACTGTAATTTACAGTGATGCAGAACAATTACTTGAGGAGTTTATATCAACAGATTTATCTCAGCAGTGAATAGAGGAGAACCTCTCTGCAGGTTCTTAAAAGCAAGTTTCATGTTTAGATATTTATTTTATCTCTCATTTCAACAGCATCAGGCAGCAATATCAGTAATCACAGGTTTTGTGAAAGTAATGGTTTGATTCAGTTCACCGCTGTATTTCTACTTTCCTTGCTTTTCCTAAGTGCCAAGGAAGTTGAAACTTGCCACCATACCACAGCACGAGGTTGGTTGTTCATGAATCTGTTTTTCTTCCCTCATAATCCAAACACTCGTTTTGTATACCTACTATAGGCTTTTAAAGTATGACATTATAATTTACATTTAAACATAGTACTTACGGTTGGCATAATTTTACCAGGTCCTGGTCAGTGGTGTTTGGAGGCAGTGCTCTGATGTAAAGGTTAGTTTTACTTAATTGATCCCATCCTGAGTTGCTGCTGCTACTACTGTTGTTATTACTGCTGGTGGTGCTGGGACTAGGAGGAGCCATTGGGTGGGCTGGTACAATGGACTGCTGCAAAGGAAAAAGCATGTTAGAGTAAACTATAGATAGCAATCACAGCATGCACATCACATCAGCTCAGTCTACAGTAGCCTGTTTACCATTTGGAGCACTGTGTTAAATCTGTTTGTAATTACTCACGGATTTTAAAGACAACTCCTTTCACACCACATTTGGGACAGGATTCACAGGCACATTCTAATATACCCAACCACCATTTGATGCATGCTCAGTGCATGACACAGGGTCAAATTATACATAACCTCCACTGAATATTACTCATAGGATTTTATCACTCTTTATTGTGTTATCTGATGTGAAAATGAAAGAGGAGATATTGTTCCTCTCGGTTCCAGCAGGTATAAAGTTTATATCACTATGATTGTTTCGCATGTCAAATTGTGGCTGACACAAAGACCATGCTCTTTCCTTAATCTATCCAAAAATACAAAAATAATTAGAAGCCTCTTTTCTATCTCTTCTGGTTTTTAGTACTTCACACAATACTGCTATTGTTTTTTTTTAAGATATAGTCCTTTAGCACAGATAGCTTAAGGACCAGACTTTAAATTAATTGAGTGCCTCGGCAGAACTTTCATACTGCCACCAATTCTCCACATTTGCGGATTACTTCAAGACTGTCAAGAAAAAGATTCTATATAATGTTAAAAAAATTCCAGTTTCAAAAGGAGAAAAGCACATAAGTACTTCTACCTAGTCCTCAAGGTATCTAATGCTATTGCTCTTAAAATCTTATGACCCTAACGGAACATAAAAACATCCTAGAGAAAATCTGCAGCAGAGTAATCATTTGCATTAACAACAGTATAGCAAGATACTGTACAGAAAGTACTATGAACGTGAACAGGTCTGTGGTGTTGTAAGAGAGGAATACTTTAACAAAACACTAAGAGAACTACCATTGCCAGTAAACGTCTTGTGACTAGATGGTTTTCACTGCTGAACTGGCTGCATGTGGCCCCTTTCCTGCAAAAGCTTGAGCTTCCATGGCTCAAGAAGCTCATAGAAAGAACTGCCCTGTGAACTGCAGAGGAAAGGCACAGTACAGGGGAAAAATTTAAAGTGTAATATATAGTGAGATGTCAGCATAGGTTCACTTGTTCCTGCCCTGGTGCCACCCTCTTCTTTGGATTAGTACAAACAATTGCACAGCCACAGACCAAACCAAAAAATTATCTTCCCTGATCTGGTACACCACATGTCGCTTTGTGCTACGCAAAAGCTTTGGCTGTCACAAGGCAGGGAACAGGAATGTAAAGAGAGAGAGGAAAGCATTAGAGTTCACCTCTGCTTAAAGCACCCATGAAACTACACCCTTAAAAAGAAAAGTGAAACTATTTTGGACATAACCTCAGGAAACTGGAATGAAATTGTGAGGAGGAAAAAAGTACAAAGGCATGCCTTATATCAGATATTTTATGATAATTATGTGTTTCTTCTTTGTGTTTCCCTAGGAAGGTTTCAAAAATCTTCCAGTCTGGCATATTGCAAAGTTTATTATGCAGCTATAATGGCCTGGAACAGTCAACTGCAAAACTTGCTATAAAATCAACATTAACAAGTAGTAACACTGTTGTTGCCTAATTTAACTGAACTGAAAATTACCAAAAAGAATTAAATACACTCCATAATCATGTAATATTTCAAAACTGAATATCAATATTTCATTGCCATAAGGTTAGAGATTTTTATATTTTGTTTGGTTTTAATAAAGTTTTTTAGAAACATCAAATCTCTTCCAAAATATTTATATTTGGAACTGAAGCACTGATCTAGAATTTCTTCCAGGGGAAAAGACTAAATGCTCTCTTCCAAGATTGCAATGGAAACATTGACATATTTTAACTATAGCAGGACAAGTCAGACTGTCAGACCACTCTGCTTCCACTAACGCCAGGCAACTACTTTTGGGGTTACAAGCAATGCAAAATGACAGAGCAATTAGTTTCAAAACATTTTCACAACAAACAGAAAAAACTTAGTCTGGTACAATGATATTCTTTTCAAAAGCCTTCAGTGGAGTTCTCAAAATGCAAACAGCGATCAAACGCACAACTACTCTGTTCACGATTTCTAAATGCACACTTGCCTCAAGCACACATGTACAGTTGGCATAAAAGTCAACATACATGTACCCATCTTCATCTAAACTGGTAATTACAACTGAAGGCTAAGAGCCTCAGTTAAGTTTTCCAGTAGCTTTGATTTGGTTTTGCTTTTACTTCTTACAACATTTTTCTCTTAAAATCTTTGTTTTTCTACGTTATGAAGAACTGGAGTTTTGTAAAATCTTGTCACCAGCTGGCCAAGGGCAGGAGAGGAAAATGTGTGTCTGTGTGTAGAGAGAGCAGGAATCCTAACTCTGTCTGTCTGTAACACATAAACACTCCGTTCTGAGAAATTTAAGCTTTTATTTAAACATGAAGACGTTCTAGTGCTAGTGGTCACATTCAAACATGATGAGAATGTAAATGGGACTACAGTTGTCTTCCTAAGTTTACAGACAGAAGATTTTTCACTGCTTCCACAGAGACTCATACCTTTACAAGCCTTAAAGGCTTTACAAAACACAGATGCTGGGCATACTGCAGCTCTCAAAGCCTGCAACCCAATGACAGACAGACAGCCATTAAAGGGCCAGTGACAGCTTAAAGCCATACAACTTAAACATGTTTTTTACATTAAAACTTAATTTTAAAACCTGAATCATTCTTTCCGCTCTGTTCTTCATCGATGACTACTTGTAAAAACTAAATTATAGAGGTCCCTCTGTTGTTCAAAGGGGTTTATTTTTCCAGCTATTGCTGCAAAGGGCTGGTTGGCAGCGCAGTCACAGTGGAGCCTCCTACGCTGACAGCGCACGCCAAGAGAAGAGTTTTTCTGCTGGCGTAGTTGCATCACCTCTCCAAACAACACCAGCTAAGCTGATAAAAGCTCTCTTCTGCCGGCACAGCTGCATCCACACCTGGGTTTTTGCCAACATATTGATGTCAGTGAGGATGTACGACTTTTTTCCACACCCCTGGCTGATACAGTGCTCGCTGGCAAGACGTTCTGCAGTGGAGACCTGGCCAAAGTTTGGGGCTATTTGTTAAGAAACAGCTTTCACAAACATTAACTGAAAACTTTGCCTAGAAGCTGAAATCAAATTTGAAAAGTTTTGTTTTACTAACTGTAGTCTCTGCTGCAAATCCACATCAAAAGCTGTTCTTAAGTTTTTGTCACATGGACCTCAAAACAATTTGCAATATTGTAACATAAACAAAACCACATTCATTAATTTTTCTTTTAAATCATTGCATCTTAAATTAAAACACTGAACACAAAGATAGAAGAAATAAATCTAAGCAAGAGACCATTATTTCTTGTGACAATATTCCTGTTCACAAAAAATACCACTGTCACACTGGTTTGCCATTTCCTCCTTCGTTTTCACTCCCAAAGGTAATTAGAGATCCTTCTTTCTACACAGCAGTTTCCTTCCTGTCAGCTTCAACAAACATCTAAGCAAAAAAGGCCAGTGACAGAATAATCATCCCATCTGCTCTCTGCTGTATGATCACCCTATCCCATTCTGGAGCCAGTTGTGAGGAGCTTCCAACACCCTTGCCTGATCTCTGAAGGACCTTCCTTCCAGTCCTCCCCACAGCACCACTGCAGCAGTGGGAAAACCACAGGTACTTGTTAGAAAAACAAAAAGCTCACTGGCTGAACAGTCCCCACGAAGTGCCTTAAAATAAGAATTGTCTGTCCGAGTTTTCTTTTCAATATAAAACTCAAATGGGACTAATTGCCAGTACTGAAAAACGACTGGAGAATATACTCATATGAACCATTCCTGTCTTTCTTATAAACCACTCTATGCTTAAGGACTGGAAATGAGTCAGAGCAGAATTTTGTCTGCCAAAGAGGAGAAGAGTCTCTTTGCTGTCAACAGGGAAAAAAAGACACCAAACCAAAATGGAATAACCCCAAGAAATTCCTTTGACCTGGGGGTTGAGAGATACTGACTGTTGCTGCCTTCAGAGTACAGAAGTCCAAGGAAATTTCAGCAAGCAGAAGATAACTTGGATAACAACTGTCCCGAAACAGAGCATGATCATTATGGTAGCAATCCATTTAAGTCTCTAATTTCATGTTAGAGACTGTGTATGAAGAGCAGGCATATAGAGCATGCTGGTATTTAATTATGAGAGTCTTCACTCAGCTAAAATTCCTGATGGGAAAAGTACCGGACTTTTAACAACAGAGTTAGTTCTTGCAAATCTGCTCTAAATTCAAACCATAAATTGTGGCATACATTAACTACCAGATTTAGCCATCATCTATCTCATAATATTAAAATCTTGTCACTAGGGTTTTCCTAGCTTTGTTCAGGTGACTAAACTACAACTACCTGCTTACCCTGCCTGGTTTAGCCTAACCTCCCTGATTTCCCTAAATAGTATTTTGAAACAGAACCTTCAGTAACTGGCAGTGACATAAAAATTACCACACATTTTTCATGGATGTGTTCAACACTGATAAAAAAGTATTAAATTACACAAATCTGGATTTTTTTTAAATTAAATTGTTTTAATTATTTATTAATTACCTAACACAGAGCTTTACATGTACAATGAAAGCAAGGGATCAGGAGAACAAAAGATGCCATACCTCGTGAAGCAAGACACTGACACGTTTCGTGCACAGCTTAGGAAACAGAAAATTGTTTGGAATTACATCATGTCCCTAGCAGAAAGAAGAACTTCAAGTATTTAACAGAAATGACTGTTCACTGATGAATACAGTTGCTTTATCACCTTTTTTTAGATAAGGAGACACTAAACCTTGATCACCTAGTCTAAGCCAGCAAACTGACGGCTGCGGCAGAGATGCCATTTTGAGAGTATTGCACTATTTTATTTCATGATGCCTCATCATGCCTGAAATGTAATGGTAAGCAAAACTGAATTTCTGGAGGCCTCTCCAAGTCTAATTCTCAATGGACATGAGTCAACCAGTAGAAACCGAAATATCTGCTGCTGCTGCATTCACATCTCCTGCCTTAGGGTAGGTTCTCCAACTGCTGTTCTTCAGTCTGTCAGCACTTGTCACAGGAAGATTCAGTAAGTCAGATCCTTTCTAAGCATTTTCAGGATGATACCAGTATAAAGAATATCTCAGGAGCTTTAGACTCCTGTTGAAAAACTCCTCAGGCAAGAAAAACCCTGAGACCTGCCCCCCTTTTCACCTTTAAAACACCAACCTTAACTTCTCTTTGCATGGGTAAAGAATATGATCTCCCAGTGACACTGTAAGAGTCAATAGGACTATTCCAGCAAGGGCTGGTTTACTGCACAAGACTGAAACCATGGATATTGTGTTCTGTGATCATACAGAGATATTTGCATACCCAGGATCCAAGCCTATTCTATCTTCCTTTAGATGGTGATGATGGGTGTTACTGCTCCAGCCACAAGAAGCAGAAGGAATTAGGTTCTGGGAAGATGGAGGACCCTGCAGATGGAGGCTGGTATTGTAGAGACTCTTTCTGTTACAAAACATCACAGACAGCCCAGGAACACCTGGAGATACAGCCCTGGATTTCTCAAAAAAAAGTTGTCTAAACATTCCATATCTTGGCATGAAAGAACTATACGCAAAATACTACAGCTGTAATTACAATAATGATGGACTGCAATAAATAGGTGGAAAATTAAGTACTGAAGTTAAAAAATAAATCACACTGAACAGGGAAGCTGCCTCACTTTGAATTTCATTCCTTAACACATAAGTTTTAAGAGAAGCTATGCAAGATAAAAATAGAGAGTTATGCCCTTTTTCTTGCCTGTGTGTTACAGCCAAGTCCTATGAAAACTACTTTTCTAAATACGGTCTTCTCCATACTAAAAGGAAACAAAAGAAAATAAAACCTATAGGTGGATATCACCATGACTCTATGAAAATAAAATTTAGAGGAAGTTATTTTCACTCTTGTTTTTTTTTAGTTAACATTCTCTTTCTTCACAAACCCATTGTGTTTCAACTAATTTGAACCAACTTGCCATTAAGGATGAGAATGTTTCTGACTAAATACAAGAAAGCTGCAATGTCTTTTTTTGGAGCCATTTAAGAAGCCCTTCTTTGAAATACAGAAATGCACGAATGAGTAGATGTTTCTCTCAGCTTCCTTTCTAAAAAAAACTTCATGAAGAGTGGTTCTATCAGTAATGAAACAAGACAAAGTCTAGCATAAGCCCTTAGTCATGGCTCAGATGCTCCCAACAATTTCACCTCTAGATTATTCTGACTACAACCCAAGTTGTCTCCCCACTGAGCTATTTTGCTTCTTTTCCTCAGATCCTACAGTAAAGTAGCAGGACTAAACTTGTTCTCACTAGAAAACAACAATTACTAACAACAGAAAGTACAGAAGTAAACCTTCCCAGCTTGTTACAAAATGTCACATTTTTATATTTTTAAGAAAATGGAACCAATGTTATTTAAATGACACATATTAAAGCTTAATGCAACAGCAATCTTCTGTTAGTAATGAAACAAAGCTCAAAATCTATTTCCTTCTTATGAAGACACCTGAAAAAGTGTGAGCATAATCCTGGCCACATTGAAGTATATGACAAAACCCACACTGATGCTTCTAAACAGATTTTTTTTCTCCAAGAATAGGGTGTGGGGTTTTTTTCATTATTATTACTAAAATAAAAAACCTTTCTAACTTGGAGATGGCCAAAGAGGTGGTAACAACAGAGCAAGCAACAAATGCAAGAAGCTCCTTCTGGTTCAGGTAGCTCTTCTAGAGTCAAAGTTCCCAGGAACTCATCTACTCTATCAACTTTATCCCCTGTCAGGGATTTTCAAGTTGCACCACTGATCGATTCCCCCAATCCAAAGACAAATAAAAGGTGCTGGATACACAAAATTAGCCACACCACAGCACAAAAGGTATCACAAAGGAGAGCAAGGGGAGTGCTGAACTGGGCTACGTCCTATTACTTTGCATAAGTTATGAATCCTTTTCCCTTCTAGCTGTTCATCGTGAATCCCAGCATCGCTCTTCCCTCTCAGTTTTATAACTGGATTTCCTGGACAATCCCCTGAAACAACACATTGGTCCCATGCCCTAGCCATGACTGAATTATAGACACATCTGAAGTAAAATATTTGAGTTCTAGTTTCTGAAATTTGAACAAGTTGCAGCAATACAACAGCTAGTCCACATTAAAAGAGTCTAAAAAGAAAGTAAAGATGTTGAAACATCTGAAGAAAGACAACATGGTACTAAGATCTACCAGACAGACAAAAAAGCATGTACATGTTTTTGTGGTTAGCCCTTCATGAAGCAATAGACACAAAAGAATTCACTGCCAACTTCCTTCTTGACTCTAGTAAACACACAGGCCTATTTCCTTCAGTGAAACCAGCCAAGGCTTTTGCTCAGGATCCAGAAAGCAAAGGGTACTGAATATTTAGACTGTCAAAGTTTTTGTTCCAGCTTGAGGATTCAAATTACAAATAAAACACATCTATTTTCAGAGAGTCTTAACTTGTATACTAATGGTTTATGCCAGCCACTGAAAGGTAGCAAGATCAACACACGACACTGAATACAAATAATAGCAAAATTCCTCCCTTGCATTACACATCTGTTGATATATGTTAATAGTAGAGTATAAAATCTTGCAATGTTTTCCACAACAGGAAACATTCAAGATATTGTCAGTAGGGGAAATGCTTCACCTGAAACAGTAATTAACATAGAAACTCCTGTGTCATGCAATAGTTAGGACTAGACCACAAACAGTCACATTAGAGCTGGCAAATCACACACAGCTCGCAAGCACTTCAATGGCAGCTCAAAAGACAGTACATACGGAATCTAAGTCAAAAATTATTCCATAACCTTTTAATGTCCCAGGTTGTATGATGGGAGATGGACCACACTGGGTCATATGCTAGCAGGAAGGTCCTACATAGTGGCATAGGCCTTATTTCCAGTAGACTCCATGAAACCAGTAGACAGTTTCTTAAGAGTCTTTAAGACAGCAGCCATGAGGCTTAAGGGGAAAAGTGGAGAACTGTAGCATTTGCATTTCCAGACAGATGACTATTTTAGCGCTCACAGCATTAAGAGGTTCATAGTGGTCGCTTCTTACTGTATACAGGATTCTGCTTTAGCATCTATTAAACAGAAAACTCCTACTCGCTATCTCCATTTAAAAACTCTCCATATGTCAGCCCAAAACACATGAAAAATCAAAGATTATTCAGGCAATTATATTACTTCATGGAAGTTGTCAAATTCCCAGTATGTTAAAAAACTGTCCAGTCAAACTGCAGCTGGCACATACAGAATTCCCAAGAAGAGTTTCTCTTCTCTGTCAGCCATCAAATGTCTTGCAATTTTTATTTTTTTTAAAGGGTAAGAGGAAGACTCAGGGAATCAGCCTGAGGGGAATCAGCAATCAGCCAAACTCCAATTCCCCGAAATATTATGCAACAAATTATTGAACAATCATCTCATGAGAATCTAGAAACAGAGAAAAAATGACCAAAAAAAAGCAGACAGAATAGATCTGTCAGAAACAGATCACATAAAAAAGTCTAATTTTTTTTTCACTCCCAGTGCAACCAGCTTAGCGAATAAGGTAGAAGCAGTAAATACCTAGAGATCTCAACTGAGACTTCTGACATCATCCCACATGATATTTCCATCAGCAAAAAAAGGAAATATTCCTAGACCATTTCTAAGGCACTCTGCAGCAGAAGTGTGGACTGGAGTGGAGCACAAGCTAATAAACTCATTAGATTCTCAGTGTGCCCTGACAGGGGAGGGAAGAAAGAGCAAAAGGCACACTGAAAGGCATTATTGATCCTATTGGTTACTCCTCCTCTTCGGTCCTCAAATTCACCGTGCTTCTGAATCTTTGTGTTTTTAACCCCCTCTTAAGAAGTGAACCTGACTGAAGACAAGAAGGTGCACTAATATCTCAAAGTAAAAGATACTGCTCTGATTAGGATAACAGAAAGTTCCTATAATTTTTTTTCTTTAGAAAAATAAAACTAAAAACAACTAGACATTTCCCATAATAAAAAAAAAACGTAAAGGAAAAATGGCACTTAATTTTTTTCTTATTCATGAAGCCTGGAAAAAAGAGTACTGAGATCTGAGAAAAATAATACATATTATCCTCTTACTGCATTT
Organism: Corapipo altera; assembly: GCF_003945725.1. Lineage (NCBI taxonomy): Eukaryota > Metazoa > Chordata > Aves > Passeriformes > Pipridae > Corapipo > Corapipo altera. Next base: position 17,992,342 of record NW_020884877.1, on the reverse strand, counting down.
ATAGTGTAATAGGAAGAAATGGGACTTAAATGTATGGAAAATAAGAGACATGGCTTCATCCTGCATACTTTTTGGCTCCCTTGTAGGAAAATACGAGACACCAGGTAACCATTTCTCTAAGTAAATCCCACAAGACTAAGCTCTGGCAGTAAGATGTTCCTGCATCACACAGGGTAGTTACTTCTGTTCAGAGGACAGACTCTTTCATGAGAAGAATGCTGATCTCCAGCTCTATTGTCATTTGTTCAAGTTTTTTGTCATTACCTGCTGTGAACCTTTACCTCCAGTGCCGACATATGGTGACACAGACAATATTCAGTGTGATTGAAAATTTCTGCTTTCAAGAACTTCTATTTGTGATGTTAAAATGCATATTTTTTATGGGTGTAGGTAGTTACATTTTTAATTTCATAAAGTAGTAAATATGCCATCTTTTAACTATTAAGGATGTCATCCTTTGGTGGTTAGTCCAGCTAAATCTCTGTATCTCAAAAAGCTGCTGTTGATGAGTCTAAGTTAAAAACTAGCACACTACAGATACTTACCTTGGCTTATTCAGAGAAATGCTTGAATATCTGTATTAAAAAGACTGGTAGTACAGCACAAAAAAAAAAAAAAAAAAAAAAAAAAAGGTATGCTTGGCTAATCTTTAGTTCTTTAAAACAATAGAGAAGGAAATGTTTCCTTTGAAAAGTTAAAAACTCCACACAGAAGTTTCTAAAGTATTATTTACTCTTATTTCATATTGCATTAGATCTTAGATTTCTGATATAGTCTTGCAAGTATTGTCTCTTACTTTAAAAGTGTCACAGGTTTCATGATGCACACAGGAGAATTCTGCAGGTTTTTATTTCAGCTTTTTTATTTTTTTTTATTTCCTTTTTATTATTTTCCAAACTCTTGGCTTTTTCCCCAAAAACAACAATGTCATTATTCTGCTCATCTGGCTATTCCTATCCACCCTCACTCCATAGACAGCAATTATAGGACAGAAACAGCACCACATTGAAGATGCATGTCAAAAGAAGCATCTGTTTTTCTGGCAAACTCCACGCTGTTGGTGGCATTGGAATTATTGCTATACTGTTTGTCACAGGGTTAGACCACAGATGGCTCTTTTGGCTGACATGGGATCCGCTATGTCATTTTATGTTTATATTCAAGTTAAATAAATTGAAGAACTTGTGCCCGACCATGCATGAGGGAGTCAATTCCTATCAAAATCCCTTTGTCTATGACTGCTGATTCCTTACGGGTAGCATACTGCACCCAGCGTAGCAGCAGCATTGCTACTGTGAACCCCTCTTTCTATTTTAAAGAAGAGAATGTACACTCTTTCTGGTAAGGCCATTTTTCTGTTACGTCAGTATTTAATAGGTACCCCAGTCTATTCCTGCTTCTCCTGCCACATTCTTTGACAACACTGAGAGAACAGTTCGGGCAGCTGGCTCTGGCCCTTTCTTCTACATTCCTCAATCTTATTCTCTCTCTGACAGACCACACCCTCTTCACTACTGCCAACATCTCCAGTTCAGGAAAGGTGGCATGTCAGAAAAATAAAAGTGTAGAAAAAGCCAGTTTTGTAAGACTTCATCATCAAGACTGAAGCTAGATGACCCCATGAACAGGCTTCTTTGATCTGCACAATTTAAGCTTCACAGTAGAGATCACTTTAGATATTTTATCTCTCTTACTCAGTTTGCAAATGTTTTACCTTTTCTAAGTGTCTAACGCATTTCTTGTCTCCAGGCCTAACTAATGGAGAGGTATCAGCAAACAAGAAGACACTGTAGATATACTGCCCAAGTGCACCACAAAGGCAATTGCAATTCTGATATCAAGAAGGTCCAATTCTGTTGCTCAACAGCTTGTTATGTGCCTGCGTCAAGTTGCAGTTGAATCAATTTCAGTGAGAACAGTTCCATCTTACATCACTTTCCATGGGAATGAATGACTCCTCCATGAGCTGAACAACAGAAAAGCATACTCCGAACATCACTGTCCTTCCTAGTCAATCCACTGTAATTATTTCCATAGTCCTTCATATTATTTGCCATAGAAGTGAGGTCAGCGTGATCTGTGCTGGGCCAAAAATTCCATTCATCTTTTTGCTACTCACTTCAGAAATTTCAAGAAGTGCCCTTGAAAAAAAAGGTTTTAATATTCTGCAATATGATAAAATGCAGAAGTTACAACTCATTACAATCAACACATTGAAAGAGGACATACACAACAGTGCTGCAAGTCTCAGGTTAGAACTAGGAAAGCACATACCTAATTCAAGAAACACTAACAGTGTTAAATACAACTTCAGAATTTCATACCCCACTGCCTTCTACACACTACAGTCACAAAACAGAGAAGCACAAGAGACTTTTATGATTATTTCAGCAAAAGTTGAAGTGACTATCAACTAAATTTCAACTAAGAGTTCGTGCTAAATTTGCCATGGTATTTTGACATTTGAGGAGTTCAGACAATGTTGCTGCAAGTTGTGTGTGTATATATTATATACATATAAACACAGATTTTTATATATGCATGTATACATACATATATATATTATACATACATATATATATACACACACACACACACACACGTATATGGTCTGACACCGATCTTGTATTTCTCTATGGCAGGGTGACCATACCTCCATAAATGTGATTCTCCTCCATAGCAAAAACACCAAACTGAACAGAAGCAGCCAGTTTTAGAACAAGAGCAAGATCAGTAGAAAGTTTTAAAACCATCAGACTCCTTATGTAAGGAGGTGTCAGTTTTCTGCACTTGCACATATCAGCCTAGTTCCACTCTCACCCAGTGGTGCTGCATTCACTTAGACAAGCTGAAACATCTGTCCAAAAGTTTTATACATTTCAACATTGTATAGAATTGACAGACCAGGAGACAAAAGTGTATAATGTTGGCAACACTTTTCAACATAGGGCTTTTCTACAGAGTATCAGGGAGCAAACTCTGCTTGGTTTGCATGCTGCAACATGTATACAAACTTTCTTTGGATTTTAACGAGACTGTGGGTAGCATTTATAATACTGCAAATGACATTCCCAAAGTCATCTAAATTACTCTCAAGACTCTACATGGCTTCCTGGAATAAAACTTAGAAGCTGAAATCTCATTAGAAAAGAACTGGAGTTGAACTGCATTGCTTTTAAGACGTTTGCCTCCCACATCTCTTCCCATTCAGGAGCGGAGTGTAGCAAACCCCATCCCAACCTTGGTACAGGCGCCTGGTTGCACCACTCGCAGTGAGGGTGTGACACAGGAGTAGGACTTACCAATGATTTTCATTAATTCAGCTTCAAATTTCAGTGGCAGTTACGTGCATTGAGGACAGACAGGAAGGCGATGAATACTGCAATGCTTTAAGTTTGCCTTATACCCAGCAAAAGTGATTTAAGGCAAGAACTGAGAAAAAGCTGTGTAAAGGCAGACCTGACTCTAGCACCAATGACAACTGTTTCTAAATGTTTGAGGCCAGTGGACAAAATGTTACTTTCGCCATTTCTCACAGATGATCTTGCACCATTAGACAGTCATACTTAAAAAGCCCACCATATCCAACATTTTTGGCCAAATGTTTACTACAGCATATTCAGCACAGTTGACATTAAAGGTCCACTTTCTACAGATGTATGATGTAATATGCAGTTCACATACAGGATACCCTATGCTCTTCAGGAAAAAAGGAGTGGTCTGTCATGCCCAGAACAATTTGCACAGCTTTCTCCTATATAGCACACAGAGATTTACCCATGCACAGGCACCACAGCACAAATTACAATCAGTTTAGCATGACAAAAGCAGCTGTGTTTAACTCCTGAAAAAAAGGAAACAAGCTCATCCACAGCCAATGAATGGTTCAGACAGATATCAAACAACACTTATCTCGTGGCTGCCATTACTACAGAAAATGCTGCCTAGATGGTACAGACAACTCCAGATGCCCCCAGTTGATCAGGAAATACTAGCAGCAGAGAGTGTAGCTTGATGAGCAGCAAGAAATATTCATAGTTTCTCTCATTTGTTATCATCTTGCCCCTTTGCTCTTGAAAGTGTATTTGTGCAAGTATATGCACATAAAGCATTTTTATCTATATTACTTTAGATCTGTGTAACCCATCTATTCAAATCTTGAATTAACCTACAGGCTGTTTGAACACTGAGTACTAAGACAGTATCACACACTTTATTTTTTTCTTCCACAAGCCTTTATGACCTGCTATGTTTAAACCATGTGATACAAAGAGTAGTAGAAAAATGTTGATATTTGGACAGTTTTCTCCTGGAAAAGGTAAGAAAGTAATAATTTTTGTCTCTAGATACCTCCAAAATCCTAACCTGCAATTGTAGCTTGCTTTAGCTTCCTAGGAAGTTAGAGAGAAGCATTTTCCTCTCACATTTCCTGTCAGTACATCTTTTGCATCTCACAGTACTGAGTGATTGTGCCCTCGACACCTTTTTCTCTCCTCAAGTAGACAATTTTTATGCACAAGAATAAAAAAGGAGCATTACTTTATTTCTTTAAGGTGAGTTTCAGATGTTACAGTAATACACCAGTCTTTTGTTTCATTACCAGAAGGCTTAATGGAGCGATCATTTTTCCAGCATCATTTCGGAAAACTGGGACTAGGATATTCCAGAACACAAGTCTTAGTGTAGTACAAATACTATTTAACCCCATTCAGCTTGGATCAAGCAGGCTTGTTAGCATTTGCTCAGCATCAGTCTCAATAGATCCAGGCTATTTCTAGCAAAACCATTCTATTGTTTAATGAAAGCCACTTTGGGCAGCACGTCTACAACCATGGCTCAGAGAGCTTGACTTTAGGTCTGTTTAAAGCACAAAGCTCCTGAACACCAATTGAAGACAATCTGTGGGTGAACTCTTGAATTTTAAGCCATAACAAATAGGAACACAATACATTTAAATTAAAAGTAGCAGTAGTAAGAGAATCTAACCAATTAGTAAATCTAATTATCTTTATGGAAAATTATTAAAAATGTAAATTTTCCTAAGTACAAAGGATTAAGGGTGCACAGAAGAGAAGGAGTTGTGTCATACATTAAGGCAATTCACTACAGTACTGTGAACACAACAAATCTGGGGACCTGATAAAACACAGCAAGGCGTTTGCTAAAATCAGCATAGCACAATGCAGCACATGAGCCTACTTTTATAAATAGTAGTCTGTTTCTCCTTACAAATAAGGAAACTAGTATTCCTTCAGTAGGATGAAATTCTTGAAGTGTCAAAGGTAGGCAAGATTAAAACCAAAGATTCATCCGTAAAAATGAGAGCAAGATTTCCAAAGGCAGATAACTTTAGATGGAGCTCCCCAGTAGACATCTAGCTGCACGTTTGGAATGATTTGCCTGCATTGACCTTTGATGGCCTCAACATAGCATCATGTCAACTAAGAACAGCACAGAAAGCTGAAGTCTTTCCAGCATTACTGATAGGGTGTTTTTACATGGAAAGTCAACTCCTGATAGAAGTTGTGAAGTAGAAACAGCATTTTCTGAGAGATCAAGGATGTACATATAGTGAAAAGGGTGGTATAAGGAAGTCAAAAAGCTTTAGCACTGTTGGTTAGATCTGCTGGTCTGATAAACTAGCTTTGGTGCAATACCAAATAAAGAACAAAGATGACTTTGCTGGTCTTGCTGGCAGCTCTGCTTTCAAGCCAACCTTTACCACAATTTGGCTGAGAAGAACAAAGTGTGATGGAGGCAACTGCAGACCCATAAACCAAGATGGTAGTTCAAGGAATAACTTGAGCAGACATTACTGCCAAAAAGCAGCAGCCTTGACCCCACAGCTGGTCTTTCTCCCTCCTGGTGTCTTCCCCTTGCTAATGAAAAGAACAAAGAGAAAAAAAAAAAAAAAAGGAAGTTCAGACTGCTTCTTTTACCAATGGTGCTGACTCATAAAAGTGGTAACAAAACACCATTACACTGTCAAACAATCAGGAATTAAACCAACATTGGTTTTTCATACACAAAATAAAGCAACTGTAGCAAACACACGTGGTACCTCTGTCTGTAAATGAGCCTTACAAGTAAGGCAATAAACAGCATGCACAAACCTGTCTCCTGTAAGTCAGTAAAATCCTGACATCATATGCAGCAATGCTGCTCTGGCCTTAGGGTCAGATTTTCCTTATAACCTTATCTGAAACAAACCCAAGTCAGTCTTTTCTCATTCTTTAAAGGATGACGTTTTGGTAGACACTTATCACTTATTAGATCCAATACTTTCTGACTGCTGAAAACATCCTATTTTCTCTTTACAAATTATGATCTTGTCCAAAATCCTTGTGCATGCAATTAGAAAAATCCCCCCATGTTAAGACTTTTACTTATCATTTCCTGTTCTTTTTGATAGCTGTAATTTATATTTGAATCATTCAAGCAGAAGAGCTGTTCTAACTCACTTCCTTAGCCCTCATCAATTTTCCTCACATATTGCCTTCTAATTTGAAACTTCACTCCTGGTTTGAACCAAGAGATAAACTTTTTTTTTGTGAACTGCTGTTTTAACTCATGCAGCTACTTTTTAACTCTAACAGATTCCAAATTCTGAGAAAAGTGGTTTTAAGTGGTTAAGAATATCATTCAGATGTCTGAATCTCAAGCCACACGACTTATTCTAAAATTAAAATGTTGGAGACTTCAGAGTGCATGATAATGAACGATTGCTTTTACAACCAAAAACTTAGTTCTGAAGTTCAGCTACAAAGATTTAGCAGCTGCATGCTGAGCAATTACAGGATGCCATTCCTTGATGCATCCAAATAGCTGCTGGGGTAAATGTCTGACTCCACAATGAATCACTGTCAATTCTAAAATGAAAAAATAAAGAATTAAGTAACACCTAGGAAAGCTTCCAGACGTACTGCTAATACAACATTTTAAATATATTAGAAATTAACTGCCAAGAAGAACTGGCCCTGGCAGCACAGATAACAGTTTAACTCAGGTGTATAAGTGGTTATAGCTAAAATCAGAGGTGACACAAGTAGTGCTTACAGCTATAGTCACCAATGTATTTAGGAGCCCAAGTGGTCAGCACAGCTGGCACATACAACTGCAGCACCTGTGTGAGACAGCCTCCACCTCTGGACAGCCAAGTCACTTTAACCATGTCTGGTGCTATGTATGGCTAGAGATGACAAACACTGTGTCAAACACTAGCCAGGAATAAACCAGTTCATTTGGGCACAGAGCTCAGCTCATCCACAACTTTATTAGTTATGTTCTTGTTCTTAGTACAAGAATTCAGCTGAGAAATCATACCTCTGAACACATCAGAAAGTTATAGATAAAGGAAAATACTTTTAATAAGTACACTTGGAATTGAAAATTAACCTTAAAACACTGAAGTGAAAGAGAATCTGCCCAGATAATTACTAACATTTTAAGATGAATTAATCACTTCGCCTATTCTTACTGCACAAACACAGTGCTAAGCAACTGCTTTCGGGTTTGTCCTATACAGCGGACAATTTCAAGAAAACACATTTTTAATAAGAATATTCATCTGCACTTTTCTTAGAAGAAATTCTACCTTTGAAGCTTATCAATCTGTCCAACAGTTGGATGTTTAACGCTAATAATCTTATAAACCATCGTTAGTTTGCTACAACGGCCACAATAAAATGAAGTTGAAAGACCATGTATTGCATTTCCTTAAAACAAAAAATAAACCAAATATTTTAATTTTGAAGTTATGCAATTTCAAAGTTAAAATGGAACAAGAGAATACTAGAATAAGACTTCACAGTGGAACAAAAAAAAAAAAAGGAAAAACCCCAGACCCTAAGGAAGTTAATTTCACAGGAAAGATAAGGCCATAAAACCACTAAGGCTATCTTGATTAAAATTCTGCAAATTCTAAGCCATTGAACTTCAGGGAGTTATTCCTGTTTTCAGTAATATTTTCATGGTTGACTCTGCCTTTTTGCACAACAAACATCTGCTTAGAAATAAGCTTAACTAATGCTAACAGGAAAACAACATCTACTTCTTTCTAAAACTAGAGTTCTAGATAGTTTTACCAGTCCAGTTTCTTGCCAAAATGAACTCTGCCATTGTTGATAATCTGGAACTATCAATAATAGTATTCACATGGACATTCCCACAGATTGCAAAGAAACTACTTATACAGTAAGTGACAGGCAGAATTTGAACACGGAGTTTATCATTCTGAGTAATTTGCTCTACCCTGAGCTTCAGAGGACAGACTTAAACACATATATCTATATATGTATGTGCACATGTGTGTATATTTTTCTCAAGGTATTTAGTTCTAATTGATGTAGTATCTGAACCATTTGCAGATGTTAGTACATTTCTGTACAAAATCTATGAGAGGTAGGAAACTACTATTAAAAAGTACTTTTGACAAGAGTCAAACATTAACAGTTTACCTCAGATTATCCAAAATATCGGTGACAGGACAATTTGAATTTCAAGTCACCATCTTAATCCCTATGAATAAACTTTATAGGTGTGGTTGACCTGGGACTTTTATTATCACCCAGGACAATGACTCAACATAGAACTTATTTCAGGGAATGAAGAAGGTGGAGATGGATTCACTCATTTTGAAAGACAGTTGACTGAGAAATGTCACACCAAAATAAGGTCTTTTGATAGAAACATAAAACACGCAGATGGGCTAGATGTTTCTTTCCATCATCTTATATATTGGAATACAAAACCATATATAAATAATAGTAAACCAACAATAATTAAGTCGCAACAGAAACGTTAAACCAGAACGTACGAAATGGTCAGCACCTTCAGAGCAGGGAATTCCCAACAACTTATCAGAATACATAAAGAATGGTTACATGAAAAGCCAGAGTGCCTTTTCTAATGACTAAGCCAGTCTTTATTCCTTAGTGACTTCTGAGACCACGACACTCCTCACCTGACAGTTCTATGTTTGCTGGCAATCTGACAAAGTCTGGTTCCAAAGTTAACATGATTTTGTCACTACAGCAATTAAAATATTGACATAATGCTGAAACAATGACTTCCTTAACTATTTCCATCTTGCATTAGCCTCAAAAGGATTGCAGAATATTGTAACGGAGAACGGAGGCAGCTCTTAGGGCACTTCAAACAACCAAAAAGCCCCTGCATTCTTCTACTGGTGTTGCAGTGTGCAACACCAAGTTTAACTAGCACCTTTAACCAACTGAAATCCTATATAGTGAATTACATCTTGGTATTCTTCACCATTAAAGTTACTGAAGCCTTCAAACATACTCTATAGCTCCTCAGTACTATAGGATACTTCTGGCTTTCTCATTTCAAAAATTGTCCCTAATTCTGGAATATTTACCCATATAGATGTGTATTGGAAGTGTTATTATTCATATTTTTGTTTAAGCTAAACACTGTAGAAATACTTTTTCTAAAACCCAGTTTTGATAAGTCTTTCTCACAAGTAGCATTCAGAGATATGGAATGCTGAACAAAAGCCAAAAAATGTCCCTGTTTCAAAGGTTAGTAGCCTAACTCAAATGTTTTTTCCAAATTATACAGAGTACTTTCAAATAAGCACAAGTACTATCATAATTAGGATCAGGCAAGCCAAATAGATTGGGTGGAATAATATTAAAGCAATTTAAATACTATTTGATTCTGTTGAATATAAGTTTAAGTCCAACCCAAGGATACACCAACTATTCAACTTGGGTTTCTCATGGAGGAAATTCAGAAGTCTTCTGGTTCTCTGTCTCAATAAGCACTTATTTATGTCAGAAGTCTAACCCCATGCAGTGGCACCACTGGGTATGTAAATATGCACTGGCGTAAGCAAGAGTCTTAAAATTCAGACCCATATTTTCAGAACTCTTCTTGAACTCTGGAAGACAGACCACTAAACACTTCAAAGGATCTTGTCCTGCTGGTGGTTGCTTTCATACCGGACAGAAATCAGTGGAACTGTGTGCCCAGCTCTGCAAAAGCCCAGGTTTATCCAGTGTGGGTGCTGCTTTCCCGGGCTGGCAGGAGGCACGTTCCTGGCCATGCCATGTGTTCACAGATGTGTGGCACACCCACTCTGTCTGTCCGCTCCCACAGCACAGCTGCAGTGGGCCAAGTTAACACAAAGTTGTACTGTATGTTATTTCTACATTACATACTTCAAAGAGTTTCATGTTGTAATAGGTTATTTAAAACCTTAGCTAAATGATTAGCTAAGCTAAGCCAGAACAACACACATGCCTGTAGCAATACAAACAGTTCCAAATGGGTCACCATGGCCGTGCTCAAAGGTGGGCACACAGGCGACACACAGCTGCCAGTCACCTGCAGAGGTTGGAGTGACAGGGTCTCCTACAATCCCAGAGTAGCCCACTGAAAAATGTATTGCATCTCTGTTTAAAGCATTATTAGCAAACTATACATATAGGTAGAAAAGAAAGAAAAACACCACAAGACTTGAAATTCATTCATTATTTCATAGCATGAAATCTCCTCTGCAACACACCAACCACCTCTTTAGTGCTTAGCTGAAGAGAACTCCAAAGCCTGGGCAGGCAGCATTGTACGTGGTAATGCCCGAGAGACATCATTACTTCCAAAGCAGGTAAAAACAACCTATGGTCTGGTGAAAGAACGCTGAGTGAAAGAGGCATCACCTACTTAAAAAAATAAAACGAAACCTCTACCCCTTATCTTAGTGTGTTGAGTATGAAAGGAAATACAGAGCCTTAAATCAGAGTCTCTTCTCTGAACACAACTTGAGGCAAGAGCATTGGACAATAACCAGAGTCCCCTTGGGAAGACTGGAGGTCATGTACCACAGGGCTGCACACAAGGTAAAGGAAACCTTCAGGTCTTGTACCACTATTTTCTTTGGGTTTTTTCCATTCCTTGGTTTTAAGAATTACATATTCTTGTTTGTAGATTTGTAAACAAGTATCTGCATTTGATTTTACCCTTACCTGCCTGGTGTTTTGAGTGATTTCAGATTGTTGCAGGGGCACAACCTGATAAAGTTTCTGTGGGTCAGGTAAATCTTAAAATAGGATTGTGAATCACCTCAAAGGAGTCAAACGTCTATGAACACTGCTTCAGATTGCCAAAGATAACTAGATACTTCTCCATTAAGTTGCAGCAGCCTTCCTGGGAGCTGGTAACATCACAGGCATGAAAAGTGGACTGCAGTGACTAACAATGCTGAGAAAACCTCCCTATAGCTCATCCGAACTCACCCCTGCACCCTGAGATTTCACTCGAGCACACTAAAAATGGAAGTGCCACACACATACCTCGAATATCCCAAAGGACTGAATTCTAACATTGTTATGCTGTAGTACCCAAATGACAGAAAATATGAGCTGCAGTTAACCTAAGGAGTCATGTTTCCACTTTCTTGAAGCAAAGCACCATATGGTAGAGGAGACTCAGATATAAATGAACAGAAAACAATAGATGGTAAGGAAAGAAATAAATTCCCTTCTCATCTAAGCAGAGAAACAGAAAAAAACAAACCAGAATAGGGTGTGAAAGTGCCACTGTCAAAAATCAATGATGAAATAAAAAGTTACGTATATTTAGCTGCTGTAAAGAAGTATGTAATTTCACAAGCAGGTAAGGCTTAAGCTAGACTAAGTTTGATATTCACCTTGCCCTGGTGTTTCTGCTGTTCTTCAACCAAGGAAAATGAAGCCCACATAAGGCCCCCTAGAACAACATGTTGTTTGTTTCCACTGAACCTCACAAAGTTATATCAACTGAATAAGTAAATTCTAAACACCCCCTCTCTATTTGTCACATTATTTTTCCAGAGTAGAATACTTTAAAAAAATAAGACACACACCAGTGATTTCCTAAACAATTATAGGTAAGCGAACAACACAGCTTTTATGAGGATACATGAACAAAAAGGTATTGTTATATATTATACTATTACATATTTGTACATATCTGTAATAATCAGCTTTTATTTTGCAACCGACCGTGAAGCTGATATATCTTTATACTATATCACAAATTCCAAAAAAGACATTTTTGAAGCGTTGCAACTGTATTTCTGTTTTGAAGAGATTATAAAACTTCAAAATATTTGCCAGGTATTTTTTAAGCCAGTGCATCTAAGTGCACAGCTCAGGTCTTCAAATTGGTATAAAGTTGTATTGTTAAATATCAATTTACACAAACAGTAATTAAAGTTACTAAATTTAAACTGCCAGAAATAAACTAATTCAAAAGACATGAACCTAGTTCATCTTGAATCTGTTTAAAGCAATCCCTCACCAGCATTCAATTACTTCAACTGCAGTTTAAAACTACTTTGTGTGTCAATACACAGCTGCAGCTACACTGCCTTAACTGCAGTCTCTTGAGGAAAACAGAGCTAAAGCTGTGCTAATCACAGTAACCAGCCCTTATAGCACATTTTTTTTTATTGTGTGTACTTTACCAAGTCGCTGGGTTAGCAGGCTTGTGCTTATCTAATCCATGGTTCCCCTCCACATTTCTCCTCTATTTCTAACTCATCCCTTCCCTTTCCTGTTGCATCAGGAAGCTGCAAATACAGTGACTTCTGCAGGGTTGTTATAATTACCACAGTACACCGCAATTCTGAAACATATGCAAAATAACTCACAATTACTCCAACGAGGTTTGAGAACTTTTAAGTGTGCTTCTGTTGGCTTTAGAAAATTTCTGACCAACATACTCCATCCAGGATCAAAACACCTCCATGCGCTCTTCGTTAGTACTACAGATTTATAAGCCTTCATGCTGTCCAGCAAGGAAGATGTTTTTAAAACAGATGGATGTTGAATAAGAGAAAAGCATTCATAAGAAGCTGGAAACAGATCCATGAGGGAAAGCCAGTAAAAAAGGTTCCTATTCTCCACTGACTTCTTTTGTTACTCACCATCTCGTGCAACAAGCAAAGGTCAATTTTAATCACGACTTTAAAAAAAGGAGGGGGGGGGGGAAGCAGATCAAAACAGTTATAATGTCAAATGATCATTATTTTTATTTACTTGGTTGCAGCACTGTGCGGATGTTTTAGGAGCCATCTCAAGCTCTCAGGAAAGGATTTCCCCCTCCCTTCCTTCCTTCCCCTCTCCTCCCTGCCAGCAGTCCTAGTTTAAAGGATCTAACCCTTCAGAAATGTGTTAACTCAAGCAATTTTTTTTAACAGTTGGAAGTTTCAGGGGAAAAAAATGAACCCAAAACAAAACAGCAGATGTTCAAGACACAGACTTCTATCTTCCCTTCCATATGAATTTTAATGGCAAAGACACATACTTTGAACAATAACACTTACAAAGTGATAAAAATATATTGTTCACCCTGTTAGAAATACTAAACAAAACCTTCAAATTGCTAAAGACAATCATATCACTTTTCATAATCTATAACATCATGCCTGACAAGATAAGGTGCTTCCTTTTATTTCTTTCATTCACATTTTGTTACAAGTATAGAAACCCACTGACTGAGTAGTTTTGCTCCCTTGAGAATAAAGCAGAACTTCACAAACAATCTTATAGATCCACTTAAAAAATTAAAATAGCTGGTACTTTATATAGGAGTTTAGTCTTGTGAAACCCAGGTAGACCCTTTAGCATTGTATACAACGTAAAGGCAAATAAAGTCTGTCACAGCAAACCAGTGATACAAAATTACAATAGTTCTGAAACAAAGAAACAAAAATACACTAATCCCATTTATTTGTGTAACCAAAGATACCGGTTCAATCTCAGGCTTCTCAGCTCTCCCTCCTACCCCCAGCACCATCCATACACACAGGAGGTGTCACATCAAATCGTTCTGGGCAAACTGCTCCATGGAGCTGCATGTTTTGAGTTATGACCATGCCCGGTTCTTGTAAGTTTAATGAGGCTCTTCCCACACACACAGACACCACAGACAGTGTCAATGGAGAAATAATAAAGTAGAATTACAGGTGTAGCTTCTTGATAGGTTAAACCTATAGACAGAGTGAAAGGCTAATCTACATTTTTAGCCTGAGACTGGTAAAAGTTTTCTTCATTTAACCATCATTAGAAACCACCTTAACCTTCAACTTTTAATAAAACCCAACGTGCGATATGACACCTGATGTTATCAGAGCTGCACCAAAAGACTGATCAAAACCTTTGTCTGTCTCTCCTTACACAGGCCAAACATCAAATCAGTGTTAAATTCCTCACGTGCAGCGTGCAGCTACGCCCAGTTAATCTTCTGGAAAGCAGCAAACTATGTAAATCTCCTTATCCTGGTGAGATAAACATTACGGTCATCAAAATGTAACGAGAACCACTGTTACTGGGCAAAGCTGTTAAAAGGCACAGACACTGGGCTGAGCACCCAGGCTGTGGTGGCAGGACCCCATACTTGCCTCCATCCCAGGCCTCCAGAGCTGCTTCTGGCTTCCTCTCCAAGAAACCTGAGAGCAGAGAAACCTTTCTGCACTAAGCGATTTAAAAGCCCTAATCAAATAGCTGCAGTAGCTCTGTAGATTCAAGGAGCAGATGGCAGGAGAAAGCCTAATTTTCCATTTATGATAATTTTACAGAGTATAGAAATATTTACTCCAGAGGAGCGCCTCCTGATTTACATGAGAATAATAAAAGAGGGAGGAGGGACAGAGAATCATCTTCTCCTCAACAAACCAAGAGCTAAAAAAGCCTGTATTAAGTAGGATATTGTATGTCATTTTGTTTCCTTCACATTACGGATGCAGACGTGCATTCTTTGCATAGCTCAAGTAACCTTGTTAGTAAAAATATTACCTTACACCCACCTTTTTCAGACAGGATGTATAGCCATGAGTGTTGTGATAGGTTATTACTGCAGATACTGTGTGGTTTTCATTTTTTAACTAGGCCTGTATCTGCATTTCAAGTCAATTCTCAGATGAGCTGACATTCATTTAAGCAGTGTCTAACTTTTAAGCCTGGTAGGAATATTTTTAACATGCCTGTCTGCCTGTAACACAGGAAATCCTTTTGAAAACACAACTTCAGAGACCATATTTTAGTACTCTTACGAGTACTCTAAAAGAGGGAAGATGACTAGGCACTATCCAATCAAATCTGACCTGAAATTGAGAATGTCAACCGGCTCCTACATGCCTGAGTTACAACAGTGCAGACATAGCAGGTAACAAGCGTAATACTATAAGCACAGATTTGTTTATAAAACAAAACATACTTATTTGGGAAAATAAAAAGAGTATGGGTAAAGCTCTGGACCTACTGTAGCTATATGGTATTTTGTCAATATTTTAAATTAAGGCAGAAATCCACACTACATTACATTGCCTTAAAAATAAATCAAGATAGTGTCACCTTCCATTTTATCAATTAATCACTCATCTTTTCACCAGAATCTTCTATAGACTCTTAAAAATGAAACAGAACAGTGCTAAATATGAAGTGTTCTTATATTATTCTGATATCACATATATATATTACAATACCAATAGAGACATACAAGCAACTCAAAAGACTTTAAATTCATTTTTAAGTTAAAAATGTTTTGGTTTCATATACTGCATGCTGTTAGCATAAGAAATCCAGATGACAACTTTTCCTACACTAACAGTACCTAGTGACTCAGGCTAAAGCACAACTACAATGCAATTGTCTCAATATGGGTTACACAGAGAACGCAGACACTTAATTTGAACTTTTCTAACTATCGAGAGTTGAAAAATTTGGCTTGCAACACTCTTCAGCACTGTTTGACATCAGCTCACCCCTGCAGGTGAAGTCTGAGTGAAAGGGAGATCAGAAAGCCAATCTTTAAATGACATTAGTCTACATGAATGAAGTTAATAGGAGTGTTCCATGTACTTAGCTGGAGAAAGGCACAGACCCTGGCTCCTTATGTAGGAAGTGTTTGAGCAGAGAATAGCTACACACTAACAAAAGAAACCTTTGGTACCCAGGGTCTTAAGCCCACATAATACCCCTGCATTCATTTCTTTCTCTGCCTATTGGGAAAAAAGGCTCTGTTTGTTTTCCTGATTCAGTCGGCCCTTTTAGCTCTTTGAATCTAAGGAGTGCACTGTGAAAAGAAGAGCATCTTATCAGCCTGCTCCAGACCAGCAGGCAAACTCACATCCGCACACAAAACACAGCCCTGCCAGCACGAGGCCTGGCCCCACTGCCCTCCACTCCTGCCAACATCCTGCCCAATGCCCAACACACTGCACAGCCACTTAAGGGGCCTTCATCGATTAATGGTCCTTGCAGGGAGAGCACAAAATAGCATCTGATAAATGAGCTTCATTTATAAAGTTTGCAGAAGCACTAGACAAGTTCATCACCATGGCCATATCTAGGACATTTATTAACAACAAACCAAAACCAGCACACACAATAATCATGTTTTGTTATGTATGGACTTGAACACTTCGAGTACAAGATACAAAGATAACTCCACGCACTGCTGGTTAGCATCTACAGAGCACTGCTGAGATAACACACCAGTGATTCTTATTGAAAAGCTATTTCTGTAAAATAACAGGGAGTAGAAAGGAAACTCCAATTTTTGTTTAAGTTTCAAGAAAATATGAGAGTCTAACTTTCACTGCCACACAGATCATGTGCCGTCCCAACAACACACCAAGAATTCAAAATTTCCAAGCCCATTTCCTCATTATTTATATGAAACCCTTCACCGTGCGCAGCAGTGGTATCTGATTTGCTATTTCTGCCCTTAACGTATCCCAACCCCAAACAAAATTGGGCAAACTTCCCCAGTATTGCTGACTGAATCTGTCAAATTACTTGTTTTAACTACTAAGAGCAGCAGACACGGAAGGATTTTTCCTCACCTGGAAAGAAGCCTGCCATAGTATTTTTGGCATGCTTTGTCAAGCTGGGAGCTTGTCAGTGACCTCTACTCCATTTACCCTCTGGCACACACATACAGCACCGTTTTCCCACTAACTTAAAAAGTAAGATTTTTCTTATTTTTTTTTAATCAAAGAGTCAATGAAAAAATAACACGCTAAGCAGAAAATAATGTAACATTAATACCAACACTGCGTGTGTGTGTGTCTGTGTGTGTCTGTGTAAAAAGCGCAGCCAAAGACAAACGGCCCAGCAAGGTTGTAACCCAACTATTTCAAATATTTTATTTCCAGCGACTAAACAAACAAACAAAGAAATACCTCTTTCAGTACTGCTCCACAGATGTGAGTGCTCCGAGCTTTATCAGAGCGATCCCTCTGCCCATAAAATGTCACAGGGTCCCCGGGTGCCCTACCCGGGGGGAGCAGAGGCTCGCCCGAGGAGCGGCGGCGGTGGTTTTCTGGAGGATTGTTTGAAAGAAAGAACGCGCCCAGACCCCTTCACTCATTTCACGCCGAGCGAAAAACAACCAGCCTAAAGTTTCGCTGTTGCGACACCGGGTCCTTTCTAACCTGTTGCCGAGCCCAGCGGGGCCGCGGCCGCCCCGCACCGCCCCGCACACCCCGCGCCGCCCGCTAAGGTGACCCGGCGGCGGCCGCCCGGGCACTCGGCAAGGTCACGGCGCGGCTTGTGAGAGGGGGTGAAAAAAAATATATAAGAAGGAGAAAAGAGTTGCTTTTTGTAAATCGAGAAGCGAAAAGGCTGAGAGCTGCAACTCACGCCAGTCGCCACCTCTCTCCCCACTCCTCCCCCAGCACCTCGGGGCTGCTGGGGGAACGCGGAGGTGGGAGAGCTACAAACCCAGACACACGCCTCCCTTACCTGCTTCCGATACGGGGTCCGGCTGCCGCCCGCCGCGCTGCTGTTGCTGCTGGGGAAGATCATCGCCCCGCCTGATCCCCCGCTCCCCCTCGGGATGGGGAGCAACTTTGGCGGCCGCCGGGCTGCGGCGCGGCGGGGCTGCAGGGCGCTCTCCGCCTCCGTGCCTTCTCCGCCGGCTGCGGCTCCTCGCTCCCCGCGCTCGGCCCGCGCCCCGCCCGGCCCCGCTCCGCGCCGACCCTACCCCCCGGCAGCCGCCCCGCCTGCCATCCACGGGCCCCGCTGACCGCCGCCGGCTGCCCCAGCCCAG